>NW_026850585.1:0-332003 GCF_030913465.1 Colletotrichum navitas
CACTGCAACATACTGCTCGGTGACAAGCAACAATCTTCTTAATGGTCGGTCACGAACCATTCCCTGGAATTACCGGGCAAAATGGAGCTGATGACGAAGAATTTGAGCGGCGTTTTTGGTTTAGCGAATTCCCAGAGGAGAAGCATAAAGAAGAGGAAGTATGGTCTCCGAGGAGATAAGGACCTAAAGTCGGGCGTGTATTGTACATATTGCGTACGCAAGGCTTCTGCAGCTGTCTCGTTAATTTCAGATCATTGCGGCTCAGCATTTACAAACCCTTGCACTCTGATGAAGCGAGCACAATGGTGTGGCGTCCAGTGGGCGCTTAGAGACCTGCAGCTGATCACTGAAACTTGAGGGGGTTGGTAGGATGGGGTTAAGAACTAATATCCAGTGCTTCATCTAGACACTCGCAGAAGTGATAAGACTAGCGCCAACGTGGAAGAGAACATTCTGAGATTTGATGGTGGTCAGCATTGCTTAATGAGACCTACCAGTATTCAAGGAATCGTGCCATTCGGCTTGTTCTTTTACGCAATTGGCTTATCAAACGAGGCAGGCTGAGGAATTACAGGCCAGCGAGGTGGTTCATGCAAGTGATATCTTTATGTCTCCTAGCCGGCGGCCTTGAGCGGACAGTGAAGTTTAGGAAGTGAGCTAATAATTTTTGGCTATAAAAGAACAGCTTGTGGCCTAGACTAGCCGTGCATTAATTCATCTACCATTATCTCTAACATTATAACTGAATTCTCCTAACTTCCTACATATCCACTCAAAGCTACTGTTCAGTCATCATGGCAGTGGTCACTTCCTTCGATCTAGTCAATGCAGTCAATTGTTCAAGCTGTGGGTACAGTACAATAATGTTTCTGGAGCTACCAAATGTTCTGGGACCAAGGATGGCAAACCTTGCGGCAAGGACATCCCTCAGGTTGTCAAATAAGAGGCTTTGCCGGCATGTCCCTCCTTTTGTTCTTTCAGAACCCCCAGTAATAACATCAACTAGGGCCTTAGACAGCCACAGAACAACAGCATGGCAAAAAACGGAACACGTATCATTCGTCGGGGCTTGGGCGTGACACTGGTGCCCGGAGAATACGCAGATAATGCTCAATGAAACCTTTCTATTCTCCCCTCCACCAACTCATCCATTCATCAGCGATTTCAGTATATCCTTCTAAACCCAACCGTCTCTGCATACGTCGTCGCCAATCAACCCTTTCATCACCTACACCAGGCAAATCCAAACCGCCAGAGATGCAGAACCTCGTCCTGATCCAGTCCTTGGGTACGAACCCCGCCATCTCCCAATCGATGATACCAAGTGAGCCGTCATTATCTATGATTAAGTTACCTGGCCCTAAATCGCAGTGAGAGAAGATGAAACTAGAGCAGTCCATATCTAATTCCATGCAGCTCTTGACCAGATTCTCATGACTAAAATCCTCCTCTGCGTCGCGCTTGATGAGGAGTGGATCGAGAAGCTCATTCCTATCAAGGCCACTAATCCGGTCGGCTTGAAGCTCCCCTAACTCCTTGCAAACACCCACAACTCGGTCAACGTAGTGACACTTTGTGGTCTCATCCATCGTCGGCCAGGCATCGGCAAGGGTCAGCCCAGGTACTTTGGATAAAATCAGATACTGTCGGCCGTCCCATTCGCCATGATAGAGGACATCCGGGATGGAGAAGCTAGGTTTCATAGCCTTCACGCCGGCTAGTGTGGCATGCTCCCGTGTCGTTCTCGGCTGATTGGAGATCTTGATCTTGAGAAAAGCGTTACCAATTGCCCAAACAGCGGAGCTATCGCCGGCGTCGTAGACCAGTCGTATCAGTTCCAAGGACGGGGTCGAGAGTGATCGAAGTACGGGTGGTGCCTCGGTCACCTCGGAGATGCTGTAAAATGAGCCACAACCGTCGCCCCACAAACAACGGGGCGAGGCGGCTGGGGATCGAGAAAGGAGGAGTCGGTCACCGATCAACCAGGTCTGCGAATCGATCTCCCGAATTGAGCTGTTGACAGGACGCTGGGCCGCCATTGGCATCAAAAGTGTTAAGACAGAAGAATGTATGAATTATTTGGGCCACCAGCCTTCGAGGAAATGCAAGACTCGGTATGTTAAATATTGCTGGCGTGAGGCCGGAAAGATAGTAAGAAGGTGGGATCCTACACCGCCCAGCTCAAGTACTCAGTTACACCGCAGGTGGCGTGGCGGCCAGGCCGAATATGGAGCAAATCAGAAGACATCCAGGAGGCTGACTGGTCGAACTAAATCAAAGCATGGTTTTGATTGACAGCGGCCAAACTGCAAACACACTGCAGTTCACCATACCTATCTCAGCCGATGCACCTCATGGCAGCAATCACACCGGGGAGGCAATTATGGCTTCCGGTGTGCGCTAGAATGGGCTCGTGCCGACAAATGATAGATGACAAGGGTGGGGCATTATTATGGGCTTTAAGGCGTAATACAGGTACTGTAGACAACCGTCAAAGACGGGAACCCCTGACTAGCCGATAGCTTAATCCGTCCTACTCGTCTCGTCGTCGAGGGTGGTGGCCATGCTACCTAGGACTGCGTCACGTCGTGAAAGAGTGGGTTGATTGAGACTTTCTTGAGTTTGGCTACCTCCTTAGATGTCTTGGCGTCTGATCATTTGGATGTCGGTTGTCTCTGCTACAGCCGCGGCGTGTGTTACGGGGAATAATCCTATGATTCGCCCATGCTCGCCAAGCTGCACCCCCGCGAGTCGAAAGAGCCGCCACGTAGATTGGCCATAAGTCATGATGAAGAAAGATTACATGTAGGAAGGTGAACCGACTCGTTTCTTCGAACAGCCCGCACGCGCCGGAAACTCTCTTGACTCGTTGGCGATGACCTCGTAACAGAACACCCCAGAACTGGAGATTGCCAGTAACCTGTAAGTAGCTCGGTGGGTGCCGATGTAAGAGCTCCGTTTTTCGTTTGTTCTCTCTTCGACTGCCACCGGGCAGACATCCCCGCAGCCAATGACAGAAGAGTTGACTCGACGTCGTCAAACGCAACCATCCCTGCAGGGCTCGAATTGGTGGTGTCTAAATCGCACCTTGTGCCTTTTGGTTGGGCGGAGGGTGTCACCAGCCCTCTTCTCGGCGGCTTTGGACCTTTGATTCATTTATCAAGGTTTTCCCAAAAGAATTGCCGGTCTTCTAGTTGCTACCTCGGTCGTGTCACTGATTCCATCCAGCGACCATTGGCCGGTTCACAACAACTGACTAACCAGCGGGTGTTCAGGATGATTTCTCGGGGACCAGGTCCGTGACGCCGCCGCGCATACTATTAAGGTTGGATACGAGGTAGTCGTATAATGTACCAACCAACCCTCAGTAGGCGAGAGCCACATCGCAAGGTCCCCCCCGCCCGACCTGCGTCGCTGGGCATGTCTTAGTGCAAAGCTACATGCAACTGAACATCATTTCTAGTTGTTTGATGAGGATTCTCGGGAACTGGCTGGTTCCAAAGTTGACGACAATGACCTTCAGTCATAAAGCGCTTGACTATCGCCCTCATCACCTTTGCAGTCAGCGTGGGAGCAGCTCGTTTGGAGGCCCAAGACTTGACATCGCCATGGCTTTCCTTTCTCCAACCGTTTTGACGGCCTTCTCACTCTTAGCAGGGGCTCAGGCCGCCTCTTTCGTTTGCTCCGAAGACAGCTCCTCGTCGTATACGGCCACCA
Source organism: Colletotrichum navitas (assembly GCF_030913465.1). Lineage (NCBI taxonomy): Eukaryota > Fungi > Ascomycota > Sordariomycetes > Glomerellales > Glomerellaceae > Colletotrichum > Colletotrichum navitas. The sequence goes on from NW_026850585.1 coordinate 3,718, forward strand.
AAGACTATGCGGGATGCTTCAAAGGCGGCGGTGGTTTCTTCAACAAAGGGAAGCTGTATTCCATCGCCATGACCCCCCAGGTTTGCTCCGACTACTGCGGAGAGAGAGGGTTTGCCTACGGGGCGATCTCTTCGGGAACGTGAGTTAGTCCGGACACGCCTTCGCGAGTGAAATAAGAGACAAGTGAAGGGCTGAACTAGGTTGTGTCAACAGTCAATGCCTGTGTGGATCGAGCATGAGCGACGCGCCTGCTACGTCCGATGATAAGTGTAACACGGAATGCCCCACTGATCCTTCGCTCATGTGCGGATCGTCCGGCTAGTAAGTTGAGCCCTATCCTGACGCTTGCTGGGCTGACTTTAGTGTGTGCGTGTGAAGCGTGTCTGTGTATAAAATCACAAACCCTGGAAGCCGTGATGCATCCGCCGTTCCTGTTCCGCCCGCCTGTCAAACCTACCCGCTCTGCGAGCACCCCGTCTGCGATGTTTCGAAGAGTATCTCCGAACGGGTTGCGTCGCTCGTGGACGACATGAGCGTGGAGGAGAAGGTTCGTAATCTCGTCGATGCCTCCGCCGGCGTCAAGTCGCTGGGGCTCCCACCTCACGCCTGGTGGAACGAGGGCCTTCACGGGGTTGGCTTTTCCCCTGGCGTGCTGTTCGCAGGAGACTCGGAGCCCTTCGGTCACGCCACGAGCTTTCCCTTGCCGATTCTGACGGCGGCAAGTTTCGACGACGACCTCTTCAATGCAATCGGCCAGGTCATCGGCAAGGAGGGTCGCGCTTTCAGCAACTACGGCTATGCAGGCTTCAACTTCTGGACGCCCAACATGAACGCGTTCCGGGATCCCCGATGGGGCCGAGGCCAAGAGACCCCGGGGGAAGACGTTCTGGTCGTCTCCAATTACGTCCAGAGCTATGTCACGGGCCTGCAGGGCGGCGATCCCACCGACAAGGTCATCATCGCTGCTTGCAAGCACTTCGCTGCCTACGACATCGAAACTGCCCGGCGTGCCAACAACTACAATCCCACTCAGCAAGACCTGCAGGATTACTACCTGCCCGCCTTCAGACGCTGTGTGCGAGACAGCCATGTCGGCAGCGTCATGTGCTCCTACAACAGTGTCGACGGAATCCCGGCATGCAGCAGCGAGTATTTGTTGAAGGAGGTCCTCAGAGATACCTGGGGCTTCACCGACGACTATCAGTTTGTCGTGTCCGACTGCGGCGCGGTGACGGACGTGTGGCTTCTGCACAACTTCACCGACACGGAGCAGGACGCAGCCTCCGTCTCGATGGCTGCTGGCACAGATCTAGAGTGTGGTTCCTCCTACCTCCACCTCAACGGCTCCCTGGCCGACAACCAGGTCACGCAGGAACGCGTTGACGAGGCTCTGACGCGCCTGTACAAGGCACTCTTCACCGTGGGATATTTCGATGGCAGTAGCCATGGCTCACTGGGCTGGTCTGACGTGTCGACCGTCGATGCGCAGCAGATTGCCTATCAGGCTGCTCGCGCGGGGATGACCCTCCTCAAGAATGACGGTGTCCTTCCGCTCGCCAACGACAAATACAAGTCCGTCGCCCTCATCGGGCCCTTCGCCAACGCCACGACGCAGATGCAAGGGAACTACTTGGGGAGAGCACCCTTCGTGCGGAGCCCTCTCTGGGCTTTCACGCAGCAGAGCAGCCTGCAAGTCAACTATGCAGCGGGCACCGACATCAACAGCACCAGCGACAGCGGCTTCGCGGAAGCACTGGCTGCCGCCAAGGATTCCGACCTTGTCATCTTCTGCGGTGGAATCGACACCACTATCGAGGCGGAGGCGCGTGACCGTGTGTCCATCACCTGGCCAGGAAACCAACTCGATCTCATCAGTCAACTATCGATGCTAGGCAAGCCCCTGGTCGTTGCTCAGTTCGGCGGTGGACAGGTCGATGACACTGCCCTGGTGAACAACGCCAACGTGAATGCCCTGTTCTGGGCAGGGCTGCCAGGCCAGGCCGGAGGCTTGGCCCTGCATGATCTCGTCGTCGGCAAGGCGTCCTTTGCTGGCCGATTGCCAACCACGCAGTACCCTGCCAGCTACACCGATTGTGTTAGCATCTTCAACATCAACCTCCAACCAAACGGGACGTTTCCGGGAAGGACCTACAAGTGGTTCACCGGCGAGCCTGTATTCCCTTTCGGGTTCGGTCTGCACTACACCAAGTTCGATTTTACCTGGAAGGACACATTAGAGCCTACATATGATATTTCCAACATCATTTCCTGGGCACGGTCCCAGACCGATGGACACGTCACAGACACCACGTCTTTCACGTCAGTCAATGTGACTGTCGAAAACGTGGGCAATGTCAGATCTGACTACGTCGGTCTTCTCTTCCTCTCGAGCAAGAACGCCGGCCCCGTACCGCGGCCGAACAAGTCGCTTGTGTCATACTCGCGGGCTCGCGACGTCGAGGCTGGTGCCAGCGACCAGCTCACGCTGAAATTAACCCTCGGCTCGTTCGCCAGATCAGACTCCCACGGAAACCTGACGATCTTCCCCGGTGACTATACCTTAGAGCTGGACAACGACAAATCTTTGGTCTTTGACTTCACTCTCACCGGCGAGCCTGTTGTGATCGACTCCCTGCCTGTCCCAAAGGCTAGCTACGATTTCGCTGTGCCGGTCCACATCCAGCCTCCGTCCGACAGGCCATTGGGTCCAGCCTAAGTACGAAGCTGCCAGAAGTAGCTGTAGATTGCTGAGACCCTTCAGGATATGCACTGGGGGTCGCATTAGCAGCGGCATGAAAAGACGGGCGTTAGGTGTCCATCATAGTTCCTACAGTCCGAACCTAGTCAGAGTCCGTTGCCTTCATAGATTAAAGATAATTCAGGCTAGAGCCCAAATCGCAACTGTTGACGTCTGTTGCCTTTATTTCAAAGAAAAAGCTCATAACACATTGCTTGAATGACAGCTCGCATCCATTTTCTGTGGTCTGACATTTACTTGAGTCTAAGCTTGAGAGGCGGGTGAAGCTCGATACGCCATCCATGACGTTTCGTCGACTGACATTAAGCGATGGATTATTAGGAATATGTGCCAAGAGAGCGATTGTGTGATACTAGGGCGTACAATTTTCACGTATTGTATGTACCACGCATCATTACTTGGCGATGGTGCTATGGCATGAAGTCAACACAGATCTAACGCAACGTATTAGTGCTCCGCTCAGGAGAATTGGCTTGGATAGCCTCGAGACAATTACCTTACGCTGGCGAAATGGGGCATAGGTCTTTATCCAATAGCTGAAACATTAAGTCCCGTTTCTTTTAAGGAACCGAATAAGCAGAGGCCATCCAGCCACGGCAAAGGGATGGGGCAAGGACGCTAATTAACAAGAACACAACGCACAATCAACGATACAACTCCGCACAATCGCAACCCGGTTAGGACATGATAAGTATAGGTTGTCTAGGACCCGTTTGCTCAGCATCAGCAACTTGCTCGCGGGTTTTACCAAAATCATGCAGAATTATCCAACATATCAGTGGGAACGCCAATATGAGCCAGATGGCCAACCGCTGCATTTCATGACGGTCATCCGTGATAAGATCCCAACTAAGACCCGGGAAATGGACATGGAACATCATGATTTGCAAGAAATGATGGCTCCATGGTACTATCTATAGACGAAAGCGAATCATAACTGTCACTTGGCTGTGTCTGCATACTTTCCATACTCCGAAACTCGATACTAGGGGTCTTAGGATCCCCCCCATAGAGAGGGAGGCTGCTCCGAAATCGACATTTTTCATTGCCATACTACTCTTAACTCAACAAGCGCCGGCGCAGCTACTTCATCCGCCTCCACAGACAGGGAGGAGACATGTTTATATCATGGTACAATGTGCCGGAAGATCCAACACGTAGGGAACAGTTCCAGTAATGACTCCGCGTATTGCAAAGCTTGGCTTTCAGATGCTGAAAACATCGCACTCTGAGGGGCGGCTGACTCCATACGTCGGCACGGTTTTCCTTCATACTTTTCGCACTTCTTTTCTGAGCCTTGTAATATAGTTTTGCATTCTTCGGGCCATTGTCACGTTTGTAATAGACTAAATATGTGCAAACATCAAGCAGTATACTGTAGATTTAAAAGATAGCTACTTTGATGGCATTTTTTGGATCCCAAGCCATCAAGGACAACTGACGGGCAATCCATCAAGGTAGAGCCCGTAGTTTCTGTCAATCATTCTCTTTTGAGTGGGAAAAACCTGTGTCTGTGATCCGCGCGCAAAATAAGGCTTTATTGATACCCTGTAGCGCACAAACGACGCCGTTAATTGCGGGCAGCAATTAACGAACGCCCTATATCACATCGTGACACCCCCACCCAGATTGCAGAAAACCACTTTTTCTGTAGTCTGCCTTCAGGCAGGGAAGCCCCTAAAGGTACGCATTGCCCTAGGGAAGATTACAACGCTTGTTAACCTTCTAATTGAGTATATCTCGCTAAACTATAGGTAGTTGCCGTCTGACTTATCTAGGTGGAGTATTTGCGACCTGTCCCTGACCTGAGTCTACAGACAAGCTGATAGTGTCCCCCCCTGTCAACCCGAGAGTACCGTGCACAATAACAGCGATAAACCTCATATCCTAAAGGCTGCAGGTTCAAATCCAGTTTTCTTAGATTTTTTTTAATTCCAAAAAGGCTCCGCCGGGGAGGGTAGCGGTAGAATGCTAGAGAGATTTGTTTAGCGGCCAGTGGGTTAAGCCTATTTCAGATTTCGCTTAACTAATCAATAAGAAAGAAGGCCAGGATTTAGAAAGTTACGTAAAGTTAGGCAATATATTTCTTTATGTAGCCTAAAGTAGGCAATACTAGCTAAGCTGTAGATAAAGTTAAATTAATTACGCTTATTAGTCTAGCCTTTTGCTTAAAGGGCAATACCCTTATTATAATAGTAAATCTATACGCGTCGCTAGCACTCTTTGAAGGTTAGGTAGGAGGGCTCTATCTTAGGCATCGTAGGTGTCTGTTAGCGACGGTGGATTTGTGGCGAAAAGGGCGTTTTTTGCATGGGTTATGGACGGCGGCTGTGGCAGTGGTGGCAGTGCCTTCCAAAATAGGCTTAACCACTGGCCGCCGAACAAATTGCTCTAGCATTCTACCGCTGCCCGCCGGGGAGAGTTGGAATAGTACTAACCCACCCTGCTTCCTACGCTGCGCTCCGGGTCAGGATAGGCCAAGACCATCCCTTTTGAAGTTGTGTTATCACTAAATCCACTGTCTGCTGAGGTTTATCACAGTTATCGTGCACGGTACTCTCGGGTTGACAGGTGGGGGGGGGGGGGGGGGGGGGGGACACTATCAGCTTGTCTGATCACTCGACTTATCTAGGTGGAGTATTTGCTTGCGACCTGTGCCTGGCCTCACGGGATTGAAATCTGTAGGGTCTATGACGCTCAGACGTTACTCTGCACTTTGACCATTGTAGCACAAAGCCTCACACAACGAACTGGGCTCATAACTGTCACGATGCACTTTTTTGGGTGGGAAAAGTCATAGGAAAACGGCTTGAATTTTCTACGTGTGAGACTGCCTGGTCTGCGCCGTAGATATACGTATCTTCGGGGCGGGTTGGGTAGGTGGGAGTATCGGACTATTAGATGTTCCGGCCCGATGAAATCTCGCGAGGGTGCGCGATGCCGTACTACGTAAAGGCATCGCGACATACTCCGAAGAGCAGATCTGCTAATTGGGTTCAATTGCTGTTTCCTCGGTTGGCCCAGTGGAAGGCGCTCGACTTTCCTCTTCTCTATTGTGATTATGGAGTAAGACCCCGCCCTATAACTCGGACCACCCCTAATGTCAGACCACCCCTAGATAGCAGAGTGATAAGAGAAGTGCATTAACTTAACTATTTCTTAAAAATCAGAGACAGGCTTAAAGTACATTACACTTTAATAATTATAGATAGCTTTTAATAAGCGTAATATACTACAAAATAAGTATAGTATAATTCTCTATAGGCTATATAATACTAGTTATATTTATAGGCTATTATTAATAAAAGTAAATAAGGTAAAATAGGTATAACTAAGTGTATAATAAATATATATAGATTTTTTATATTATATATTAACTATACTCTATAGGAGAAAGTATACTAAAAATCTCATCTCTTTTAGACTTCTCTCTAATATTTATAAAATAGCTAAATCTGTAGATTTAGTGTAGTAAATCTGTGAATTTGGTGCGTATTTGCATGGTCCGACATTAGGGGTGGTCCGAGGTGGGGTCTTACGTTGGTTATGGCAGTCGTCATTGTGTTTTTATTCTCGCAGTTTGTGCTGGTAATGCCCACCACGAAGGTAGGCGATATCTAGGAAAAGATAAGAGAAAACCCCGCCTGCTCCAGCTGTAGCTCAAAACATATGCCTGTAACGGTGACAGATGTGTAGAATCAATGGGCTGATCATAATTTGCCCCGGACAAGCCGAATAGCAGTCGTGCCCGCAGATGCATAGTTGCGAGTCATATCTTAAGTCAATGTCTGGCGCATAGCAGGGTTATCAATTTAAATCCGGCACCGCCTTGATGATAGTTGCCCCACCGACACATTGATTGCGAACTGCCATTCCCGCGGTACTGTATTCTTGGCGTTCCGTATCAGCACTTATTCTCGCTTGCTCCGGACGCGTGACTACTACATAATTGCCCTATTCCACAGACAAACAAGCATGTCTAACCATCTTTACAAACAAGAGTACGCTTCTCTACAATAGAAGCTCGTTTTCCTACCTTATTCTGTCTATTTGTCAGTTGTTATAGTTTGGCACCGCCTGCCTAAACCCGGTGTTCACAATGAAGTGCATTCTCCTATTACTCACAGCTCTCGCGGCAATCTGCCTTGCAACTCCAGTGTCTTCCGATGATCAAGTAAGTCTAGGCTGAGATAAAACCCCACGACCAAACATCATATGCTAATCCTTTCATAGACAGTAGGCTTCCTTTAACGCCTTAACTAATCATAAGCTAATTATACCTCACCCTAAACTAGCTCCACCAATTGTCTAGTAGATTCGGTGGTTGTTGTTGTACGTATTTTTGCTAATGGAATCAATGCAACGCTAGCTAACATGGACACTCGCAGACACAAAGTCAGGAAGACAACGCATGTGCCAATGCCCTAAGCCCGCCACACCGTACCCGTGTTCATTGGTCGGTTGCCTTATGAAGTGCGGGACCAAATGTCATGACAAACCTAACACAACATTTTGATCTTGGCACACATTACGTTCAGGAGTGGGGCCTGCGCGAGAACAGGGAACCAGCCACTTAGCGGAGAGCGTGCAGGTCCTCGAGGAGAGGTCATCGCAGGCCAGCAGCATAGGGAGGCGTCAGGAGCCTGCTGAGCTGCCCGTATGACTACTGTCACGAGTTGGAGCACACACAGGGGCATGGGAGGATTGGGCCAAGAAAGGCTTACACTATGAGAGTCAAGATATGGAAAGATTATTCTTCTAGTACATAGCGAAGAAAATGCGAGTAATTATTGAAACGTCACATGATATAGCACTTGAAAAGGCTGATACGAAGTGCCAATAATGCATGAAGCTATCGTAACTGAAGGTACCTAGGTAAGGGGGCGGCCTTCCGCAAGGTCAAGCCAGAGTTGTTATCTTTGGGCTTGTTCATCGACCTGGGGAGTGTCTTACCTTTTCGGCCTTCACATGCGATTAGCTGGACTTTTGTCCAGGGGTGGCATATGTAGTGTAGCCTTGTCGCCAATCGTCCCCAACTCCATTCTCGACATTGATATCTGGACATCCAAGCCCGCAGAAAGATCAAACAACCCCGGTTCTGCGTCTGGGCTTTTGGTACACATCAATAGACGCGACTTAGCTTTAAATTACATATTTTGATCGTGACAGCTTCTTCTCCGTGCAACATCATTGACGGGTTGTCATCTCCGACAGGTCTGCCTCGAAGCAGAGAAACGCCCCGCACCGAAAGCTAACAAAAATACACCGTACTGCGTGGCACAGTACCGGAAGTCGCATCGGGTTGCCCAGATACTATAATCTGGTTGTAGGTTAGACGCAGTGATCCGGGTATATTCTGACCATCTAGCAGTGCCAGGTTATTCGGGAGAGTAAATTATATTGCTCACTGTGATTGGCACCAATGCTGTACGGCCAACAGTTTGGCACTACATGCAAGATACGACCAGCAGGAACGTCTCACTCGTAGCAATGATAGGCAGCTGCGTATGCTCCACGCAGAGTCTCACTACCAGAGCCCCTGGCAATGTCAACCTGTACAATTTGCAGAACCTGGGCTCTGTTTCTCTCAACGACTTGGTACGTACAAGTCGCTAGTTTGCTGCGTCAGGCAATATCCTTCCGCTCAGGATTCTCATGTCGGTTTCTTCTGCAACGCCTTCGGACAGGCCACTGACAAACGCGAATCCGCCTTGAAGGCAATGGCCGGCAAATCTCTCATCAAGAGCTTTTATAGGCAAGAGCCGACGTATTCCTACCGGATCGGCTGCTCTGAAGACGGGCACCAGGGCCTCATGCTAGCCCAGCGATACCCGGACGTCTACGACGGCATTGTCGCGAGGGCTCCCGCTCGAGCTGGGGAGCCTCGCGGTCACGACCTCCGGCTAGGATGGGGGTGCGGAGGGCGCCCTTTGTCCTTGGGTCCTCGTCGGTCCGGTTCTTCTTGGACAGGAACCCGGTGTTCGTCTTGGCGAACCCGAACCGTACGGGATTCGATACGCTTGTACGTGCGGACGACCGGTTTTAGTCTTTGCTGGATGCCGTCGACCCGGACCCGAGGGCCTCCAAGGCCGCGTGAGGGAAAATGGTTTCTCACATGGCTTAGTGAGCACACCCCCTCCCCCTCCCCCCGCCATACTTTCTCTTCGTCCCCCATCCGTTTTGGCAATCAGGACGGCTGACACGTTCCCCGACAGGCCGATGATACCATTACGCCCACGGCAACCGATAATTATTACAAGGCCGTGCCAGACATTAGCCCCGACGTCCGGGAATTTCAACGGTACTTTGAAGCCTCCGGCCTCACCCACTGCTTCAGGAGGGCGCAGTGGGCGCGGCGGTCGGGCTCCTTGAGCAGCTACGCCTCTGGGAGTACAAGCTGGTCAGCGTGGCCGTCGGCAACGCAACGCATGACTGTATCCTGTGCCCGTACCCGCAGACAGCAACCTACAGCAGCGACTACGAGTACTCCTCAAAGGCCTACTACTGGTCTTGTTCCGGCCGTCCAGCCGTCTTCCGCAGGGACTAGGAGACATCAGCCCGGCCATGTGGCGCACTGCTTTCCAGGACTCCCTGAGGACTGTGTCTTTTAACTTTTCCGATTCTTTTACATGCCCTCCAAGAGCCTTCTGTGAGTATACGGGCCGTGACTAGACAAATATATGGGGGCCAGGTTAGAGAATCAACCTGACTTATTGTATCCGTGATTCCTTGCTTCGTTCTTGCTCGGGAGCCCCTCGCTCATGATGATCATCGCCCGCAGTGAAGCCAAAAAGGACTCGTATCTTTCTACTCGTCTTTCTCGCAGAAGCTCAAACGGTTCCCCCGATATCTACATGTAGGCGGGCCTTTAGATAACGACATATTATTTCCGTCCCTGGTCTGAGCGCACGGAGTTGAAGAGACTTTGTAGGTATCTGCCAAGTTTAACCTAGTCTCTTTGGCACGCCGGCCGACTCTGCCTCTTCCTGCAGAGCATAGATCATAAAAGAGACATTGTGTTGGTATTGCAGCCACTCCACTCTGTTTCACCGAAGGCCGCCTTCGATGACCGTTCCCTTACTTTTGGCCCTTCTCTCCCCAAGGGCGAGCTCAAGAAACAGTGACTACGGTTGGGGGCCGTGCTCTCATCCAAGACAGAACTCAATTCACTTGAATCGCCGCGCTACTTCTATAGGGTATGCCGCAGAAGGAACAGCAACCCATCAAGAGGTACTCCAAGAGACAATCTACCTGTCTCCCCAGATCTTGCAACTAACAGCATTCCAACGTTCTTGACTCGTTCGAACGTGGCATCTTTCGATGACCGTCCCGGAATCCCATCGACAGCGAACAGGAGGAGCAATGTCCTCGGGCGAAACCCACACCGTACTGGGGAAGAGGGAAGCCGGCCGGCGCTCAACGTGCCCCCCCATGCCCCCCATGCCAACACGGCCTTCACTCGTCGTCAGGCTCGTCTCGCTCAACTTTACCCCGCCCCCAAGACACCCGGACCGGCGGCTAGTCAGGACCGTCAGGCCCTGCGTGCAAAAAGGAGGGGGGAGGGACGGGCAGTGGCGTTGCCCGCTCGCGCTTCCGGAATGATACACGCCGGGTCCCCGGGCCCTCCCCCCTCTTCCTCCCCTCGAAGGAAGCGGATCTTTTGGCCCAGGAAGGCCTAGACTGTGTCTGTCTCTCTACCCCCTCAACGACGTCATTTCCCGCCGCGTCGCCCGTCAAGTCTTTTTTTTTTCTTTCGCTTTTTCTTTTTCTCCTGCTCAATGCCAGCTCGAACAGTATCGACTACTTCCGCGTGACTCAGTTTCGTGTACTATTATCCACGTCTGGGTTTTTTTCTTTCTTTTAAATAAGAAAAGAAAAGAAAAGTTCGTCAACTCCCCTTCTCTCCCCAGACATGAGGACATGACTTGAAGTGGATTTAGACTCCCCAACGGCCCACCGCCCCCCCTTGATGATCTTCCCGCAATATCAATAACGAAGGTGGCAGAAGATGAGGAAGTGTTTCGTCCTCAGCCCTATAGGGGATCGTCATCGGCGGGGTGAGATATGTGGCGTTTCACCAAGGCAGACAAGGGGTGGCGCACACACGGTACTTACTATGATGCGGGAAATGCAGAACCAGACACACCCGCTCCACAATGCGATGACGCCCCATTCTCACGGGCTTACCCGTCGCCCGGGGCCACAACAGGGGCGAAGGAAGACATGACTTTGGATTCGGATACGTGGGTGCGGGCTGATCACATGTGCGCCGGATGAGCTGACCTCCATGATTTTTTTTTTTTTTTTTTTTTTTTTTTGCACTCAGGTTTCCCCTCTTCGTCAAGAGAGACGCCGTCGTACTATCTACTGCTAAACGTGCTATATGGCGGCAGCGTGCCGGATCCGTTCGGTAGGGTCCTTCCTTTTCTGCCTCTGTCTCATTTCCTTCGTATCATGAAATCATAATGTTTTGGCGTCGATGGATATCAAAAAATTCGGGGCCAGGCCAACAGATCCAGAGAACAAAGGCTTTGACGAGAAACCCCAAGGAATGGTGGGAGAAGGTCTGGGGGCAAGCCTGCGACGCTCGCAAGATGCCCGAATGTGTTCTGCGATTGATCCTCTTTGAAATTCCATCTCTTCCGGAGATGTGCCGTTCATCGAATCCCCGTCTATCTGAAAATGAGCAACAAATCTTTTAATGCGCAATCATCCTCCACATGTCCGGCTTCCTTCCTCCCTCCGCTCCGGTCGTCCACTACTACTGTGTTGCTCACAAGAAGGGACGGCGGGGGTAGCTGACGCCCTCGACGGCAGCGTTGTCAACGAACCAGCTGACACGGTCGCCGGCGCCCTCGTTGACGAGGGCGCAGGGAAGACCGTCGCCGTGTTCAAAGATTCTCTTCATGATCTCCTTCTTGCCGCCACCAGTGGCGACAAAGGCAATTTTGACGCCGTGGTTGACGACGGGGAGAGTAAGGGTGATACGCTTGGGAGGGGGCTTGGGCGAGTCTTCGATAGGGGCGACCCAGGCGGTGGTCTCGCGCAGCAGCTCGTGGCCGGGGAACAGACTGCAGGTGTGGCCGTCGGGTCCAGAGCCCAGCAGGAGGAGGTCGAAGATGGGCAGACGCACGCTGTCGCGGCTGGCAAAACTGGTAACGAGCGTCTTCTCGTACTGGTCGGCGAGCTCCTGAGTGTCGTTCAGGTAGGTGGTGTCGATGGGGTGGACGGTCGGGGCACCGAGCTCGGCGGGGATCTTGTCGAGAAGCTCCTTCTTGAGAAGAGCATAGTTGGAGTCTTCGTGGTCGAGGGGCACGGCACGCTCGTCGGCGAAGAAGATTTCCCACTTGCCAAAGTGGACTTGGTCATCGGGCCCAGACGAAGGGGCCAGGAGTGCCTGTGCCAGAGTCTTGGGCAGGGAACCGCCCGAGACGGCGACCTTGAAAGCGCCGTGACGGCTCAGGCCGGCATTCTGTGCTTGGATGACGTAGGATCGCAGAGCAGGCGCGAGGGCGTCAACCGACGGGTAAGCGAAGAGGTTCGGCTGTTTGTTGCTCATGGTGGGGTAAAGGTATATGTGGAAGGCGGGGTGGCGTGGAAGATTGATGTCGAAAGCGAGGTTGTAAAAGGGGGGAAAGGATTGAGGCGGGGGGAAAAAACGGCCTGTTGTTGGTGCAGAAAGAGGGGTAGTCCGGAATTGGAGAAGCTGTGTACAACTTCGACTTCGTTCTGCGGGATGCGATCCTTTTGCGTTGGCAGGTCCAAGGACGTGGAAGGTGTGACAGTTCAGGCGAAGGAGGCTCCAGGCGCGGGGAGGGACGGCTCTCTCTGCTCTGTGCTCTACTCGGGTAGGTAGGTAATAAGGGCCGAGGGTCGGTTCAAGAACGAAGCGGCGGAATGGGTCATGGACGTTTCCAGATGTCTGAAAAAATGTGGAAAGGACAAAAAAAAAAAACTGATAGCGGGGCCAAGGTACGGTACAAGCACGAGGCAGAGATAGATAAGTAGAGGGCGCAGGCAGAGACGGCAGCTCAAGCTATGGGTTGAGCCAATGCGTTATTATGCTTAAGGCCGGATGAAGACTGAGCTTGGGTCCTCCAAATCAAAACGCTTCGCTTTGTGCTCGATGGCTGGCGGCAATAAGCGGATAGCATGAAGCGCAGATAGTGCGGGCGGATGTGCGCAGGATCTTCGGACAGCACGCACACGCACGAAGTACGTTTCACCAGCGATTTGCGATAATAACGGCGGGAAGAGGGGGGAAAGTCTGACTGACCCCTGGCGAGGCGCGCGCAAGAGGGTGTGATCCGGTGGGGGAAGCGACGTTCCCAGCGGACCAGCTATTGTAGACTGGTGGTGGGTGAAGGCAATGCGGGATTATCTATCTCCAATATCTGACGTGTTCGCAATAGAAGCAATATCTCTCTCAGGAAGATCATGTCGGTACTTTGCCGAGACGATTTGGCTTGCGGGATGTCTCGTCTCTGTGTTGCAGAGGAGGAGGGCACAGCAACACTGACCATGACATGTTTGCAAAGCTGGGTCCATTGGGTGGCACCCACAGTGATTTGCTAACAACACTGTCATCGTGCGGCAACGTCAAGTGGTTTGTAGTCTGGGACAGGAAGCGTCGGTGCCCAGGGCGGATGAGGTCTGTCTATCCGTCTATCCGTCTATCCGTCTCTGTGCAGCTGTCGAATGGCCGGCGGGTGGTGAGGTGATTGAGCGAGGGGTGATTTGTGACGAGACGCCAAGGCGATGGGTTGGAATGCAGCAACGCCACTAGAGACCGCGGTTGGAGCTCTTCGTTCACGTGCATTTAGGCGAATAACAACAGTAAAGGTCGGATATAGCTGTATGTATAGGTACAATAACCCGGCTTTTCTTTCACCGGGGAACCGAACTCTGCGCTGCAAAAGATTATCCGAATAGAGCAAGTACATTCACTCACTTACACTGCATACCTATCTACCTACCTACCTACCTACCTACCTAGGCAGTAGTGACCCTCTCCTGCTCCCCTCAATGCGGTATTTGCAGGACAAGATGCAGGCGCAGGCAAGCACTGGACGTGGAAGGGACGGACAATGCCCATCCGGTGTATGTGGCAGGAGCATCGGACATCCCAGCGGTCGTTGCTCATTGCTCGAGGGAAGGTTCGACCGTTTCCCGTCGCCTCGCCTGTGTGCAATGAAAGGAAACCGCACCGCAGAAAAGAAACAATTTTCCGGCCCACCAGCCACACCAAGCCAACTACCGACGTTTCACCACCACAAGTCCGATTCCTGGCCTTTCCAATCAATTCTGTCTGCCTGACGCAGCCTCCGTCAAAGCCTCCGCCATCGAAGCTCAATTCCGGGATAGCCGACTATGTTTCCGGAACCACGTTCGCCCTTGGCCAGCCAACTGTCCGCTTGCCGGCTCGTCAGCCGCTATTGTCCGACGCCCGGTGGGAGGGGCCTTGACTTCCCCGGCCTTGATGCCCGCCCCCGCCCCTTGCATCAGCACCAAGGTGCTGCAACAAGAGCACGAGCAAGCCATTTCGCCACGTTGTTGCTGTGTTACCTGCCGGTCTCTGGCATGTGTCAAAGATTCCGGGAAGGAGTCTAGAACGCCCACCGGCCCATGAACCATCGCAACTTCAGCTGCGGACTACTACTGATTAGAAAAGATGGAGATTGCACACTGGTTTTGATTTAAACGGACGGCTGTTGAGTGTTGGGGACCTGCTCGGCAACACATCGTGCTACTGTCGACACCAACATCAACATAGGCGTCCAGAGACCACGGCGACGCTGACGAAGATGACAACTCGGCTCATGGAATCATCGATGCAGCCCGATCGGAAACATATCGGCCAGAAGACCGAGGCGATCACTACATAGACTATTTGGACTGCATAAACATGCAACAAATACCTGGGGATGCTATGTTCAAGGATTCGCTCTTCAGTCATTGCTGAGACAATAGACGTTATGTCAATTCGACGACATTACCCAATCTCCCAGCGCAAATGATGATGCTTGCGGTTTTCTGCAAGACGCTACCGCAAAAGCCTTGTCGTGTGCTGTTGCCGTCAGCCTTCTTCGCGTTCGCAACAGCCATTGTCTAGTTACTGTATGTAGCTGGTATGGATGCTGCTGGGGCTCTCGACAAGAACAGGGTACCGCTGCGTTACCCGTTTGATAGAAACCTGCATGACTCGGAATATGCCGCAGGGTCCTTGGATACATCAAATAGAGCTGGGCGTGGATTCGATGGAGCGTGACGAGGCTGTTTTGCGCATCGAGATAATCTTGACAATGACGTCATAGCGCCGGCCTGACTCGGGAGCCTCTTACTCTCCGGCTTCATGGGAACATCATGAAGCGCTGGGTTTGGACGGGGGGGGGGGGGTTGCTCACCAGGAACTTGGTCCGACAGTAGCGGAGACGCTGTCGTCATCGCCCCAAATTTCATGTGCGAGGGGGACTTGGGTTGCACCGTTTAAGTGATGAACCGCCGCCTTTTGAAACGGAATGCTGCGATAGCATCATCTACAAACGGTCCGGCTACTTTGGCCATGCGCGTTGTCCGAATGAGAGGAAATTGAAGAGGCATCGAAATCGTTCGATTTGCATGTAAGTTACGGGCAGTTTACAGCGTACTGCAGAATGTGGGCATCATCATATCATCTATGGCGGTGTGCCCACCCGCGCCGCGAGACCACACGCTAGACGACGCAGGGAGCCCGCACAATCGCGTCCACGGGGGGGGCCAGAGCCTGCAGAGGATCCATGTTGGACGTTTCCCGAATTGACGATGAACGGCAGACAGCGGGGCAGAGGTTGCAACAAGGCCAACGATCACCTGGACCCCTATCGCCAACCAGACGGCAGCGCGGCACGCAGCATTATGACGACCAGGGAGGGTGCCAGGGCCCAGGAAAGCAAGCCTCGTTCTGCGTGTCCTTGCTGCCCCCGGATGCCGATCAGGCACTGGCTGACAAGGAGAATGAGGGACACGGACGATGGAAATAACTTTGGCACGACGCCAAAACGGTGTGCTCTCGAGCCTAGGGGCGACGCCGCGGAAGGGATTCGAGAGGGGCCAGTTATGCCAACTACCGGTAACTACCTAGTAGTAGGCCGATCTAATGCAAGTGTATTTCGTGACATGTATTGTTTTGTACACCACTTCACCACAGTAGGTAAACTACCTACTTGTACCCAGAGAAGCTTGCTTATCCCTAGACAAACCCGTCACTGGCTGAGGTGGCATGTGAAATGCCACGCCGAAAGCCAATGCAAAAGAAGCAGGAACCCACGAGGAGGCAAGGCAGAAAGCCAAAAGGCGAATGACGGGATGAAAGAAAATGGGCTCTGGTTGGTGACGTCACCCGGCATGCCGTTCCTTGGAGAAAGAAAGCCCCAACCCCCATTCGCGACAAAAACGCAAACCACGGGGTGGAGGAAGGGATCATGCACGGACAAGCTTGGGATCCCTATCCTACCTACCCCGATGGTGATGTGATGGCGGTAGCTAGTGTATCCATCCGTACCGGAAGAACAAACGTATCCTACCGGTATCCGTACGCGTCTACGTTACGCTACCTCCCTCCTACATCCAGGGTGCTTGCTGCCAGCTGCCACCAACCACTCTGTCCGACCAGCATCAAAGGTTCGTCATGTATTGCGTGTGGGTATCTACATTGTATCCGTAGTGTAGATAGTTAAGGGTCACTTACCCCCCCCCCCCCCCCCCCCCCCCTCCCCTCTCCCGGGGCTCCCTGGGGAGCCAAGGGGTGTGGCATGGATGCCCGGGTGCTCTCTCCTCCAGTCACGGCATCGCGCCTCACGAGTCAACGTCAGGGTAGAAGCTTCGAGTGTTGCGCTTGCGGATAGTGTTACGAGCGGCTGCTACGCAATGTCCAAGTACCAGGCAGGCAGAGCAATTTTACCCCTCCACGCGTGAGGACCCTGAAGTTCCATTTTTCAAGGGTCCAGACCCCCCCACTTGTCATTGCGCACGAACGAACTGCCATCCACGCGAATATCCAATTGGACGTGTTGCAAATTTCTTCTCTCCTCTCTCCGGACGACAAAACCGTCTTACGATTGCTGCTTCCCTCAAGCTACCCCTCAAATAACGGCACGCCTGAACGGAACTGCTATCAACCAAGTGTCAAAAGTCTCCGTCTTACTGGGACTGACCTGGATCAATCGACTAACCTCCTGCTAAGAGCGTCAAACAGACCAAAGAAGAAGCCGAAAAAGGAACCCCAGCCCCGAGGGTGGGAGAATAAGCTGCGGCTTGAAATTAAAAATAAAATAAAATAAAAAGGCGAACTAGCATCGGTTTGGACGCCGTCATCCACCAAAAGCAGCCACGTCCATTTCCCCAGTTACGGGCAAAGAAAGGACATACATACACCCTTCTCTACGATTCCATTCCTTCTCTACATATATTTTTTTCCCTCCGTCCGCTTTCCGGCTCCTTCCTCTCGCAGCCGCATCTCGAAATTCCAGCGGTTCGATCCAGGCAGGGTTGTCATAAAGTAGCCTGACCCTTGTGGGCTTGCCCCGGTCCCGTTGCCGAAAAGGCTCGAAATTGCAATCCTTTAGACACACCATCGCCGCCGCGCGGCTGCCGTGTGCCAGCAGGGTTATTTTGCTCCTAGGATTCAGGTTGTTTCTCACCGTTCCGTTTCCATAGACGGATGGTGTTCCAGTTAGGTACCACAACACATTTCCGTCTGACCTGGACCTTGAGCCCAGGGGAACTAGGATCGTTGCTTCTCCTCACTGACGTCAGTGTCACTTACTTTCATCTCGATTTCGACCTCGATCCTTGGGCGGCTTTTTCTTTTTCCTTCTTTTTTTCTCGCCCCCCTTCTCTGGCTCCCATCTGCGATTTCTTGTTTTAAGCTCGGGAGTTTTGCACGTATCGCATGCCATCCCTCGCCAATCTTACCCTAAGCGAGCACGCTGTACCGGCTTCGCTAAACGCAATGTCCGCGGCCAGCACTACTACAACAGGCAACGAGTCGCCTTTGACGGACGATGCCTCCCATCGCGCAGAACAACTGCTGGAACGCCGCCAACATCTTACCGATGCCCTGACCGGCCTTCCCTACGACTTGATTCTGTATCTCGAGCGCGCCGTGGTTCACTCGGAGCTGGCCTATCCCGATCTCGCCGCGGGTGACGCTTACCGCGCTCTGCTTCTTGCTGACGAGGTCCTCAACGAGGGCTTTGAGTATCACGAGCAAGCCGTCGAAAGCCTGCAGTCACGTCCCCTGGACCCTCTGCCCCTTGTTCTCGACCACGGGCACCTGCTACACTTCGGAAGCGACTATGTTGACGATGAAGCCAAAGACCAGACTGGTCTGGTTGCGCACGTGGCCAAGTTATCTTCTGTGCGCGCCTTCCAGATCCTGTCGCTCAGCCTTCTGCTGTGCGGCTGTCTGAAGAGCGCCTATGATTTCTGCGAGCGAGGCCTGACGCTCGCTCCTACAAACGACGAGTTGCTCCAGACGATGGATTACATCAAGGACATGGCTCGCCGTAGACTTCGCAAGAAAGACTTCAACCCCAATGTCCTGCCGGAATGGGGACTTGTGCGGAGAGAAGTCTACCCCTGGAACTCGTACGAGCCCGACCGCTTCGGGCCCGAGTCTCTCGACTTCCTCAACACCGAGCTGTCTAAATTTGCGCCCAAGTGCGCCGTCCAGGTGTCCCAGCTTCCTGTCCTGTTGGAGGGGGCCAGCGAGATGGACGACTGCGAGTTCATACCCACCTGCAACCAGCTGGGCCTCTTCGCCAAGGAAGACATTGCGCCAGGAGAAACGGTCCTGGACGAGTACTCGCTTCTGACCGCTAACAACCGTCTCAAAGAGCCGGTTTGCGACGCGTGCAGCGCCGAGCTGCCGCCGTTGGGCCATGAGCCCGGCGCTGTCAACTGCGACGAATGCTACGACACGGTTTTCTGCAGCCAACGCTGCCACGATCTGGCGCAAGAGACTTACCACCCTGCTGTCTGCGAAAAGGATGTTGATGCTATCGCCAAGGACCCTGACGCGTCGGAAGCAGACGAGACTCTGCACTTGCTGCTATTGGCTCGCATCTTGGCCATGTCTAACCATCAGGGCATTCATCCCCTGGATGTGATGCAAATAAAGTACATCTGGGGCGACTTTGTGCCTTCGGCATCCAACGAAATCGAGATATCACCGTCTGCGAACCCGCCGCCGAATTGGACGTTGCCTTTCTCGTTCAAGTACAACATCGAGACGCCTTTCCACATCCTCGAGAAGATGGATGTCGACATCTACGCCACTCTCAACGAACACGACTTATGGGTCCTGAACACGCTCTACAGCAAGTTCCGCGGCACGGCGTCGGCACGCAAGAACCCTCGAGACGGCCGACCCGATGTTGCAGCGGTGCATCCCTTCTGGTGCCTGGCCAATCACGACTGCAACCCGAACGTTACATGGGAGTGGGGTGGGCGCATGCTGCTCTGGGCGCGGAACGAGAGGATCGCGGGCAGCGTCCCGGGTGGCCTCAAGGCGGGAGACGAGGTGCTGAACCACTACTGCGACATCACGCTCCCGGTTGATCAGCGGAGGGAATGGGCCAAAGGGAGCCTTGGCGGATGGTGCATGTGCCAACGATGCCGAGATGAGTCCGCCGCCGCCGCCGCCGAACAAGCCGCTACCAACGGCCAGACTGCCTAGTCCCCTCTAAAAGCGAAATGCAGACCATCACAGAGGCATACGGTACACTCTCTGCACTCTACTGCCAACGATTCTACGCATGAGAGAGACTCTTGCTATCAGCGAGCGATTTACGGGATTAGAGAAACATACCAAGCTTAGATATCACGGGGAGGTCGGGATTCTTCTTTATTTATTGATTTTCTGTTGGGTTGGAGCAATAAAAAAAGACCCGGTTTTATGCGTCTTTGGGTCAATGGCCTCCGGGTATAACATTGTACACAAGCGGCGACTTGGGACGGCGGAAAGAGGTTTACTGTTTGCGGAGGAGGATGCATACACGACAAACTTAATCGCGAAACATGTCTGCTTTTTTTTCCATCACCAGTTTTTCGCGTGGACGGTTCCTGGGGTTTGCTCCAGGGCTCGCTCTTCCTAACCAGACTTCTGTCTACACTAACCAACCGTCCGGCTATGCGGCACCCGTCGCCCATCGACCAGTAACTCGATGCTGGGCGCGCACACTTTCTTGCAATACGGTCCGGGACGAGGTCTCATAGCATTCTCGCGCTCGTCTTCCGGAGTCTTGGTACTCCGAATACATGCAACCGGGTATTCAGCTCCTGTAGAAGGGAGCCGGGTGCCTAATGCCGGTGGACATCGAATCCTTGGGATCCGGATCCTCGGCTTCCATGTCACGGCATCAGGTCACACAGTATAAGTCTGCTTCGTTTGCTATACATCTGACGTAGCGGGAGATCCACGTCCGACGGTCCCTCTATTCCGAAGCATCAGATCATGTTTTCCACGACCCGAGCGGGTAGAAGGCGAGTAGCGGGCCGGAAGGCGAGACCCGAAAAAAAGCACGACGCAACATCCATCGGCCCAATCTGTGTCAAAGGTGCAACATGTACGTACAGAGGCTGTATACATACCTACAGGTAAAACACTCGACAAGTTGTCTTGCCGCTACGGACCAATAGTAGTCGGTTGAGAGCACGGCACACTTGCTCCGGGTTCACCAGCCGAGTTGTGGCGAGGGCCTATGTCGCCGCCGCTGTTCGGCCATTCCGGTGCATAGTTGCGTATACACACACACACACACAATCGACTGGCATCTGCATGATGACGAAGTGGCCAAACTATAAGAAGCTCATGCGAGCTAGGTTGGGGTTAGGGGAGCGAGAAAGAGGGAGAGGACAGGGCAATGATCCCTCCCTATGATTTCGGAATGGCTTTTCAGCGGTCACGGCCTGACCAACATTCGTCTGACAGTGTTGAAGTCTCCCTTTGTTTTTTGTTTGTCTTTTTATATACGGAGTATATATATATATATACTTCAGTATCACGTATTTACATGGGGGTCTGTCTTTTCCCTGTCTCTGTAGTGATGGATGTCTCAAACCAGGTTTAGGCATTTGTTTAGGTTGTCTGGGACGAAAAAGGGGATCCCCACGAGCGCTCGAAGAAATGAAAATGTGTGAGAGAGGAGGGGGTGAATGACGTGCCGCCACCAGCAGCCGGCAATGGAATGATACGGCTGACGGCTGGGATGTGGTGCTGGGGGGGTGTGGGTGGTGGAAGTTTTAACTTTTCCTTTTCCCCCTTTCCGTTTTTTCGTGGGCCAGAGTCTCTGAGTCGGGGGGACGGGAGTTCTTTAGCTCCCGGGAGGGTGGGTACACATTCGCGGGTTGCCCAACCCCTACGGGCACGCCCGACCTGCTCTTCGTGATGGTGGCCCGCGCCAACAGAGTAGAGTGTACCAAGCCCGGCTAGAACGCCTCCCGTCCGAGCCCTTCTTCGCCCGCGGCGATCTCCCGTCCGAACCTTTCCCCCTCTCGCCTCTCGGCCTCGTGTGCGTCGCCCTATTTGAAGGGGCACAGCGTGTCGAAGCAGACGCTGGTGGTGATGTCGGAGCAGTCGAGGTCCGCGGCGCAGCCGACCGAGGGCCCGCCGTAGCAGCAGCAGCACTCGGCCTTTGTGGGCGCGCGCTCGTCGAGCTCGGCCGCGGCGAGGGCGGCGAGGGCGAGGAAGAGGAGGGACTTGAGCTGCATCTCTGAATCTCGGGGCGGGAGGAACGAGGTCTTGGCGCAGGGAGCAGGAAGTTGGGGTTTTTTTTTGTGTGTGCCTGTACTAGTAACCAGGACAGACTTCGAAGGGGCTCTCTTTATTAGAATGCCGAGTTGGTTTTGTGATTGCGGTTGAAAATTACATGGTTTTGGCTTTGGGGGAGGTTGGCTTTATATGCCCGTCGCGGTCGACGATGGACGCCGAGATAAGACAGCTATGCGTTGCGAGAACGCTCTTGTCTTTTTCTTCATTATCATGGCAGGGAGTTTCTACATTCCTAATCCAGACTCTTCCGCCGCAGACCGTTTCGTTTGTCCAACTACCAATCTCAGCCTAGTCGGCCAACCGCGCCAAGAAGCGAGGGATCGTGGGAGGGGATGCGGTGGGAGCCGAGTCTCTCGCCCGACGGGGGCCCGGGGACCAATTCGTTCCCGGCGCAGAGAGGCACGCGAGGCGGGCATGTCTGGAAAGCCAAGGCCCATTCGCTGTGGTGGGATTGCGGCACAGCCTGCGATTAGCCAATGCTGGTTGGTGGTCTTATTCGGGTTGCAAGGGGTCCGTCTGACAAGACGGCGAAATGCCAAGGGCGCTGAAGGAAGAAGGATCGTGTGGCGGATTCGCTGATCTCCAGGACGGATCGAGAAGGCGGCTACGCGTTCCTGCCCTGCGGTGCGGTGTTTGTTATTGGTATCGAAGCATCGTGTCTCCAGATAACTCTTTTTTTGCGGTCCAATCGCATCCCGTTTCTCGTCACGGAGGCGGAAAAGGATAACTCGTGGTCGCTAGCTGTTCTGGGTACGGCGGGTGGACGGCCAGAGGGTTCAAAGCCGCCGAGTTTCTCATGCGGGTCGGTATTGAACGCGATATGAGACCTCCTTTGCTGTATCCATGTCAGAAGCCGGAAGCTATAAAAACCTTGTAAACTCCAGTTGATAGACTTGTAAACTCTAGTTTATAGACTTGCCAACTCGGTTGAAAGGTATCCCCCCACAGTAGTCGCTATAGTCTCGATCGAGTTGACAACTAAGCGCCGGAGTCGGCTCCGGCTCCCCGGCTCTACGAGACCAGCTATTGGGCAACCAACAGCGATGGAGCTTCGTTGGCATTCCCGAGGAAAGTGTTACCATGCAAGGAGACTGACCGAGTCAAAGCCAAGGGCTACGTCATACGCCCCGCGATTCAAACGGTCCTCGAGTCGTGGTCGGAAGGGGGGACTGGCGATGCCGGCGCCCTAGTTTCTTCGCCATCATCGCAAGGCACTAACAGTAAAGGCAACGTCGGAGCATCCTCCGATGGGAAAGTCGGTGTCCAAGTCTGCCTCCACGGCCCGGGTTTCTTATCAGCAACCTTCATCGTAATGAGATGCATGAAAATAGAAGGCCCGCTCCGGTCCCTTATTTCCAATCCAATAGTCAAATGTCACTGCTTATCAGGGTGTATATGTAACGTGGAGAGCTCGGTGCAGGACGGGGGCTCGTGGTATAGTATCTAGGGCCAGTTCGTCGGGCAGCTCGGCCTGTCCCCGCGTGCTTGCCCCCCCTACGCCCCCGAGCGCTGCCGCCGGGCGGTGCTTTTGGGCATGCGGGCTCTGCGCTTTCGACTTATCCGGCTCCGTAACGACCTCAATCAAAGCAGGGTGGGCCATGGCAAAGGGTCATTGGAGACGAGATCTTTTTGTTTTTTGTCTTTTGAGGAAACAGGTGAAATTCGGTAGTCCGATCACAACGCCGCCGTCAGAGCTCGTCGTGCGCCGCCCCATTGTTCTCACTGGTCTCTTCGCTCCCGGTCTTCTTCTTTTCCTCCTGGGCAGCCTTCTGCTGCTCCTCCTCGCCCCCCTGCGCCGGTACCTCCTCTGGCTCCTGTTCCTCCAGAGCCGGCGAGCCCACCTGCCAGGCATCGGCGTTGCCCTCGGAAATGTCGAGGATGTGCCGGTCCACCGCCTCCACCGTGATCTTGTCCCCCTTGAAAGGGAACGCCAGGCCGGCGGACGGGTTCTGCACGGCGACACCCTCGCTGGCGCCGGCGCGCAGGCCGAAGAGGGCCGGCATCTCCGGGTACTCGCCGGTGTCGACCGTCACGAAGGTGATGTATTCGTGGTACCTGCGCGCCAGCGGCTTGACGGCGGACGTCCACGCGTCGAGGCTCCCCTCGTCCTTGGAGAAGAAGTATGCCAGCGACTTGCCTGTCTGTAGATCCCGACGTTAGCGGTGGAAACGACACGGACGCGTTATTCATGGGGAGGGCGGCGGAGGAAAAGGGACCACGAACGCTCAGATGCTCGGCCTCGTTCCGGCGAGTCAACCGCGGCACGAGCTGCGAGGCGCACGCGCGCAGCAGGTTCTCCATGGCGCCGACCTCATCCAGCTCCGAGGTCATGTGGTACGCCCCGTCGGCGTTGTTGTAGCACCCGATCCGGCCCGGCGCCTCGTCGATCGTCGCCAGCCCAAACGAGTGGCGGTCCCGGTACCGCTCGGCCATCCCGGCGAAGCGCTCGCGCAGGTTCGTCTCCGACTCGGTCGCGTGAGCGATCACGACGACGTCGTCTTCGTCGCGGAAGGAGGTTGCGGATTCCTCGTCGAGGAGGGTCACGGCGGGGCGGAGCATGCGGCGAACGAAGGCAGCGATCCTAGAAGGGGACGTGCGGCTCAGTAAGAGACGAAAGGACTCGGTCGGCGCAGAAGGGGGGGGACCTACTCGGACGCCTTTCTAGGGCCGCGGAAGCGGTGTTTCGTGCCGTTCTGGAGATACAGACGGATGGCGGGGAAAGATACAACGTCGAAGTCGGCGCACAGCGAAGGGAGGGCCGGGCAATCAACGGATAGGGCGGTCGGGATCGCCTCCTCGACGGCGGACCAGTGCTGCTCGAGGGCTTTGCTCGCGTCGCTGTGGCGGGGTTAACGGATGCCGTCGCGGATGTGGAGGGGGTGGTGTACGTTGAGGGCTTGGTCCGTCAGCACCGGGGCCAACATGCGATGAATAGCAGCTGATCTTGGATGAACGGCTCATCTCGTTGTCAGGGGGCTTACCGCAACAACTGTTCGCATCATTAGCACGGCCGTGGACGAGAACTCAATTCGGCGACCTGTGGGGTCTGCTTACATGCTACCAGGCTAAATTCGTTGGACTTGAGGGCATCGCGAACTTCGGCCTCGGTCTTGTGCTGCCACCCGAACCCCGCGCCCGCAAGCGCCAGCAACGGCAGGAGAACCTTGAATGCCATTTCGTACACGCGGCCTACAGTGATTCGAGCTCAATTGGCCGGCAGGAGCGACAACGAAGAAGCAAACGAAGAAGCAGAGATGAAGAACAGCAAAGAAGAAGAAAAGAAGGACTTGTTAAGCTCCCGCTTCGGGGGAGGTAGCTCCCCGCGTAGGGAACAGAGTTAGACTCGCTGTAACGGGGCGCCCCTGACGGGATGGAGACTTTCTGATTGGCACAACTTCGGGTGAGGCTCTTGAAACGCTGGGTGGGCAGGGGTCTTGATGAGAAGCCGTTTGATCGCCGGACTCGGTGTGGATACCTAGCCTCTAGTGTTTTGGACAGACCACGAACGGACATCTTCACGATGGAGGCATGTTGAATCCTCATCGCAAAACCGATTGCCAGTTTATGTAGCTTTCAATGACACGAAAATAAAATAAAAAAAGTGAAGGCAGTGAAGCTGGGAGGAGCTTCGTGTGGCTAGTACCAGTTGTGGCCGTCACAGATGTGGCTCACCACACGCACAGATCACTTCTATGGATATGAATATCTACTCGGCATCGTCCCACATATGGATCCTAGATAGATCAACTACTTTGCATTCTTTCTAGCAGACGTTGGGGTCCATCACTGTGAAATATTGGCATGCTCTGCCTCCAATGCCAAGTTGAACATGTGTGTAGATGGTGAACTGGCTTTCTCCTGCTGCATGGGCGAAATCGCAAGTCGGGAGGGCGATACCTAGATGACTTGAAGATGGACAAGCCTTGGCATATCGTTTTAACATTGGAGAAACGAAGAGGCGATATATTTCTACAAATCATTCAGAAAAGGAGCTGCCCGCCGAGCCACAACAAACGTCCTCCGCAGTCTTCCAGTGATCAGATGAAGGTATCTATTGTCGCATATACATAAAGCTTGTGGCCACTCCGTCTATCTATTTTATAGTATACGAACCATTACCGTTATTTGTGGCTCTTTGATATGTTTCGTGCAGCTTGATTATAACTACTGTATCCTTGGGAGTGCCGGCTACTAGGAACATAAGCGATCATTGGCAGAAACAACTGATCTAAGAAGAAACTTTTGCCCCAAATCAACTCTCAAAGTTTCACTGCTGCGTACAAACTCATTTCCTTGGCTTCATCATACTTTCCTTGTATTTCAAGGACAGCTACCAAGTCTAAGCGGATTCAACCCCTTCGCCAAGTATCGAGCCGAGAACTTGTACACCCTTGGCGAAGCTATTGAGTCTTTTTTGGGAAGAGGATGCTTAAATATCAAGCGATTCATATATCACACCAACAACCGCTGGTTTTGCGCTCATGTGCAACAATACATCAGGCACTCCCCGACTCCAGGAGACGTGTATAGAAGGAAGGTATTCACTCGAATGGGAATGACGAACATACTGTTAGCCATGCTTCAACAAGGAGAAAAGGAAGCTTACTAGGATGCACCGGATATGGGATGAAGATGATACGATGCAAGACGTGGCAGGAAAAATCAAGCTAGCACTAAAGAACGAGTAGTAAAGAACGTCTTGGTGACATGAAAGTAACAGCATACTGTCACACAATTGGCTATGTTCATTGTAGTTTCGAGTGGCAGGAGTGAAAGATCAAAGCATTGCTAATGTGTCAATGTGATAAGTCAGGTATTGAGAAGAAGAGCGGTCAACCACTGCCTGTCGTTCAATGTTCCGTTTATTGCCCTTGTACTCGCCAAGACTATCAATCAGGCTGGGGCTGACTGTATTGCATGCCTTGTTCAGCTCATGCGCCAAGATTCTCGGTGTGCCATCCCTTGTACACAGTGCACGGTAGTCGTAAGTTGTTCTCGACTAACAGCTTTACAGTACAGTCTGGAGACCGGTTTCTATGGTGCAGCGGGCAACTTGTGTATCTCGCCTAAAAGGCAGCTTTTTTAACCCTCAATATGCGGGTATCTTTGCAAGTGACACCCCACCTAGGTGCCACGTAGAATCTTGAATCCAAAACGAAGGGATGGCTACTGTTCGTGTGCAGTTGAACTGACTAGACTTGGGCCTGCATTCAGAGCCAGGTGAGCCACATCTGGGGCCGGCGTGGCGGGCGTATTCCTCATCACTGGCTTTGACGTTCTCTGTTGTTGCCCGGAACATCTAAAAGCCGCCAAAGGGTGTATGCATGTTATGCAAGTATCAAACCATACATTTCTTGTTGTTGCCGAAACAAGCTCATCCACAAGGCTCTGTATGGATTCTCTGCGGAAGCAACAACCTGCGAAAAGTCGAAGCGGTCGTTGTTGGCCAAAGTAGAAGTAGTCGAACTGATCCTCTGAAAGAAGTTGATTCAGTTGATTTGACTGGCAGACATGAAAAGCGACATGAAGTTTGCCGGTAACAAACAGAAGATCAGATGATCACCCAATGATTGGTCAGGAATTAACTACCTATTGGCCAGTATCCGTATACACTTCCCCCATCCCCTAGCCATATAGGTCAGTTATAAGGATTTGGCCACAGCCCCCGCCTTGTTCGAGTAACAAGAAATCACTGAGACCTAAGATATTATTATGGATCTGTTCTTGCATTTCCTAATATACGCCCTTATTGAAGTCATAAGCATAGACCGCCTGATCCATAGGTCCTCTAGGCGTTATGAGCACGCTCTTGCCGCAGTGCTTTCATTGGCCATTGTTCGAGCTAGCATGAGTTTGCTTTGGCGTGATTGGATCGTGGGATAGCATGGTGTACCGCATCCAACGTGAGATCACGCAGGCTTCCTGTCGTGACACAAGCCGTTATTCCGCTTTGAGAAACCCGGACCCGCTTTTGTCGTTAAACTTGCTGAGCTCTGCGAGTTGCCGTTCTGTGAACACAGGCAAGGTCTTTCTGGCTGCTTATGTTGCCATCGAGACGCCTTCTAGCCAAGTCAAGCAGTCAGGAAAACGTTGACAGAGTTGCGGTATCGTCCTCCTCAACCGTCAAAGATATAATGGCTGGACATACACTGAGGGGAAGACATCGTGGTGATTATGAGAAATGACTATGAAAAAAATCTCTTATGACATGTTTCTTGCTCAGAAGCCCATCTTGGTTACAGCACCGGTGCCACCCTGGGAGTACGAGCCGCCTTTGACTGGACCTGATTCGTAGGGGAACAAAGCAAGACATCCAATGAGCTTCTTGGGCCCGCCTGGATCATGGGGGACGCCCATGCTCATCCTGACAACCTTGCCATTAGGCAAGCCACTTCCGTGCCACTACAGTCTACGTTTGCAACAGCCTGGAACTTTGACGCTGCATGTTTTTTCTGTCAAAACTGCTCAAACTGCAAACACAGGGGTCCTGGATGGCCGTTGACTGTCTGCACAAACAGGGAGAATTACGTGGCTTTTCTGTACCTTAATCCCCGACATGCCCCATTCCACGCTCCTGGCCTTCGTGGCTGGCAGGATAAGTCTGTCACCAACGGCCTTTCCGAATGACACATGACACTAGATGTCACACACATTCAACGACACCATGGCCCGGCCTCAATGGCATCAAGGGGGAGGGCATCTTCATCTCGAGGCTCTCTTTTCTTTACACAACGGGCTCTGTGGTTAGGATCTCCAGTTTGGGGCACACCTCAATCAGCAAAAATCGGATCATGTTGAGCGAATATAGTCCTTTGTCTCCGTAGCACAGCCTCGACAAGCATCAAACAATATTCCAACCGAGTCTTTCAACACACCACCACCCCAGTATCCAATCTTTGGTTTTCGACCTGTCCATCAACCTCCCTCCCTTACATGCACCGCCCCCCTAAACCCCATCCATCAACTTCCTCAACCGTGCCTCGAGCTCATCCGGACTTTGGCAAGAACGAATAGTCGAACTGGAAAGGGCATTTGACCTGGGTGCAGATGCACCCGCTCCCCTTGGGAATCGCCTTGCACCGCATCGCCGGCACGTTGATGTCGCAGCAGCAGCACTGCTCCTGCGTCGCCGGGTCGTGCGGGCACGCGATGGCTGGGACGTTGCAGGTGCCCTTGGGCACGGTGCAGATGTAGTTGGGCCCCGGGTTCTGGATGTCGCACGAGCAGCAGTCGGCATTGGGCTCTGCGCGGGCTGCCTCGCCGGCCGCGAGGGCGTCAGGGGACGCCGCCGGGGACGCGTGGACGACGGAGAGGGCGCCGACAAGGGCGAGGAGGAGGGTTTGGCTCCCGAACTGCATTGCGGCTCGGTGACGAGACTTATGGATGGGCGGGGAAGAGGAAGAAGAAGTAGAAGAAAGAAAGCGAGGTGAGAGAAACTTGCGCTTTGCGTTGGTCGTAGTGTTTGATGTGTGGTTGAGTATCTACAGTTGATTGCTGTTTGACTTGGACCTCTGGGGTTTGCAAAGGTAGTCCTTTCGATGTCTTATATAGTCCATCTCAGCAGTGGAGTTGTACTACCTTGCTCCTCTGTCTTTCAACAAGCAACCCTACCGGCAGGTATGACAACATCGCAACGGGGTCTTTCCAACCATGCCAAGAATGCTCGCAACTGGCCGAGGGGACCAACGAATCACCTCCTTTCTGAGGCAGGCCCGTCGTCCAAGAGGAATACTTCCGAAGAGAGACACGAAGCTTACTCAGACAAGAGGTCGGGAATCGCCAATCGCACGACGGCGACGCTGTGTGCCTCGTCGTGTGTGCAAGAATGTGCCCGTAAGAGGGAAAAAGACGAACCGACAAGGCGTTTTCGCCGATCTCGCCCCGCGTGTGACTGAAGAGGAGGACATGCCCTCTTCCCCGGATCAGCAGAAGAGGATCGTCAGGTGCTTCACTACTTGCTTGGCTCGTATCCCTTCGCTCCGCCGTCCGAGACATCAGGAGGTTCATCCAAGGCGGCGTAGTTACCAGCGAGCAGCGCTCCAGACTTTTTGCCTTGCACTATTCACAAGCGATAGGAAGGGGAAGGTTGTGCTGTAGAGTAGGCGCTTGCCCAACGGCAGAACCTCTCTCCTTCAGATATATGGATTGGTCTGCGCAGAAACCAACCGGTCCGCCAAAAACTCGAAGCTCGAAGCTCGAAGCACAGACACAATCCGCTGCGTTGACTTTTGCGTATATCCCCCCCTCGTCCGCATGATCATTTCGTTCCCATCAAAGGAAGGGCCAAACACATGGCTGACTGACATGTTTCACAGAGGACCCGTATCCCATCGTTGAATGGGGGGGGGCATGCGCGGAGAAACCGCTTGGAGCAAAGAGGTAATACTCCGTACGCCGTACACCACTCGCCAAGAGTGAGAAAGAAGGCGTCTTCATTTTGGGGCCGGCCTCCTCTGCGCCTTGTCCAAGAGGCTAATCAAAAACGCCAGCTACGTCAGCTGAGTGTCTCGGACGGACAATCCAGCCCGCTCCTCCGTGTCCCTGCCAACACCCGATTCTGTTTACGTACATATCTTATTCTCTCTCTCTCGCGCGCGCGTGCCCGGCGGCAGCAGCAGCAGCATCAAGACGTTCAGCCAAGGGACGCTGGCTGAATCTAGCTCTCGCCCGGCCAGACAGGACCCCTAGTGGGAAGAGAGGAACTTTGGTAGAAAGAGAGCATTCCATAGCCTTGGAAGGGTGACTTCCTCCCCCCCCCTTTCCCTTTTTCCAACGACGAGAAAAGCCGGGCTTTCCGGCCTGCGGCGTTTCTGGGCAGACGTTAAGATGACGCCCGTCGCACCTTCCACCGGATCCGGCGATTTTCTTTTCTCTACTGTGACAAGTGTGGTCTCCACCCGCCAAAGCACCCCCCGGAAAGAGGGTTGTTACACGGAGCCGCGCTTCCCTGCCCCCGCCGTGCCAAGTAAATTAAGCAGTCTCTCTCTCTCTCGCCCAGGGACGAGTTTCTATCCTTGGGATGCAGGTCGGTTATCGGACCGTTCGTCCGAGCTTAAGATCTAACTTTTTGGTCAAGCATGGTGAGGAAGGGAGGGTATAAGTGAGGCTCGTAACGTTCACCAACTTCTAATCACTCCGAGCGTCGAAACCGGCGCCGAGAAGGCCTGCGAGTTTCGCTCTCGCGTGGGGGGACAAGACGACGGCCGGGCAAAAAAGAAAGAAAAAAAGGGCTGACTGTCTTGTCGAGCCAAGCATCAAAAGAACATAACTATCACGGCCCGTTTTGAAGGGGGGTGGCGTGTTTATACGATTCACTTTGCCAAGAGAAGCGCGCCAAGGTAGGGGGGAAAAGAGGGAGTGGTCAGAGGCGCAATAAACATTCATTTTCGTTCCTTGAGTTCGGGCCAAGGAGAACTGCTACATACGTGGCGAAGCAACATGATTTTTGTATTGACGGTTTTTTTTGTCATGATCTCATTTCCCATTCCGATGATTTCCGTTTGATGATCCGCGCAAAAACCGTTGTGTTGGAGAAGTGAAAACAACCAATGCGTTTCTTCGCACTTAAAAAAAAAAGTATTCGTGCTTCGAGACTCGCAAAGCCCTCCCCGAATGTTAAAACCCTCCTCTTCCGTCGACATAAAGTGTGAATAAAATCAAAATAGTTTGTGAGGAATCGAAAGGGGGGGGAGGGGTATAACTCGCTCCCCCCCGGTAATCCTTTCCATCTGCGTTTGTGTTGGACTGCGCGGTCAATCCGACTTCCCCTTTCAACTCCCACCGACCAGGGTATGTAACGTAACAAAGAGGCTTCGACAGGCTTGGAAAGTATCTTCGCCAGAAGCGGTGTTGTAAAACAAAGAAGGCAGTAGAATCAAATACGAACCAGGTTTTTGGAACCGGTCACACACATTTCCCTCGTTTCGTGCGTAGAAAACTTTTGTGGAAAACAAACACGCTTGTAGAACAACTGGTGGTACACGTGCCCATGTGAGGGGATGGGGGCCTCTTCTTCCCTCATTGTAAGAAGTTTCTTCAGTTGGGCATGCGCAGGATGGGGTAGAGCGGCGCTGCCGGGGCGGGCTTCGCGTCAACCTCCATGGGCTCGGGAGACTTGAGGCGGCTGGCCTGGGGAGACTTGGACCCTTCGTCAGCGGGCTCCTCAGAGTACTCTCTTCGGTCAATGCGGTCGCGGATGTACTCGCGGAGAGCCTCGATGGTGCGCATGTTCTCGAGCCACTGATCGTACTTCTCCTCACGCTCGCGGGCACCCTCGCTCATGTCGGACTCGGAAGCGGGAGAGCCAACGGATGAGGCTACGGACTCGGCCTTGGGAGTGGTGGCGGCGGAGGAGTCCTCCAAGATGATGGGAGACTTGGGCGACGAGGGAGCGGCGCGCTGGAGCATGCCTCCGGAGTAGCGTCTGCGCTCGTTGCTGTCGAAGCTGGGGCCGAGAGTGGATGCCGTCGACTGGCCAGGGAAGACGGAGCTGACGGCGGGGAGGTTGGGGTACATGACTGAGGAGGCGGTGGAGGAATGTCTCGACTGAGGAGACATGCCAGAAGAAGAGGGGCTGGGCGAGTGACCAGAGGTGTAGGACATGGTGCTCGAGGGAGGCGTGACGGCGGGGGTTCCGGTTGAGGAGACGGCGGTCAAGGGCGAGGCCATGTGAGCGGCGGACACGGCGTGGTAGCCGTCGTGGGAGACGGGAAGGCCGGCGTGGGAGCCGCGGTGACCGCCCGGGGGCGAGGGGCTGTGGCGGAGGTCGAACGTGTTCTGGCCGTGGATGTGGATGCCTTGGGTGGCCTGGTTGGCGTTCTCGTAGACGGTGCTCTGCATCTGCTCGAGGATCTGGTCGATCTGGACCAGGTCGTTCTTGGTGCGGGCGTTGGGCATGGGCGGCAGGTAGTACTGCTGAGTGAGAGGGCCGGGGCCGGAGGGAGAGCCCTGGACGTGGTGCTGGACGTGATGCTGGGGCGGAGCGGACATGTAATCAGAGCCGGGCATGGGTCCTGTGTGCAGGCCGAGAGCGCCGTGGAGGGGGAGAAGGGACCGGCCGACTTGCTGGTAAGAGGTGGGGTCGACCTGGCGGCGCTTGGCGTGGGCAAAGAAGTCGTCGACCATGTCGAAGGCGCGTTTCCGGTTGTCGTAGCCACCGTGGTGGTGGCCAATATACTCAGATCGGGGAGGGTTCAGGGGTTGTTGGTTGAAGTACAGTCCGTAGTTCGTAGATGGTTGGGGTGCATAGTAGCTAGCATGCCCAGCCTGGTGTGCGAAGGCGGCCGAGTTAGTCCGAATGTGGCCATTATGATCATAGTAGCTAGAAGAAGCTGGAGGCAAATTAGCCTCTAGTTGGGAGAAAATAGAGGACATTGGATGCGCAAACGTGAGCTTCTACATACCTTTGCCGGGCTGCGCCCGGTAGCCATTCATGCCTTGGTCCTGGGGGGAACGAACGAGCACTGAATCATCGGCGTGGGTCTGAAGAAGAAAGAGCATTAGTGCGAGTTCTCGCGCATTCTTGTGTGGGGGCGGTGGCGGCGGCGGCGCAACTAACCTTGACGTGCTTCTTCAAGTCCTGGGGACGCTTGAATGACTTGCCGCAGAACTCGCACTTGTGAGGCTTGAGCGGGACGTGCACGCGGATGTGAGAAGTGATGTGGTCACGCTTGACGGTGGTCGTCCTGCACGAGTTCCACTGGCAAGTCAGGTTGAGGTTGTTGGTGCTTTTGCGGCCAACATGGCGCTCACAAATGTGCTCCTGGTGAAATGGTTAGCGGGATGATGGTGGTGAGCATGGCATGGCGACAGTGTGACATACGTAGAGAGCCTCGGGTGAAACAAACTTAAGGTTGCAGGCGTTCCACTTGCAGATGAGGTTGTCCTCGGCGCTAGTGCTGTTGGACTGGGAGGTGTTGCTGGTAGTTGTTGAGGGAGCCGGGGTGCTGCTCTTGGGAGAATTGCTCGCAGAGCTCTCATTCTCTTGTTTTGTCGACATGATGTGCGGATGTGATGTGGGCAGTGAGTGAGCTGGGAGTGCTCAATGAAGAAGGACAGCCCGAAAGGGTGAGCCCGCGTTGGTTTGGCGAGCACCGAGTGAGTGCAAGAGTTAGGTGGGATGTTGTGTGTAAGTGAAGTGGGACGCTCCGGTACTTAGTGAGTGAGTGAGTGGGTAGATGGATGATGATACCAAAGGACGTAGACTGGCGAACCGTGATACTTGGGATAGGGCAAATGGAGGCTAAAGACGGCGGGGGAGAAGCGACGGTCAGCAATGCTTTTATGTTTTTTCTGCCGACTCTTGCAAGACTGGATTGTTCGTCGAGAATCCTACCGGTTTGATCTGGGGGGCATGGACGGCGGCTTGTCTCTTTATTCATGAATCACATTTCCTTTCCGCTCTTCCTACCCTCCCAAGAGCCTTGGCAAAGGCTTGGCAGCCGGGAGTTTGCCGGGCCACCTGATATTTGATTGGTCGATGGTGGCGAGGGCTTCCGAGCTGATGTCGCGGATGGTGGGGAGGGACAAGTACGGGGCAGCAGCGGGAGGAAAGCCAGCTCATTGACACTGTGGGACGAGAAGACACCGGCTATCGACTTGTCAGCAGATCAGGTGGCGCGAAGTGTTAGGCGGGATCCCCTTGCACAGTCTCCAAGGACGACCAAACGTTATCAGCGCACACTGCCTTCCTAGGTACCGTGCCAGCACCGCAACATCCGGGCGCATACGATGCCAAGACTTTTGGCTGTCTTGGAGAGTCTTGGCAAATCTCCAGTTTTCACCTCGTTCTCCCTTGGCCCAGGGCTTGGCATTAGTTAGCACTTGGCGCTCGTTGCTCCATTCTGATTCTGCACGCGCAACCGTTTCCAGTTGTCGCTGGTCGATACGGAGTGACATACCTCGCCATCAGCTGATAGCCGGAAGCTTGTTCCCTCGTCTCGTCCTGGAAGTTACCTACCTCGGTCTCCTGATGGGTCTCGTGCCTTGCCATTCTGCGTCGACCGCGAGGGACTGCGGGCGATTGTCGCTATTAGACGGTAGCCACGCGATGGATTGATTGTTGCCGTGTTCGTAGCATGGTGCAACGCTCCGCATCAGTCCGGCAGATGCTGCAACTGTATCCGCGTTCTGTGAGCCGTCTGAAGGGGAGGCCCGCGACCGTCTCAGATGGGGGGAGAGCTGTTTCCGACCGAGCGAACAAGCCAAGTATTTTTGGGGCGAGGGTTTTGACCGGACGGGACAAGAAAGAGAAAGACCCACCCCAAGACTGTCCTTCCCTGGAGAAACAAGCCGCCAAGAACCCACTATACCTGATGTCACAGGCAAGAAGCAAAGCATCCCGTTGTAGGGATGCTCCAAATCAGGTACGGATACACCCTATGGATACGCATCCAGAGATTGGACGATTGACGGGGGGCATGGGCATTGGCATGTCTGGTGACGATTGACACGACAGGCAAAGGGGAGTGGAGTGGGACAACAAGCAAAGCACGGAAGGACAAGACTCGACAAGCCTTCCAGGACTGCCCAAGCCTGTTCCCTGACCCCAAGATTCCCCCAAGAAGCCAAGAGACCGAGAATAAAACACGGGGGGGGGGGGGCTTCCACGGATGCCCAGGGGAGGGCGGCGGCGGCGGCGGCGGCCTCAGATGCTCCGATAAGTGCATATCCCATAACTCGATAAACGGTGTCGGGGATTGGACCTCCCCGATGCAGCCGGCTCGTCATATCCCCTTTAATGTGCTTAACCGAGCTCCTCCACCTCCCCTTTTTCGACTCGACCGTAGACGATGCCAAGACCTCGATAAGCGGGGGGAGTGGCTCCTACCCTTTTTCGGGGCCAGATGACTTGACATAGTTGGCTGAGGGGCGATGACCAAGAGCAGAAAGAAGCTTTCCGCTCCTCTCTTCTTGGCCTCTCCGCCGCAGCCAAGACCTCCAGATCCTGGGCGCCAAGGGCTACGCGCAAGCTCGTCTGCTGAGTCTCCCACCCGTGGCCCATGTTCGCAGCACAGTCGCCGGTCCCTCCCACTTGCTTGGTCAGCGACAAGCCGTCCAAACCGGCTCGTCCACAGAGTGTTGCGCAACACCGCGTGTTGCGGCCCACGCCAGAGAAGCCGGTGTGCCGGGCCTTGGGGAAGTAAGTGTTTTTGGTGCGAGGAGATGAGTGGATATCGCCAAGACTTAACATGCAAAGAGGGGGGAAGCGGGAGGAGTAACGTTGTGTGGTGCGAGGGAAGTAGACAGGCGAGCGACCAAATCGTGCGAATCAAAGATTGACCGAGAGCGCAAGAAGATTGAAAAATTAAAAACTAATTAAGGCAGCAATGCCACTGTAGGTGAGGTGCCCATGATACCGCGACATTAAGCCAGTCAGGGTCCCGAGGGGTACGTATCAGCGAGTGCAAGGCGCCATGTGAGGCATGTACGTACCTACGGTGTAATACACCTCCAGATGTACCTACAGTATTACTCCGTACAGAGTGGCATCTCTCCCACCTGCCAAACTCCATGGGGTCGAGACTTAGTTTTTGGGATCCGCAGGTAACCCCTCTCTTCCTTCCCTATGCCACTCCATTAGCCTGGTGGTCCAAGTCTTCCTCCAATTCCTTTTTTTTTTTTTAACCTTTCTCGCTGAACCACGATCTTCTTGTTGTCTGAGTCTTGTATCGTCCGCATCGCAGAACCCCCCGACGCAACCTTTCTCGATCTAGCGCCCGTCTGTTACCTCAAAACATGGAGCCAATTCAAGGTGCTCAAGTCGGTGTCATGTCCATAGTCAGGTGGGCGGGTCGGCCAAGCTTGGCAGTTCGACCCACGCTGGCGGTACTCCAGCTGGTATCAGAAACCTCCTGAGAGCCTTTTGGAGTCCTGCGCGTCGTCTTCTTCCTCCTGGGCCACAGCGCCAAGCTTCATCGACAAGAGGCACGCACGAACTCCAGAAACGACTAGCCGTCTCACATGCCATCATATCATCGGTAATCCCGCGCGACGACGAACGAGCACTGTGCTTTTGCTGCTGCTGCTGCTGCTGCTGCTGCTGCTGCTACTACAGACTACTCCCTCCCTCCCAGGTCCTCCAGGCCAGGAGTCGAGACAGCACGAGACACGACACTGCGAGCTGGCTACGGGATACAGTCATCGGAACCAGCCCAATCTGAGAACTTGCCGCTTCATCGCCCAGCCAAGACAAAGCCTGGGCGGCCTTGGCTGCAGATACTAAGCACCTTCGGCCTGTTCACGACCCTTGCGCCCGCCGCTTCGCCGTTCGAATGAGGCTGTGCAAGCAACGCCAAGACTTGCGAGGATGGACGGTTTCGCCTTGGCTTCAACTCTCTCGCCTGCTCGAGCGGGGGGCTGCCAGTCTACCAACCACTTCAACCCCTCTGCAGCTCATGCGCTATCAGAGGGCGAGCAATTTAAACGACGTCTTACAAGTCTTGGCATCGCTCCTCACTCAACGTTTGGCCTGCCACCTACATTCCATTTGCGCGATTTGTGATTTGTGAGTTTGCTGCGACCGCCCGTCTTGACCTCTCTCACCTCATCATCCCCGTCAATCATCAGATTGAGTTCAAAGCTCTGGGTCCTCATCGGTCGACATATGTTCCACGCTGTTGCTAACGTGCCCCAAAGAAATTAAACTTCAATGAGGGATACCCGCACACCTTGCGCCATCCTGTATACCCATGACCCTCTTATTGGCCACCCCCATGAGAAGGCTCACTGGTGTGCCACGAGCCCGATGAGTCTGCCGTGCCACGGAACTCATACCAAGCTTTCCGGTTAAGTCTTGGGAGTCCAAGACCCGAGCGAGAAGACGGACTCGTGCCCCCCTTCTGCCATAATGCAATCTGTCAACAACGCGCCCCCTCTCTGAGTCTCGATATCTGTCAGCATTGAAACCCGCCTTGTTTGGTCGTCTTTATCTTGGGCTTCTATCAGACCATCTTGTCCGTTCCCCCGGCCGATCGCGACGACCCCGGCTGTCCGAAGAGACAAGACCCAAGACAGGCCCACCGCAAGCACCAAATGCGGAGGGTTGAATGGGGTGGCATATGTTCGGATATCAGGCCAACATTAGCTCGAGAGGGGGATCACCGGATGCCTGGCTCAACGGGTTCAAGCTACGATGCGATTAGGACTTGTTGCAGAGTGGTCTTTGCTCCATTTTTATGGATACCCACGCGCTCTTGGCCTCTTTCTCGCGAGCTCCAGACTTTTGAAGACCGTCTTGGCTTTACCCCGGAGGTCTATCCGTACTGACTCTCCCAGCCTGCAGAGAGCGCGTTGGCAATCGGGCAAGGAATTGCGTTGCGCAACATGTCTTGGAAATCGCTAGGCGCCTTGGCCTTATCAGCTTGAGCTCTCTCAGTGGCCTTGGATTACATCAAGTCTCGGCGCCAATTGGCTTAATAATGGAAACCAAGGCCCACAGCCATTGTTTCAATCTTATACTTCCATCCATCCGTCGGTGGTGGTGAATGATGCTCGGGCGCAGAGCAGCAGGGGGGAGTCAGAAGAATACAGGCCGCCTTAGACGCTGACATCCGTTGCACGGAGAGACCACGCCATCATAGCGTAACCCCTCCAAAACAAACCGAGAAAGTCTCGCGACTTGTGAGATACGGCCGGAGTTTCTCCCTCCAACACAGCAAGGCCTTGGCCTTTATCTTGGCATCATCTTGGCCTGGTGACCGTGGCGATAAAGACGGCCCCAAGACAGTTATGGTGACTGAAACTACTGCCGCCCTCCGGCACCTGGACCCCCGGCATGCCGGCAAACAAGAGGGAACAAGCCATCAAGCAATGGGCCGTGCTGTCAACTGGCGATTACCGGTACCTACCGAGTGAGGGCAGCAACCTGTCTTCCCTTGGCAATTGTCTATCAGAGAATGATCTACGACACGAGCAGCCGTCATCTGCGTCGCCAAGCCTCCTCTCCGTCGTTTGATTTAGCGATGGGGTGGCGCATTGTATGCAAGCCGAGCGATTTTGACCTCGAGTGGACGGACCATCTGCCTGTCTTAAGTCAACGACGTAGCGAGCTGCTGCGGCCAATGTTCGACGATGGCTTCAGGCGCTTGTTATCGAAGGTACCATTCGCTGTGTGTAGTCGCCCTTCGTGACCAAAAGTATGTTTGCTCGGGACAACTAGGATTCAGGAAGCCCGCATTTTCTGCGCAGTGAAACGATGTTGCGTTTTCCAGACTTCCAGTGGGTTCAGCGACACGATGTCAGATCTCCACCTTGCAGAAAATAGATGTGACCCCATACCCCTTCATCGAGCATTGTTTGCCCCTATTTCCGTTTCCGTCTCATTCCGTTTCTCGTCACCCTCCAACAGGTGGCATTGGACCCTTCCGTCAGGACCCAGCGACTCACGCCCCATGAGATGCCAAGCATCCGATATTGCTTCGCTTTTGATGCCAACGAAGTCGCCCCGCCTGGGGGTGGGGCCAAGAGAGACTTGACGTTTGCGTTCCTCGAAATTTCCCTCAATCTGCGCACTCGAAGCAAGACGCCCAACAGAGAAATGGATCAGCCAGGCTGCAGGCCGGGACCCTCACCGGTGAACTAGCCCGCCGTTCTAGCTGGACACTCAGGCGACACGAAAGTACATAGACCCATTTAGCGAGGCCTCCAGTTCTGAACGCTTCGACTGGTAATCAGAGTGTTTTGCTGCGCTTATAAGTAAATAAATAAATAAAAATAAAAGGGGAAAAAGAATGCTGTCTGGCACTGGCTTTCGCCGATTATTGGATAGGTAGCCAAGGCCCAAGGGCAAATGAATCCTGGCCTGCTACTCAGATGCTTCCGCAAGCTCCAGGAGCTTAGAAGTGGCGATTGAACTACCCTCATCAGGAAAGAACACGGCTGGCTCAGCAGTCGTGACGGATAGACCGTTGTAGAGTATTGCTTTGACTCCTGTCATCTCTCAACCGGCCACATTTGTCTCGGCTGGCAGTGCGGCTGGGGGGGGGGGGGGGGTGGGTAAGATTTACACACGGATACAGCCACTTGGTCTGCGGCCAATTCCGTCTTGTGAACGTCTACGATGATAGTATTTGGAGGTGCCGAAATGCAGCTTTTCCCATCACGACGAGCCGCCGTCCTGCCACAGCCAAGGGTTTTTCTTTGGGTGTCGGTGCCTTGCCGAGACCTCGGCGAGATTGCACGACGGCCGAATGCTGGCCCGCCCAGCACGTCTTCCTCGATGGAACTGGACACGGTATTCCCTGGCCTTTGTCAAGCCTGAACGAGACGGTCAAAGAAGGTGTTCGCCGCCGCCCATTAACTCAGTTTACCAATTCGTAGATTCACGCACAATATTGCCCTTCTCTCCTCCTCCCACAAGTCAACACCAGGAAGTCTTCCATGTCACAGCTACCAGGACGCGATGCAAATTCCACGGGCCTCGATGACACTGGGAGACACACGGCCAGCTCACCGCTCGGCGACAGGTCTTATGCAACAGGAAACATTGCCGAGGACGATGGGCTGGTGAAACGCGCCCCCATCAACCTTTGACGACCCTCGAAACCCCTCGACAAGACGGCCCGCATGACGTCTTCGTCGGCCGCGTCCCAGACGTAGGCGCGAGCCGTGTAACTCATACCGCGCAGCTCGGCGGTGACGGGGCTCCGAGGCCACCGATGTCGCCTACGATGGTGTAGAGTCGGCTTGGAGCGGAACATTGTTCGCCGACAAAGTTGGTGGCGGACTTTCTCGATGTATGCTCCTCTGCGAGACATTCGAAGGCATCTTGGATCCAGCGTCATGAGAAAAGCACACAGCAGAGCGAATCCAGCTATCTATTCACAAAGCAAGCCACCCGGACTGGGCCCGCGTGACAGTCACGAGCGCCCCACCCTGCTCCAATACCTTTACTCTTACCTGGTTTCGGCACGTCGGAACATCGACTGAAGGACTTCCACGATGGTACGTTCGTCTGCTCTATACCCATTCTTCTTGAACAATTCGGTGCGAACTCTCCCAAAGGGCCGCCTTAAAGCTACAGATCAACGCTATGCACAGAGAAGTACTCGAACCAAGAGTATGCTCGGTAAAGTGGCGGCAGGCGGAGCACGTTTGTTGAGACGGAGTTACACACAAACGGCACGTTCTAATCCATCACCTTGTCCTGGGTGTCAAGTACACCTTCATGGGCCCCTTATCCCACAGCATGTAAACCTCGCTTTCTTGGTACCACTTGTGGATGTCTTCCGTGGGTCGGATCTCAAAGTTCCAGATCAGCCTGGCCATGATCAGGCGCATCTCTGCGTTGGCGAGACTAACAACCCAATGAAGGCTCTATTAGCAAATGTTGCGATGACTCGAGCAGGATACACTGCAGCAGAGCAGCACTCACTTCTTTCCAATGCAGTTTCGCGTGCCAACCGAGAAAGGTTGAAATGCCTTCCTAGCATCGTTCACGAACCTGGGGTCGTCCAGCCACCGTTCTGGGATGAACTCCTCAACTCTGGCCCAATAGTCGGGGTTGTGGTACATGGACCATTGCCAAATGTCGATAGATGTCTAAAATGCAAGCCCCAAGTCAGTTTCAACCTCATCTCACTGGGTACAGCAGGAACACTCATACACCCTCTGGGACAAACTCGCCCAGAATATCGGTGCCCCCTTCTTTAGCCATACGTGGCTGGGGCCCAGGAGCCGCAGGATACAACCGCAAACTCTCGTTCAACACCGCCGACATGTACGTGAGCTTTTGGACGCTGAGCATGTCAATCTGATTCTCACTTGCGAATGCTGACATGACCTCATTGGTGAGCTTCTCCAGACAGGCAGGGTTCGTTGCCAAGAAAAAGGTCGTTGCGGACAGCGCCGTAGATGTCGTCTCAGAGCCAGCACCAATCAATATAAACGAGTTTGAGACAAGCTCGTCGAAGGTCATCGCCTGTCATCGATCAGCAAAAGCCACTTCGTATCCAAGTATGTTGCGATTCAAACTCACAGAGCCTGCTGATTCGGACTTTCTAATCATGGCATCCATGAAATCCGGACGACGCGTCCCGAGATGCAACCTCTTCCGCACCTTTTCCCTTGTTAGCGCCATGTTCTCGGCTAACTTCGTAGCCAGACTTCGGGGAATAGTCATTCGAAGCAACGGGCCAATCCATGGCAGCCGATTGCTAGAAGTTAAGAAGGATAGGTTCTTGACACTCTGGAAGATAAGAGCGACCCAAGGGTGATACGTCCCGCCATCCAGACATCCAAAAGGCTCGCCAAACGCCAAGTCACCAATGATATCGAAGGTCGTATAGTTAAACAACTTCACCATATCGATGGGCTCTGAGTCGCCCTGTGATTTCTCATGGAGTTTCTTAAAGAGCTTGTCGACATATTCCTTGATGATGGACTGCTGATCCAACATCGACTGCGCTGAGAACCCGTGGGAAAGCACGCGGCGGAAGCGTTGGTGATCTTCACGGTTGGCACCAAGGATGTTGTTTCGGAATGCCATGTTATGCCACTTGTCTTTCGGGTTCTCGCCATTCTTGTTGTGGCCTTTCACAATTTCAGGGGCTTCAGGATGGTTGATGGATATGTGTGTGGGGCCGACTCGGACGAAGGGGCCATATTGTTGATGAAGCTTCAAGATCGTTCGATGGGCGTGTCCAGAAGTGTAGAGACGGAAGTAAGGGAGGTAGGAGATTGCCCAGAGCTTAGGACCCGGGAAATTACGTAGAGGGCTGAAGAAGAGTTGGTAGATGGCGTAGCCCAGGAGGTAGGCTAGAAGCTGGGAAGTGTTAGCAATGGCTCAGTAAGTTGACTGTGGCGATGACCTTACTCCAGCAAGTGCAACGGTTGGAGCCATTACTGCTAGGGGCATGCCCTTGGCGTCGCTAACCAAGTATAGCAGCATCGTGACGTTGAACAATTCCAACGATGTTGTTAGGCTTTGGTGATGCCGCAAAACGACGAAGGCCTGGATGGTCGACAGCAGTTGCTGGATGGATTCTCTCTATTAAATACGGATACTGACCGATGCCATCTGAAAGAGGGGTTCATCGGCGGTACGGGGTCTAGTAATTACGCTCCGAACAGTGGAGTCTACCTGGCAGTCTCCATGCGAGTTACGGCAAGAGTCAGTGTAATGTGGTCGACAATATCACTGTGATTGCATCGGAAACCACAGGAAGTGGATACTGGTGCCGCTACTCTCACCCCGGAGCAGCTTCTCTGTGCGGGATTCGGCTAATTAACCGTTGCAAATCCGCTACGGTCCGTTGCGTTAATAGCGTCCAAAATTCCAATCATGGTCTGTGCGCGAAAAACACCTTACTTCTAAAGACCAAAAAAGCTATAATATAGGATCACGTGACCCGCCTCGAGCCATACCCATATGCCAAACGGCGCTGGCAACGGCGATAGCTTCTCTTCTTCTTCAGATACTAGCAACAATACGATTCGACTGCTTCTCAACCCATTCGTACGAATTCCCTTGTGATACCAACAGTTATTCTCTCTAAAAGTCACCGTCAACGTCTGTTACAATCATGTCCATTTCTGGTGAAGGTCAGCTTAGTTCAAAATATTCCAACAGACAGTGAGATGACTGAAAGTTCTTGCACACATTCACTTGTAACTCCTCAAAATTTAATTTGT
The DNA here is from genome assembly GCF_030913465.1 of Colletotrichum navitas. Classification (NCBI taxonomy): domain Eukaryota; kingdom Fungi; phylum Ascomycota; class Sordariomycetes; order Glomerellales; family Glomerellaceae; genus Colletotrichum; species Colletotrichum navitas. The sequence goes on from NW_026850585.1 coordinate 46,917, forward strand.
ATATCAATTCTCTTCTTGAGCGAGTTCTTGGATCTAGACTTGGACGGCACACACGCATAAAACATACACGTCTTCTTTTCAGAACCCCTGATTCATTCAAATCACCCTACACTCAACTTACCAAGCCCATTCAACTACATCAATATGTCTTCTGGTGGCTCTTCCAGTGGTGGCTCCAGCGGTAAGAAAGACGAGGAACAGTACCGCTCTGGCGGTTATACCTCGAACGATTCCTATGCCTGGGGATCGAAAGGGAAGACCGATACCTATATTGACAGTAGTGGCTATAAGAGAAATGCCAAGGACAACTCGTACACCTACGAGTACCCTCCAAGGAAGTACAATTCTGACGGGACTATCAAGCCTTCTTGAAGCATTGAAATGAAGAATTGGCATCAGTCATTCTGGAACACACGACGGAGATGCGGCAGAGCACCGACATGGGTTCAAGTTCTTAGGGGACAGTTATCGTCCACCTAGAGTAGTATAGCAATGTCCTCGAATCAATAAAATCAATTGATTAGTTACTTGCTAAGCTATTTGGTAATGTCAAGCCCGGAAAGTTTTCCATCAGGCTATGGCATAACCGTTGCCACGTTGGTAGTCTTAACCCCCCCGCCCTACTTATGAGACACCCCCCCTACTGCTGACAGTCCGCATCCACCAAACCCCAAATAGCACTGTTCTGAACATGATGCATGCCCTATGCAATTGTATGACACTGCACGCAACACTGTGGCTTTTCAACTACGATTGGGCAAGCTACATAATCAAGCGCCTATCTAAGAGCCGTTACTACACACCAACTTGGGAGTTCTAATACGCCAAGCTATAGTGCCGCAGTATGCCTTTGAAGAAGATCTATCAGACTTGAAGTAAATAGTGAGCAACACTAAGCTCTATATTAGTAAGAAAAGCCTCTTTTTGGTTAGCAGGGCAGGCGATGTCAGATGAGGATGGACAAGCCAACCTTGCCAAGTCAGCTTGCTTACCACTATAGCATCTAGATTGCGATCCCTACAGTTTTGGATACTGTAGGTAACTTAATCATTACCACGTTCTATTTGCATATATAGCTGCTAGCACCAGAAGCATCTTCATACGGCCCATATCAGGGTACGTGCAAAGCAAAGGACCATTGCAGGCATAGGGGCCAATCCTCTGGTTGAGCATTTCACACGGGCACTGGAAAGGTGAGAATCTACATGCCAGGCAGGAAGATTAACCGCAACTTGTCTGCCACATTCCTTGCCCCCGCTGATATAGCACAACTCCCTTACTTCTTCGTAACCAAGTGTACAGACTTGATGACGTTCCCATTGTCATCATAGCATACGGCGGTGATATGGGATCGAGAGTCAGATTCACTCTGATGGTCAGGCTCACTAGAGAATATAGTGTTAGCTGGACAGGGAACGCTAGTAGAGCATTGGAACGAACCGAGTACAGATCTCAGCTGCATTGGCTGGGATTACACTCTGATTATTGGAGATCGCCGCCTCCAGGGGTTCCTTGAAGGTTTCGGTGACGGCATTGGTGCGTTTCCAGAGAGTCGTTTTGGTGGCAGCAGACAGTTTCACTGTCTTACCAGCAATTACGTAGGACCCAACGGTTTTGCGAGCGAGGATCTAGTCGTAAGACTTGCTGATGAACGCCTTCTTATGTTGCGCTGCAATATACGCTGCAATTAATGGGGTGGCGCCGTTGCGACAGCTGTCTGAAAAGAACAGTGTCTTGGGGATGCATTGAAATACCTTTGGATTTATATAAATGGCCGAATGCCAGAAATTCTTCCTCAGCCCAAGACCTGCCTGTTCTCCATCTGACTCGATTCATGTTTCGCCAATGAATTATACAAACGAAGCATGGTTTACATTCAGGCCAGCAGCTATAGACAAAAGGACCTATCTACTAAGGTGTTGAAGACCTGACACTCTGAGCCAGAAATAGCTGTCGTCTGGGTGACAGACTTGTATAACATCATTCACAGAACTCCACAAATGTCAGACCAGCGGCTAGCTCAACGACAAGGAAACCGCTAACATGCCTAGGACAGGGTAATGTTGCAGCGGCGCTTAACAGGCAGGATCAACCCTGTTAACTGATTAACATTGACTTTATCCTCCTCGGTTTTAGCCGCTTTTGTCAGCAGCTATGCCCGGAAAGCAAGGTTTGGCTAATAGCCGACCTGTTTACAAGGAGTGGGTCATTTCTGTAACTTTCGACTTCTCTTCCTTTTCCTAGTTTTAGTTACGCAGAACCACAGCAAGAGGCACAAGACCTCGACGGAGCCTTACATAAAGATCAACATAGTAGGAACCGCAGTCTACACGAGGGGCCAGCCAGGTGTAGACGGAGGTAGAAGAGCAAAGCGGGAAACTTAGGGACAACTGGTCCATGTTTTGCATTGGCGACGTGTGGCGGCTCAGATTAACGTTTGAACGCGTCGGCTATCTCCCGGACCCCGCTATCCGGCCATGGTTGCTGACATAAGAACGGCTTCATAGCCGTGTAGGAATAAATCAATTTATCAATCAATCCTTAGTCCTTTCTATGTTTTTACATTAATCGTTTAAGAGCGGCCAAACTTTAGACTACCACGCTCGCAAAGCAGTAATGGTTTCGCTACTTGATATCGGCCAGAATCTCCGTGGCCGTGTATCGACGTATTCTATTGTCAAGGAACTTCATTGGGCAGCAGATCAAGGAGCTGTTTATCTCAGAACATAGGCATCCCTTCACCCTTTTAGATAAAAATGCAGTAACTAATGAACACTGAAGGAATGAGAGCGGAAGAAAATGTATCGTGAAGAGTATTTGGGGCCACTGGCGACTTGAAAATGAGGTCTCTATTTTGCGCAAGTACCAGGCTATGAGCCCCTTGTTTTGCCCACTTGAGGATGAGATTGTAAACCTACCTGACCTGCCGTCCATTATCTTGTAATATCTTGACAGCGACCTTGGTGCCGAGTCAAAACGGCAAAGGTTATCTCGACCTGATATCAAGAAGGTGGCTAAAAGCGTGCTGGAAGCCCTTTGTATCTTGCACTAGGACAGCATGGTCCATACTGGTTTGTGATTAGGTACCTGGTAACACCTTGATCCAAGTAGCCTGCATCTAACCCTCTAGTAGATATTAAACTGGACAACATATTCGTGGATCTTGGTCAGCAAGGTGACCCTGAACGATTCACTGATATCCAGCTAGGAGATTATGGGGGTGTAGTCTCCAAGTACTCCAAGTTTGCTACGGAGCTGGGCCACCTCATCGGCGCAAGTTTTACCTGTAGCCCTAAAGCACAGCTTGGTCTCTTATGGGGGACATTGATGGACATTTGGTCTTTTGGAAACGCTGTACGTATATTGATTGGGCTCTTTGATTTATGGGTGCATATTAACGTGGACGCTATATAGAGATTCTCACCTTATTGTACGGTGGAGGGTTTCATCTCTTCAATCCTGCTAATGAGGGTTATAAACCTGAAGATGAACACTATGAACTGGTGGTATTATCCTGGATGTACTGATATTTTGGCCCTTTCCCGGATTCCTTCCAGGAGATCGCCGACGATAATGCCGCAGGCATTATCGACTTTATTTATAGCATGGGCCCCCCAACGAAACCCTTTCGTCAAGTCACATGTCGCGAGATACCGCCTGCTGACTGGGATTTTATCCTTAAAATCATGAAGCTTGATTACCGTGACCGTCCCACCGCCGACCAACTTCTGGAGGACGAATGGTTTAGCGAGGAGTCTGAGGATACTCGAGAGCCACTGCCTCCTAAGTAACAAGAAATTTCAGCACCTAAGAAGGGGAAAGCTATATTGTTGTAGCATCGAGGTGGTGTTGATAGTTAATTGAATAAGATGGTGATGATTATGAAGGCGATGTTTTTGCGTGGCCGAAATGCAGGGGTAGCCGAAAATTGTGTGCTTTAATAACTTACTTCCCTTGCTGTACCCCACCCTACATACAAGCCACCCCTATATCGTCTTCGCTAATTACTCTAATAGTGCACACCTAAAGGCCTAGAAGTCGCTCTGAGAATGTTATAGCACTTTTATAGCGCTAGCGAGGTCTAGTTAGATGAGGCTCAATAAGAAGACAAATAACAGGACTACTGTTAGAGAGGTCTGACAAACGCGTTCGAGATGGCCTCTGAGCAGAACCTTACGCTGAGAATAGCTGCTATAATGACTGATGAGATGGAGCGATTTGAACGGCCGACTCAATGGCGCCGGCGAGTGTGGATGCTGCTTGTGCCAAGCAGCAGAAAGAACTGCAGTTCCCACTGGCCTAGCCGGATTGAGATCGCGCAGGATAACGGCCACACGCTAACACAGCCTGGCGAGGTGATGGCGTGCGACGCCACAACACGCTGGGATCTCTGTCATGGGGGAAAGTCAGCTTGGCAGGTCCACTAGCTATAGTTTGTGTGTAAATGGCCTTTCCACAGAGCTCAGCATCACCTCTCACTAGTTAGTCACAGAGCAGCAGAATAGGAATGGGAGCCAGTTGCTGCGGGCTCTGTAGTCCACTGAGGTAAAGACCATCACGCTCACTGCAGAGCCTTACTTCCTAGGTGTTGACAGCAGCTAGAGGCCGACATTGGCGGCCCTGGGAGGTATGGTTCCGTCCACGTTCCTGAGATCCAAAGGCTCTTGCGCTGTGCTGACAGGCGCATCCATAGCATGCCCACTTGCGGCCGGGATGTACGCCCTTCTCATGGAGGCTCGCAGCACAAAAGACCCACAAGAGTTAAAAAGCATCATGTCCCCTATCTCAATGCCGGTGAACTTGCACGATGGGCGCAACAAGTCACCATTTCTTGCGCCAGTTCCTCGGCAGGAATTTGGGGGTAATTCGGGCTTACGATGCTTCACATGTTTAGACTGCTCTGAGCGCTTCGAGCCTGTCTTTTAACGACACGGACAACTTCGAACTCGGTCATACAGAGACAACCACAGCTTACACCTTCGCACACCATCCAAAATTGTGCCTGATACTTTCCCCAACGATCTGGTCCAGTCATATGCCAAGACTCTCCTTCAGCCCCAGTTCCTCTGTTATAATCCCAGCTGGAAAGGAACTTGCGATCACTGTCCGCTTGGCACCGCCAGGTGACCTCAACGCAAGGCGTCTACCGCTATGCTCGGGATACGTCACAGTCACTAGCGCTAGTGGGGATAGCCTCTTGGTTTCTTACAAGGGTGTACCCGGAAGCATCTGATCCCTCAAAGTGCTTGACTCTGCATCTATCTTTTTGACGAGCACCGGCGGCGGGACAGGAAGCGCTGTCGCTGAGAACAAGACGTGGACGCTGCCGCCCGTGAGCCCGCACAGCAACCCGTTGGCAGGAGTTGGCAGGAACTTACAAAAACCCGAAATTGACCGTGGAACTGGTCTTGGGATCGGTCCTTCCACGTATGTATGTCGCGGTAGTCGACGTCGACGGAACGATTGGACCGCGGATGGAGAAGTCTTTTAGAGCCCTCTTGAATATCAACATGTGGGTACTTTGGGCGCCACATGGGATGGAAGACCGGTCAACGGGACCTGAGTCATACTAGGGAGATATAACTCTGTATTAGTGAAGACTCCGCACAGCTTCGGCAACGTCGAAATGGATGCAGACTATGACTTGACTAAGACGATGATAAAAAGGATCTTGTCGGGTAAGAAGCTCATGGCAGGAGGGAGATACAAGTCATTTCGGGCAGCCCGGACACAAATGCCTCGGGTGGTGTGCCCTGCCTCTTTGGGTGCTTTATCTTTTGCACGTATCATGACCAAAAAGAAAACAACATATAACCAGAACCCTCTTATTTCAGCACTAGATCTGGCCCAGGGCCGCAATTCGCCTGCATGAAAAGTGATTGAAAATGGCAGTATTGTTTGCGATGGCTTCATTTTGACGTGGCCGAAAAGTTGGTTGGGGTGGCCGAAAAGCGGCTTATTTGGCTTACTATGTTATGTGTTGACGACCTTAGTTGTTTAGACTATTTTCAGCAACAGAAAGTCCACCCAGGATTTAGCGAGATATTTGACCGCAGACTAACTGTTTAATTAAGACCCCACCCTATAACTTGGACCACCCCCTAATGTCAGATCATGCAAATACACACCAAATTCACAGATTTACTGCACTAAATCTACAGATTTAGCTATTTTTTAAGAATTAGAGAAAAGTCTAAAAGGGATAAGATTTTTAGTATACTTTCTCCTATAGCTAGTATATAATAAAAAATCTATATATATTATATACTTAGATATATTTATTTTACCTTATTTACTTTTATTAATAAAAGTATATATAAATATAGTATTCTATAGCCTATAGAGAATTATACTAAGTTTATATTATAATATACTACGCTTATTAAAAGCTATCTATAAAGTGTAATATACTTTAAGCCTATCTCTGATTTTTAAGAAATAGTTAACTTAATGCACTTATCTCTTATTACTATGCTATCTAGGGGTGGTCTGACATTAGGGGTGGTCTGAGTTATAGGGTGGGGTCTTACTTTACTATTATCAGGTAATACCTGCATTATAATAAGCCTTATTCGCAATACCTAATCTTAAATGGTTTATGCACATTCTCTGTTTTTTCAATACAAACATAAGCATCTAGATATGTTTATCTTGCCTCAATTAAACTTTAATCCTTTGTGGGTTTCGTCTTTCCTTCAACTTCTTTACCTCTATAGTTGGCTTCTCTTTGACCTCCACCTCCTACAATTACCTCAACTCATCCTTGGCAAAATGAAGATCACTACTCTTCTGGTTGCTGCCGTTTTTGCGGTTGAGTACGCTCTGGCGAGTCCGGCGGGAACATCGGGAGTTAAAACAAGGCCCGCGAAATTCCAATGCGTGTAAGTCACCTTTCATATGTTCCCAATTTCTTTTTGTAAAAGTATTAACTTTCAGTAGTTGCGAAGCACAGTTTAAGACGAACGCAGCAAAGACCATAAACACTTGTAAGGCGCTGGGTAACGAGGGGACATATATAAAACCTTGGTGCTTTATTTTTTCGCGCCAGGGATATATCGACTTTGTACGGGTAAGCTGCCCTTTACCCTTTTCAAGATACTAGATACTAACAGGGTTGACAAAAGCAATGTGGTGGCTTCAACTATTCCAACTGCGAGTCTACAAATTCGCACGAATGGTTTAAGGAGGGAAACTGACGGTCCACTTCTGGTATGGCCTCTAGCTAAATTCAGTAAGAGTCTAGCCAAGTCTAGTAGGGCGTACGCGCAGCAATCAAGAGTTATACACTAGCATTTCCCACACTCAGTGAGTGCATCATCTTACATCGCTTTTTATTACAGACAAAAGAGAAAAGCACAAATATCTATGCAGACGCGCTCAAGACGATTCATAATATGTATCTTCAGCTAGCAGGTGATTATTGTACCTAGTAGCCCGTTAGATCAATTAAAAGTTTTAGTTCTAACTCTTGCTCTCAATAGAGAACGTAGACGTCTATAAGAATGGGGCCTCTAGGCGAAGAAATAGTGACAGTCAACGGGGCAGTGTTACGACTTGATAACATGACAGGACCAAGGGTGCCTCGGACAGGCACTTGTCGGGCGGAAAAGGAGAAAGATGCATGGGGACGAGCGCTTCCGGCAAAGCAACCAGCCCAGCTTTGGCCTTATATTTGGTCGGTTGATTCCATCGCGAAGAAATATCTCGTTGGTTGGTTTGATGCCGATATCCGTGATAGTTGTAATGTCCTCTTCCTAGTGGTCTTACTTGCACTAGACACATAAACCAATGACTGGTCGTCGACGTGGGTGTGGCGTTAGCTATGCAACCACCGATAATGCCCCGCGGCGCGCTTCAAGGGACAAGGAGAATAGGTGGTCAAGAGACAATCGAATTGCAGGTTTCTAACAACAAAGCACCTGCGATGCTACAAGCTAGTAGGTCACTCTACAAAGTATTCATCATCGCGCGACCTGGGTTAGATACATGTACTTCAAGCATCGTGACGCATACCGGCCATGCCAGATGCGACCAAGATTAGCCAATGGGCTGCTACTTACTATCTTTGTAATGATTATGTGGAAAAACCCCACAACGAGCTATACAGTCAGTCATTGGTAGTCCGCTCGCCAAAGCACAAAAGGGTCCATGGTTCTCGCATCTGTCAGTGAAAGAGTTTCTTGAAGACAGTGATACCTTCAAGTCCACATTAACAAATGCGTTTGTGGTGGAAGCCTGTCTCCTCTATATCAAGAGCTCAAGCTCTGAGTCGATGGAGAGTACTGCTCTTTGCGTTTACGCGTGCTTCTTCTGGGCGCAGCATGCCCAGGCGGCTAAGGAACAAAGACAAACCCAGTTCAGAGAGACTTTGCTCAACTTCTTGCGGCTCAATCCCACTGCTGGCTTCTGTCGCTGGCATACAAAGGCAGAGAGAATGGTGACAGATTCCAAATGGGACGGGAAACCCTCACAAAAGATCAAAGATGGTATGTCTTTTACACCTTCTTGCCTGCTGGTAGTTTGTGCGCATGACTTTTCAGGTGTGTTCGACTTGAATGAAGGGAAAAAGATGACGCGGGCAAGCCCTACGAACAAAAGAGCTCTTACGCCCGAAGAAGTTGCGGCCACATACAATAGCTGGAGGATACTGGAGTGGCTTTTTTATACCCGTGTTCTATTTGAAGCTTCTAACGGAGTAATTCTTGCTGCTGCTGATGCCACACCTGCGAAGGATGACAGTGGCAGTGAGTTCATGGCACTACTGAACGTTATTTGTTACGGTATTTTTTGCCCCACTTTGGCCTGTGCAGCCAATTGCTCAATGCCAATTGCCACACTTTGACAACTACTCTGCTCTCAAATGACTAGAGGTTCATCACACAAGCTAGTGGTTTGGCGCGAGATCGGCTCTTGTTGTGTGTGGACCGCAAGCCACGGGACAGCGGGAACGATGAACCCTGTAGCCTCCACAGACTTTCCAACCTTGGTGTCTACTTGAACAATATGCCTTACACGAACCATGGCCACCACCATCTATACTTCTATCTACCTTCACATACGCCACCGCCATCTGCCTTTTATACCTTTGGCCGACAGCAAAGCCATGAAAGAAAGGAAAAAAATCTTCCCTACGAGTTACCATCTTCAATCATACCACCGTCGCTCATATTTCAGCCCTCGCCCTCGCCCTCGCCCTCGCCCTCGGTTGACGCCCGCCCCAACCAAACCCCGAAGCAGCCCCTCGCCTCCCGTATGGGATCGCTCTATTCGACGATCATGGATGTGGGATAGAGAAAAACTCAGCTCCAGCTTGGGAAAATAGTCTCCCTTGGCGAGGCAATCCCCATCAGCTCTTCTAATACGAAACATCAATAAGCACAATCGGAAGCGAGGAAGGCCTTCGCCCAAATACAATCCAGTAAGGAGGACTCGAAAGGTTTATTGACGGCTATGCCCTTTCTTTGTCCGAACTTTGAACTTCCCTTCACAGATAACTATTCACTAACTTTCTTCTACCTTCCCTTCTCAATCCCCTTATTCACAGACGCATCAGAAAAACAGCAATATTTCGTGGTTATGCAAAAACAGTTTCCAGCTGCAACACAGAAGCAAACCTCGTTCTTGAATATCCAATGGTCAATGATGATGATACCTGAAAAGGTCTGAGGCCAGCGTTGGTACACTATCCCAGAGGGTTAGCCAAAGGCTAAGTGGGCTGCGTCTCCCCTCAGACGAGATACTATCCTCATCGCCAAAACTCGGAAAAAGTCGTAACGCCCGAAGGCAATCATCATTGGGGGTCCTCACCTAAGAATCTGATGTAGGATATTCTATGGCCAATGATGATGATACCTGAAAAGGTCTGAGGCCAGCGTTGGTACACTATCCCAGAGTTAGCCAAAGGCTAAGTGGGCTGCGTCTCCCCTCAGACGAGATACTATCCTCATCGCCAAAGCTCGGAAAAAGTCGTAACGCTCGTGGGCAGTCGTCATTGGGGGTCCTCACCTAAGGATCCAGGGTAGGATATCCTATGGCCAATGATGATGACACCTGAAAAGGTCTGAGGCCAAGTTTGGACCGAGAAAGGCTGTAGAGGGAAGAATGGGCTTCTTTTGTAACCAAGTACCGGGTCTAAACAGTCGGAGTCAGCTCGGCTTCGACAAAAGGGACATGTGGGAAGGCAAACACATGTTTGGAACCTTACCCAGCCCGTTTCTCAAGGACAGGCAGCGGATGATGCAAATGGAGGGATACGGACAACAGTCGGGAGACCTTGAGTGCAGCGAGAGGATGCCAAAGAAGCCTAAAGGCAGGACGATGGTCTAGCTTGATGGCGTTCACTCTGGCAATGGAGGCGGACAGAGGGGTTAATCTCAAACGATGGAGAATAGGTTGGAGGAAGAGGAGAAGACGATGGATGATGGGATTGAAGTGGGAAGACGAAGATGTCAAGGAGAGGAAACAAGCCAAGCACCAGACCAGGAGTGGTCTTACATATACGTCTGCAACTTCTTGAATGCAACTTCCCTGACATTGAAATCAAGACTACCCATGTCGATACGGAAGGCCATGGATGGAGTTCGGAAAGGTTCCAATATTCGCAGGCGCACCTGGAAGTTCTTCCTTCCTCGCATGCAACCCGATGCCAAACCTGTTCTAATTGACAAGAGCAACCCCACCACCACGATCCTGTAACTTGGAGAAGGCGCAGGCCTTTCCGCCTTAATCAAACCGCAGGTACAAACTCCTGACGACATCAGAAATAGCCGGCAAGAACAGCGAACCCAACCTGCGGGCCACTATCAGGTTGACAAGGTGATAGGCACAATTGACGCTGGCTTCCTTCCGGTCATGTCACTCAATATACCCTCATCCCCTTCACACCTCCCTCGAGCGAAGTGGACCCCGAAAAAGGAAACAGGCCGTCCAGTTCGTCACGGAAGGTTTATGGTCTTTCCATTGGTACTTGGAAAGCCCCTCTGCGTCGTCGTTCTTGTCTAGGTAGTCAAGGCTCGTGGATGTTCAGGAAGCTACTTGAGCTCGTTGGACATAAGTCTCTCACAAACTCAGGTCCCAGTCAGTGACTGCCTTTTGAGCAGGTATGAGGCATCTTGGATCGCAGCCATAACGCTCAGCGACGTTCTCCCGAACCCCGATCAGCCATCAGGGGTCATTTGGCTTTGCATTCCACTCCACACACCCCGGTGTCTAGTTTATACTAACATGTTTACTACGGGTACAAAAAGAGAGACTGCCCCGTGATGGTCATTGATAATTAGTGACTTGGAGTTAATCAGAGCAATTGTTATGCTTTACAAGCTCAGAAACCGCCATCCGGTTTACTTCTTGCGCGAGATCGACACCTGGTTGTGGACCCCTCCCGCCAGCAAAGCGGGAACGCCGCCTCCATCCATGCCCCGCCGTCAACCCCGGAGTTTGTTTATTGGAGATCGATATCTTTCTGGTCCGCGCAACTACATACGTTCCGGGCACGTACGGGACATAATTAGAGCAACCCCCGGGAAGCGGACGATGGGAGACAAGACTGCCGCAAAGGGTCGAGCGGCCCAAGACGCGCAAACAGCCGCACTCCCCTCGAAGTAGTCATTTATCGCCTCACCACCCGCCCGGTATCATCACCCATCCGCACGCTCGATTCTGATTACGAAACAGAAAGCTTAATGGGCAGAGCCCCACAATGAACACATCCGAGATGACGTTGGAAAAAGCCTCACTGTTTTGCCTGGCGAAGGAACGGTTACTGTAATAAAAATAAAATAAAACAACGCTTGCACACACACACACACACACACACACACACACACACACACACACACACACACACACACACACACACACACACACACACACACACACACACACCCTCATCTACCAGTGTAACCTAATGCGGTCGAGACGAGGCCTTTAAGCCGACGCCGTGGCCTCGTGGTGCCCCGAGATAGCATATTCCTTGGGTATGAGGTGACGTCACTTAGGCATGAACACATGGCACGCAAGCGCACGTCAGATAAGAAGAAACATGAGCTGATGGGACGAAACAGTCACGAGTTCCATTCTTAAGAGTGCTAAACCTAGCTGCCCGTAAGCCCGGAATACCCACATCCGTCCTTCACCAAAAAAATAGATGGAGGGTTTAGTTTCCCTTTTTTTGAATTTTCTCAATTCCACTGCTCATCCTCATGTCCCAAAAGACACAGTGCTCCGTAGCCGATCGGTAATGACAATATCAGCGAGCCCAAGCATCACCGGTTTTTCTTCCAACTTGCGTCCTGTCCTCCGCGAGAGTCGCTAAACAGCCAAGCTCAGGCTGACTCTTCCAGTCCGCCAACACATGCATAAATGTGTCGTATTCTTCTTCAGTGTCCTAAAACCACTGAATATCCATAATGTCTTATTCGTCAACCCCCAGGATGATTAAAAAGGTGTTCCGAAGCGCAAAGCAAGCGCATGATGCAATGGCTGATGAGGTGAAGCTCGCCAGCATAAATGTCGTTGTGATCCTCCACGGCGTGTTGAAGTGGGGATATGCAGATGTGTAACAAAAACAAAGGGGGGGTATGTGCAAAAATGTGGTATACGCATGAATGGGAGAGAATCGAAGTGTGTGTAGGGGGAGCAGTGTTGTCAGGCCAGCCCATTCCAACCTGTTGTCAAAACCCTGTGATGGCCTTCGGTGTCTTGAGCCATCGCTGCTGGCAAAGCCGATGCGGCAAACCATGTGATGCAGTGCCTCGGCCTCTTCTTCGCATCATGTCGCGATACGAGACAGTTGGGAGAGACAGGAGGAAGTCTGTCCCAAAATGGCTGGCCGGCCTAGGTGTAGTGTGTCGAAATGATTTCGACCAAGAAAATGTTGGAGCATCCTCCAATAGAGCCGTAATCGTAATGCAAAGTGGTGCCCAATGCCACAATGATTGCCCTTCGCGCGAGGGCGTTGTTTGTCGTTTCAAATGCCAGGACGCCGAATCCATGAAATTGTAGAACCGCCGTGTCATGACACGTCATAGAGTGGTGAGATGTGATCTAGGGCGCGCCGGCCAGATCAGGGAAGTCATGACACGGCATTCTAGCCTCGGCCGACCCCGGCCCAACCAATTCGAGCCCAAGGAAACCAAAAAAAATAGAGAGATGCTTCCTCATCAGTCAAACAGACCGATCGCACAGCGCAATCTTCATCCCCAACGCCGTGCTATGCAAAAGTGGTATTATACAGAACCCAGCCGCAGGAGGGCCTCCACCGCATCACGCTCCTGTGCGTCAGACGGGGCCCCAAGCGCTGAGAAGTCGAAAGGCAAAGGTTGGTGGGAGCGAGCCATGCCCGTGGAGACGGTGCGCATGCCGAGAAAGCTGCGCCCGGCAGATTGAGCAGTGGCTCCGGCGGTGTTGTAGGACTCGGCACGGAGAGCCGCAGCTCCTACAGCAGCCCAGTCCTCGTCGTCAGTGGCATCCTCTGGGTCATCGTTCATGTCGATATCGTCATCGTCCGGAGCCTCGGAGCACGAGGCGGAGGCAGAGCCATCCAGGGACATCTTGTCCGCTTCGTTTTCCATCATCATGGCGTCGCGATCGTCGTGGGAGAAGACGATCGAGTCGCCGGCGCTTGAAGAGGCGAGGTTCAGGCGAGACCTGTCCATACCGCGTCCGCCACTCTTGTTAATGGGGATGCCGGATCGGTAGTCAGTCGGGGGCGAAGACCCCCGTGGAGGCTGACCACGTCGTCGGGCATCCCACCGTCCCCAGCCTACCTTCTCGAACTCCACATCGCCATCGACGCCGCCACCCTCAGCTCCGCGACCCTCCAAAGCTCCGACCACCAAGCGGCGCGCCTTCGTCGGAGGGATCCCAGCAAAGCCCGGCACCGACGTCGTCAGATAGCCCATGATGTGGCGGATGGCCAGAGGGCCGTGGTTGAGGAGGATCTCGGGAAGGTGATGCTTGGCCAGCAAAGTGGTGCTGATGGAACCAGTCGCATCGTAGGAAGGCGACCGCGAGGCTTCGCGCCCGAGACCACTAGGGTCGTCGTGCAAGTCCAGGTCAGAGTCGATGGGCTCGAGCCTGGCCTTCTGGAGCTGGGCCTTGAGGCCGTGAGGCGGCAGGGCGGGAGAGATGGAGTTGGGAGGGGTGGGGAGGGCTTGAGATCGTGTCACAGTCGTCGCAGGAACACTCCGAGCCGCTACAACAGTTAAGTTGTCTCGACCCATGTCGGAGGCCTGGTGGATATCGCGAACAGCAGCTGCCATAGTCGCCATGATGTCGTTTAGACGTATCTTGAGCTTCTAGACGTGTCTATAAGCGAAAAACAAGCATTAGCTGGTAGTCTTGTAAAGCGGGGATGCAGAAGACGACGACGACGACGACGACGACGACGACGACGACGACGACGACGACGACGACGACGACGACGAAGGGAAAGGCGAGGTTCGAGGGGGGTTATCTTGCGGCAAGGGGAGGAAAGGGTGGTGATGGTTGGGTTGTGGTGTTGAGTCACCCAGGGCACACTGTTGACGTACTGCTAGAAGCGGAAGGGATGCGATGCAAGTGTGGAACTGTGCGGGTAGGCTCAGTTCGACAGGGTCGGCTAATGACGGGTTGGCAGATCAGGCTGGCAGAGCTGTGGCTGTTGCGATTATCTTGACTGTGACAAGAGAATCTCGTCAGTATTGGTGTGTGATATCTTGGTGATGTTGTATTTGCGATGAAGAAGAAGGAAAAGAAGAAGAGGAAGGGAAAGGGAGGGTCAGGAAGTGCGACAGCCAGGGCTAAGTAAAAGGGCCGTGGACGGATACGGAGATGGGATGGGATTGAGAGTGACAGACAAGACTCACCACCAAAACCTGACTGAATGACTGAGAGCGACACGCACACGCGCACACACACACACACACACACACACACACACACACACACACACACTTATTCGCCTTTCCAACACACACCTTCCTCGAGCAAGCACCACGCCCAGAGCCCAGAGCACCAGCAGCAGGGTAAGGAAGAAAAAGGTACAAGAGATACAAGTGATACATAGCAAGACCTGGGGCGCGTGGAAAGGCAGTGGCCGGGGAGGAGGAGGCCAGAGGGAGCCACAGAGCCCACTGGAGGTACCCACGGCGCCGGACGGATGCAACCCAGGATCAAGGTATCCGCCGTAGAGGATGCGGTACACCCATGTACCTCTCCTCTGTTTCTAGGTGGGTAGATAGGTATGTAGTGTACCTAGTACACCACTACTACACTCGGCAGTCGTGTCTTCTCCCAGATGATCAGATGGATCACTACGATGAAAGACCGGAAGATACGTCAATCAAGGTCGGTCCTGTACGCCAGACACTACGGTACTGCCTGACACTTTGTTTTATGCCCTGGCAGCAGCGGCAGAAAGACACAAGCCCGAGACTTGGCCCGTAGAGCACGCATGCACCTTACCCTTAACCCGCCAAACCACAGCAGCAGCAGCAAGAGACAAAGAACGCCGCCGTCGGGCAGGAAAGGAGACAGAGCGAAGGGGAGCGAAGGCGATGGATGGTGGATGAGGACCGGCGCGCCCTGGGCGTGTGAGTTGGCCACGGGGTGTTGAGGTGTTGGTTGCCAGGTGGTGGTAACTGATGGTGTGTGTGGCTGGTCAGGAAAGTGGCTATTTCCCTGCACTGACACCCCAAAAAAAGGAGTGGGCTGATAAGATGGTAGGTACGTACCGCTACCAATGCGAGGAAGCAGAGGGATGTGTCGTTATCCTCGCGCTTTCTTGTGTTGCCTGTGGATTTCGCCTCCACTTGCCAGAGAGGGATGCGAGGTATTCTATGTACACAGTGTGTCACTGCTCGGTCGCGAAGACTGTGCCATCATTGCTTCTCGCGCTCTGTCTGTCTGTCTGTCTGTCTTCCTGCCCTGCTTTTCTATTCCAGCTGTTTCGGGTAAGCGATTACCTAACCTAGGAAGGGTGATGAGCTGCCTTTTGTGACGATGACTAGCATATTTGGATTCATCGCTTTATCTGCCTGTCGACCACAAACCTTGAATGCGACGCTTCTTGTTCAACGCCTTTGTGTCAGCAACCTTCGGTCCGACGTCCTTTCTTATCCTGGCGGGCTGCTACCTTGACGTGCCTACCCTTTTGTTGGGTAAGGACATCACACAGAGAGATAGACTCTGCAACCCTGCTCATACTCTTTGACCCGT
Organism: Colletotrichum navitas; assembly: GCF_030913465.1. Classification (NCBI taxonomy): domain Eukaryota; kingdom Fungi; phylum Ascomycota; class Sordariomycetes; order Glomerellales; family Glomerellaceae; genus Colletotrichum; species Colletotrichum navitas. The sequence goes on from NW_026850585.1 coordinate 63,114, forward strand.
CCGCCTCTGGCTGGTTGCTTTCTCTTTTTGATGGAGGTAGCAAAAAGAGGCTTGACCGACAACACACGACAACCACGCAAACTCCGTTAAAAACCCACCGCCGCAATTGGCAAGCACCCCCCCGTCCCGTAACCTCCAAACAATCCACATCAACGGAGCTTGGGTGGGTTCCAGTCTCCAGAGTTGTCTTTCCAAGCTTACCGCCAACCGACCATCGATCGCCATTTTGCAGACCGATACCTCGGCGTGATGGCTAGTATAGTCGTCGACTCACCGCAACTAAGAACTAGAGAACTAGAACCCGTGATGAGTTGGGCTGTCGTCCGCGACAGTCCACGACGGACCCATCAGACGTCCCATGTGTCGTCCTCGTCTTCACTCGTCCCCCCATGCCGAACCCCGAAGCTACTGAAACGATGTGCCCACTCGTTGCTTTCCCCGGACTGCCGATAGGGTCATCCGGCGGCCGGTATCCAAAGAGAGAGAGAGCATGGGTGACGAGGGGGGAACCACATCCGCGGCCTTCCGGAATTGCAGCCAGAAATCCACAATGCCCCCTCGGCTAGCCCAGAAGCAAAGAGAGGCGACTCCATCGGTATTCAACCCCAACGTCGAGACCAGCTATGGCCTCTCTTGCGGTCGTGATACACCACCACCACAGGGTAGAGAGATCAGGGCCAAAGGGCGGCATTGGGGCCCAGTACCAGATCGCAGAGGAGGTCCCCTGGGCCGGTGACAAACTCGCAGTAAAGTCGATGCTTTGTATCAAGGTCCCCTGCCGAGCATCAAATGTCGACGAAACTCCCGCCCACATCCAGAGCCACGGCACTCTGGACTTCCCGTTCGTCCTTTCTCTATGCTGCCAAAGGGCTGGCGGCCTCTGATGATGCCCATTAGAGCACCGACGCCCATTAAACTACCGACATCCTTCTTGGCAAGTCATTCAAACGTCAAAGTCGAAACCTTGGCATCGGCTACAGCGTCGGCTACCCTACTACCAGGAATCCAACGAACTTGTCGAGGGGGGACGATTCCTGAAGCCTTGAAACTTTGATTTCCAAATCCCATGCCCTTGCGCTGTTTCCATTCTCGTTTGCCCCATCCCAATACAGAGTACCGGATACACTACTCACCCCCTGAGAGGTCCACCGCCGATAACACAACTTTGACTCATGGCATTCGAACTTTCCTTGGCCCCCCATGGTCCCTTGAATGGCGGTCGTGATACCCCTTGAGCTACCTACACACACATTCGGGGTCCAAGATAGGGCTCGAAAACCCCAATCGCGATGCCATTCCCTCCCTCATCGCACACACACCATCATTTGTCGCTATCGTGCCCTCAGCAAAGTACTCGATGCCTGTACGTGCTCGCCAAACCCACTTGCCTTAGTCGGGGTGTCCAAGACGCCGCCCTAGTTCCCGAACGCCCCCATGCTGCTACCTATCCTCAACCTCCCCGGCCAATCGTCCCCATGTCCCATGTCAATGTCCACCATCCATGTCCGCCCATACCTGGGTGCCCGCTGTGAGACTCGGCCACGGGATCGTTCCACTGGAGCGAGCAAGTGAGCAGCAAGCATGAACAGGCGACGACAGCAGACCAGCCAGCGACATCGCATTGCTTCAGTGGGGAGCTCTGGGCGCATGCGTCGCGGGCGGAAACTCTGGGACGGACGGACGGACGGACGGACGGATTGGTGGACGGAGCTCTCTCTATTCTCTCTTTGTTCAAGGCACCTCCTGCGCCAGGGAATGCGACAGGTGTCGTCATCAAGCGCAGACTTCAGTCTCTCCCAGCAACGGCAGCGGCGGGGCCGGGGCACATGGGAATGTGCCCATCCCCTTGTCACAACAACAAGGGCAAACTAGACCTCTTCATCACCGCGCGGCGCACCGAACCCCTTTCTCCTATTTGTGTTGACGATGTTGCAAAACATCCCCAATATAGGGTGTCCGAGACGAGGGTACGAGAAAATTAGAATGGGGAAAAAATCTGCCGTTTGGCGAGATTGGGAATTCCTCTCGCGCCCCTTGCAAAAATGGACGGACCGTCCAAACCCCCCTTTCTTTGGGGAATGGAAGCATTCGAGGAAGAAAGGGAATGAAGGCACCCGCTCCGACGGGTCCTATTGCCGACGCCCATCAAACGGAAGGCAAGTGAGAAACAAGAGAGCGAAGAAAAAGAAAGCATTGGCGAACAGGGGGGCCGCGTTCGTGTAAGTGAACCGACTGTCCGGACCACTGCAATCTCCTCCAAAAGGAAGGGGGGAAAAGGCCACTGGCCCAGCCCAGCTCGGCTAATTACTATACGGTAACATTGTTCTGTTCCTGCTTCTCTTCATATGTCTCATTCCCCCTCATTTCCTTCTCATGTCCAATCGAGACTCCCCAATGTCAAGGACAGACAGCCAGCCTTAGTGTGAGAGAAGGACTTTTGGTATGCGTAAAGCACAATTAATAAAAACAAAAATAAAATAAAACACACCCCCAACAATATGATTAGGGAAAGGTAAAAAAGAGACCGGACTGTCATGCCGCTGCACGTCCAGGCACTGCTTTCCCCATCGCCGGCGAAAAGATCGCGCGACGTGTCCTTCCTTGCCCGTCGGTCGCCAAAAGGTAGATAGATACACACGGCATTGAACAGCTACCCTCCCGCCTCAAGCGCGTTGCGTTGCGACGCGCTTCTCTGACACGGCTGCCATGACACCTGGACCTTGACCTTGGCTCGTTCCCAGTATCATCCATCAGCCAGCTGAGATCCAAGGCCACACACCCGCACTCACTCAAAACCAGGAGGCCGACCATACCAAAAGCATACACACGCACCCGAGGAAGGGGCGTGTCTCTAATGGTCAGCTGCTGCTGCTGCTGCTGCTGCTGCTCTGCTGCATGGGATGGGGCTCCTTATTGAGTTTGCGCCGTTGACAGGCGTGTAGCTACCGGGTACCTCGCGGTACTCTCACCCGTTCCGCGGCTCTCTCCCGCCCACGAAACCCACACCGATCGCGATATCTCGCCCTCTCCACCCGCAGATACACAAATACCACCACAACCACCACAAAAATAAAATAAAATAAAGAAACCAGACAAACCCAGGAGGTGCAACATTCGCAGGTATAACTCGAAATGCCACGGAATCACGGATGCCCATCTCATGCGGAGAGCTGAGATAAGCGCACGCCGCGTTTTGCCCCATGCATGCTGGCGTCGATAAGGTGACGATGAGCCCGTCGTCTGTCGTCGAACAAAACCCATCCCCGCCCGCCTTGTCTCCTCCCCGCCACCCCGGCTGAGGCGCGCATCTCTCTTTGGGCTTGCACACGCGTCCAGCAGCAGGCGTCCTTTGTTGCCCCGGATTTCGTAGCCCCCGAACCAAGAAGAAGACGACCATCGATGAATGGGAGAGATCCGGTGCCTTTCGTTCCCCGCGCCTGCAGTTTCTCGCCCGCGCTTGTTCCCCCCCCTTCCATCGGTCGAATCCGTTGCTTATTCGTCGTTATCCTTCACCCGGGCCCCGCTTCACATGTTCTCGACCCGAAAAAGGAAAATCAAAAATCAAAATAAAAATGAATGAATCCTTCCCTCATTGTGGTTTATGTCGTCAGGTCCGATTCCGCCCCCCGACTAACTAAGTAGTATGTCGCTCATGTACCGCCTCATCTCTCTCCCTCTCCCCTCCCCCTCGTCACGATGAGGTGATGGCCAATGTGCCATGCATCCCGCATCGGGATACGATGCGGGTTTCTGTCCGGTACCTTGCGCTCCCGGTCCGAAGAGATCACATCGCGCTGGGGGGGACGAACAACTACCGTTGGGGTTTCAACAAAAGCCCGGATTCCTGGCCGCAGCACGTCGTGGGCCCTGGAATTGCTGATTCGTATCGATACACACACGAACAGAGAGAGAGAGAGAGCCAGAGTCAGGATCTCCCCGGAATTCGCGCATACCATCCACGTCGCACGTCCACGAGCGCAGCCATCACGTTGCGCCCGCCGTCTTATCTGATTGGTCCCACCCTCAGCCGTGCAAGTCGTGTATCACGCCGCCCCAGATTGCCCCCCCCCCCGTCCTCCTTCGAGGCGCAAGAGCCACAGGGCAACCATCCTTCGTGCCTGGAAGCCCTGCGTTGCGACCAGTAGGGCAAAATCGAAGAACAACAGCAAGGTGACTGGCGTGATGTGTGTGTGTACCTACTGGTACCTACGTCTCGTCGTTGTGGACACGTTGTTTCTGTTTCCCCCCTCGGCTGCGGCCCACGACGAGGCAGCGCCGGACATGTCATCGTCGATCATCATCGAATCAGACTCGCCCGTTGTGATGCGTGTCCGTCAATCCACTGACAAAAATCCCACGTTGCGGCATGCTGCGTCGTCGAGGCTCCGGGCTTTACACTGCAAGCTTCGATTCAACGACGCCCCTCTCCCGATGCTGCCCTCTTCTCGCCGGTCCGCCTCTCTTTCCAACCCCCTCCCTCACCGAGAGTATGTGGGTCTTCGACAGCTCGCCCGCCGCCCCCCACTATTTGCGACTACTCGGCCTGTGATGCCCTCCGCCTTTGGATCGATTCCTACCCGGGCTACCCCTCCCACATCGCGCCGTCACCACTACAACCCGCTGCAGTGACCTCTCACCCCGCTTCTCGTTCAAGATATCACGGCGGGGTGCTCATGCCACACCCCCTCCATGCCTTCTCTGCGCCTTCCCGACCTCTTCCGTTCGCCTGCGTGGTCCCGATCAACCGGTTAACCTGAACCGGCGTCATGCTTCTGCTGCTCTTCCCCAGAGCCGCCTTGGTTTTCGGAAACGTGACAATATGTCGCGCCGTCTGAGCTAGCCAGCCGCGCCGGTCGTCGGAACTTGGCAATGCGCCAATCGTCACACCCACGTTTGGATTCTGGTGGGCACGATAGATAAGAAAGCCTCGGCCTGGGATCCTTGTTGCGCATGGAGTCACGCTGCCGCGACAACCTCGCTTGGGATTATCCCACTTCATTTCGACACATGGGCGTCTTGTTGAACCACCAGGGCTGCGAGCCCTTATCTGGATCGCCGAAAGGTTACGCGCCAATCGACATGTATTCGCGACACGCCTAGTGCTATGGTCAGCGCGCGTGGGCACGTTGGCCATGGGGAAACCCTGACTTACCGCCTTGAGGACGTTGAGGCGCTCTTGGGAATCCCGGAATACCTGCCGGTACTGACCTAGGCTTTCCCGTAGGACGGCGTCCTTGGTCATGCGCCCATCGCATATCGCCTTCATCTTGTTCTCCATCTCTTTGCGCAAGAAAGGCTTGCCCAGACTCGTTTCGAATTCCATGCGATCGAACCCTGTGATGAGTGCCACGCCGAGCTGTGTCGGGATGAAGACCTTGAGCCCCCTCCGGCCCCCCGCCGATGACGCGCCGCGAGCCCCTCTGCCACCCCTTCCGCCGCGACTGCCACGCCCCCCGCGACCCCCTCTGGCTGGCGGCAACGTAGGCCCATCCTGGTCATCGTCACCGTCATCGCCGTCCTGGCCGCGTTGGCCGCCATCCGCTAGCTGGACGTACTCTCTGTCTTGGATCTTCTGGATGTGCTCTGCCATCGTCGCGTCTGTACCGATCCCGTTGGCGTCCATAAGGGCGATGAGATCGGCTTCAGTGAGGTATCCGGGCGGGCTTGTCTTGCCATCCGTCATCATCGCCTCTGTCGGCTGGAAGGTCTCCCCCGGCGTGAACTGCGGGAGCTGCGCAGAGTCATTCCATTTTTCGTAAATAAAAACATCGAGGTAGTTCCGCTCCAAGACGACCAGTCCTCGCGTGTGGAAAGTCTCCTCGCCGTAAAGGATCTCCACGTCTGTTGCGAGGCCCTTGGCGTCGTCTGAGCAGCACGCTAGGAACCGGCGCACGACGTACTCGTACAATTGCTTCTCGTCCGGGTTGAGCACCGTAGGTGCTGCGTACGTTACGGGGTGGATGGGCGGATGGGCCTTGTCATCGTGTTTTCCCTCGCGCGGCTGGTGAAAGTTACCGTCCAGGAGACCCTGCGCATGTTCTCCCCACCTGTTGTCGGATGTTTGTTTCCTGACCAGCGCCTTCAGATCCATGCCTTTGTCGAAGCGGTCTGTCTCGGTTCTAGGGTAACTGATGAACCCCTTATTGTAGAGGCCTTCCGCAATTGTCATTGCTTGCTGTCCACTCATGCGCAAGAGGCGAGTCGCCGCCTTCTGAAGCTCGACGGTCGTCAGGGGTAGAGGCTTCCACTTCCTCGTCGGCTTCTCCTGGACCTTTGTCACCTTGGCCTTCTTCGCCCTGATACAGCGCTCATAGAGGATGACCACAGATATCCGGTCGAAGAGTCGGTTCCGTGACCAGTTGAAGTTGACCTTCTTGCCTTCGCGAGAATGCATGACCTTGATGCTCCAGAACTGCTCGGGGACGAAGTTTTGAACTCGAAAATATCGATCAACCACGAAGCCCAGGGTCGGAAATTGGCACGATCCTAGGCGTCCTGTTAGAAGGTATACGAGAACCAATGCAAGAGCTTACCATAGCTGATTGTTCGTTCTTGCAGAGGCCCGCCAAGCGGTCGAAGGCTGATAGTCAGGAAGCGGGTGAAGGCATAACCGATTCGGAGGTCTAGCTCTATTCGCGCATCCACGGCGTCAACTTGCTTTTGGTCCAGGTCCGTCAAGCGTCGTGCAGCGGTCAAAATATGTCTAGGTCGTGTCAAGAATATCGCCATCCCACAGACAGGGAGAAACATACGCTCGCTCGATGTTGCTGAATGTGGCGCGCTTGACAGCAATTCTGTTGTTGCCTTTCTTGGCGGCATTTACAATCTCTTTTCCGATGTGCTCTCCCTCTCGATCGCAATCCGTCCAGATGATGAGAAGTTGGCAGTATCGGGCCTGGCGTTCAATGTTCTCGGCCACGGTTTTCTTGTCCTGGCAAAGGTCAGCAACTGCGGCATAAAGAGAGCAACATTAGAGAGGTCATACCTGTGGAACCACAGTGACGACTGGTGCTGTGAATAGGCTCTCAGGAGGTGGGTGCGACCAATTCTTGTTCTCGTCGGTGAATTCGAGCCCCGTGAGATGGCCAAGGACGGCGGTCATGGTAACGCTGCAGGGGCCCCATGGTGCGCCAAAGTCGAAGTCGAAGCCGTAGTTCTTGATGTACTGAGAGCGCGTGTTGTGCTGAAAGAGAGGTGAGTCTCGAACGGGAATACGGTAAAGAGTCTGCCCGGACACTCACCACTTCAGGGTTCCGTCCTGCCAAATGGCCAGCAACGGCCTTGGAGATGGACGGCTTCTCTGCGACACAGAGGACCTTCATGGTCTCGCTTTAGAAGCAGCGTGAAGTTCACGAGAGCGGAGTGACGTATGGTGGAGGCGGCTGGCTATGCTTGCTCGCATACTCTGGACATTCATCCACGGGTGTTTTGATAGAAGTGCAGGAGCACGATACGGTAAACTAGTGTCCTGCCTGAGGAGACGCGTCCTTGATAGGCAAACGCCTCAAGCTCTTCTCCTGGCAACCTTTGGCCACTGCAACTTTTACGACTTCAGGAGCATATGAGATGTATTCAGTGCAGCCGATTCAACTTGCACCTGTTAGGTTCTGAGCCTCGCCTCTTCCGAGCTTTCTTTGTAACCCTGAGCCGCGGGAACGTGTACAAAATGTGGCATCTTCTCAGCAAAAAGTGAAGTTTTAGAGGGTTGAAGTGAGGTTCAGTTGCCCCTCGCTAGCAGCCTGGTGCACCCCACAGCGGGGCTGCAGCGCTGATTGGAGCTGTGTCTGGATCGCTGAGCCGTGCCGTGCCGTGCTGCGCTGCTTTACTGATCGCTGGCTGGCGATCTCGCTCACAGATAGATGCCACCATAATCGACTATTAGGGACAAGTTAACATAAGCGAAACGATCTAGTTCGACATCTCATGGCTGGAGAATTTGGAGGAGGATGGATCTACGATGCTGATAGATCTGTCTATGACAGTCCCGTTATACTCAAACGGAGAGCTTGGAGAACGGGCCATCAGTGGTCAAAATGCCCAAAGACCCCTGCACATGCACAGAGCTCGCGGTAGCTATAAGGACCAAGGCTTTCCAGGCCTTCCCGAGGGGGCCGGTCTATGACGCGCTTTTTTTGTACCGTCTTCACACCAACAAGACCCTTTGAACATAACCCATCGCGACCCCTCCGCTCACCACCTCGCAGTGCAATTGTAACTGTAACCTCTTGCAACAGAACCAGACGAGCAGCGTAGACCACAAGACACAATGGCGCTGCCCTCAGTCAGCTCCCTCGAGGAGTGCTCCGAGTGGGCCAGGGTCGCCGAGCCCTTCATCCCGCAGCTCCTCGACCTCCCGCGCAAGATTGCCGCGAGCCCGCAATCGCTTCCCCAGATCTATCTCGAGACGAACCCCCTCGTCTCGGGCTTTGCCTTCTCCCTGCTCATCGCCCTCATCACTCTCGGTCTGTCCGAGTACCACAGGAACTACTCCCAGATCGACCGCCTGTGGAGCTTGCTGCCCAACTGGTACGTCCTGCACACGGCTGCGTGGGCGTACCTGAATGGCGAGCCATCGCACAGAGTCGCTCTCGCCAGTGTCGCGACCACTCTCTGGAGCGTGAGTATTCCGATTCCTGCCCCGTGTGAAGCCACTTACTAAACATGTTCCCCGCAGGCGCGACTGACCTTCAACTACTGGCGCAAAGGAGGCTACGAGCGCGGAAGCGAAGACTATAGATGGTACGCAGAGTGCTCCTCTGGAACCAACCAGCCCTGTTTGGCATGACTAACAATCCCCGACAGGGAAATTGTTCGCAACTACGTCCCCGGCTGGGTCTTCTTCATCTTCAACGTGACCTTCATCTCCTTCTACCAGTCCATCCTCCTTTTCAGCTTCGCCGCCCCACCCGCCTACTCCCTCCTCCTCGTCAGCCGCATCGAGCCCGAGGTCACCGCCGCTGACTGGTCCTTCTTCTCCATCATCGTCGGCCTTGTGCTCAGCGAGTTCGTCAGCGACGGCCAGCAGTGGGATTACCAGCACGCCAAGGCCGCGTACAAGAAGGATGCCAAGGTGCCGCGGGGCTGGGCGCAGGAGGACCTCGACCGCGGTTTCATCACGAACGGGCTTTGGGCGTACAGCAGGCACCCCAACTTCTTCGCCGAGCAGATGATTTGGTTCGTGCTGTACCAGTGGAGCTGTTACGCGACCAAGGTCCTATACAGCTACACGGGCGCGGGCGCCGCGCTCCTCATCATGCTATTCCAGGGCTCGACGTGGCTTACCGAGTTCATCACCTCCGGCAAGTACCCCGAGTACCAGCACTACCAGAAGCAAGTTGGGATGTTCATGCCCAAGTCGCTTTCTGCGTACTCGAAGCCGCAGCCCAAGGTCATCCGGACGAGTGAGCTTGCCAAGAGACAGAGCAAGAAGGACAAATAAACGCGTCAACAATTGGCTAGGCTGTCCACGGACAGTCGGGCCTGTCATCTAACATATCTTGATGGAATGGGGCCATTGAGGCGTTCCGTAGAGACGGCCAAAACATGTGTGTATACTTCTAGGGGATTCTTCTAGTCCTAATGCGGTCTTTAATGGAGTCCATCTATACATTCGGAGCCTGTAGCCATAGCAATCATAAACCCCTTTAACCTGATGTTCATCAAAACGCCCCCTCTTAGGCATCAAGCTTCAAGCTGGCCAAGCTGTCCACGTAGTAAGCCGGCACGGCGACAGCGCCCTCCTTCTCCCAGTCCTCCTTCTTGTTCACGCCCGTCAGCACGGCCAGTGTGCCGCCCAGCTTGCCCTCGATGCCGAACTTGATGTCGGTATCGAGGCGGTCGCCGATCATGCACGTCCGCTCGCGGTTGACGTGGAACTTGCCCTCGATGGCGTCCATCATGGCCTGCGAGGGCTTGCCCAGTGCCAGGGGTTGCTGCTGCGTCATGTTGACGAGCGGGACGGAGATGGAGCCGGCGCCGGGAAAGAAGGTGTGGGACATGGGCAGCGTGCTGTCGGTGTTGGTGGCGAGAAAGACGGCGCCGCGGCGGAGGTACTGGTAGCCCAGCGACAGCTTCAAGTAGTTGATGTGAAAGTCGAGGCCGGCCAGGACGACGCCGACCTCGGGGTCGAGTGCGGAGCCGTCAGCGATGGAGGCAAAGTCCTCGGGCGTGATGTCGCGGCGGAGAGCCGGGTCCGTGCCGCCGATGAAGTCGACCCCCTCGGCGCGGAGCTCGGCCTCGATGCCGGCCTCGCCGATGACGAAGACCTTGCGCTTGCCGGCGGGCAGCTCGAGGATGCGGGAGACATAGACGGCAGAGGAGTAGGCGGAGCCGAAGATGTCCTCGACCTCGGATGGGATGTCGAGGGCGGCGAACTTCTTGTGGTAGTCCGGGCGTGACTTTGTCGAGTTGTTGGTCACGAAGACGGTGCGCTTGCCTGTTGGTTGGGGGGAACAATGATGAGAACTCGGTGAACAGGGACGTCTGTGCGTGTGCGTGTGCCAAGGGACGGTCAAAGGGGTTGAGATATGTTGGGGTGCTTGAGGTTACTGAGGGGAGGGGGAGGGGGAGGGGGAGGGGGAGAGGGTGATGATCATGAGAAGGGTGAGCAACCTCTTGAGCGAAGAAAGGCGAGAGTCTCGCGGATGCCATCGAAAAGGTGGTCGCCGGACCAGAGGACGCCTATTCCGGGGCGGTGCAGTGGTCAGCCGGGTTCGGACGAAGAGCACTGCCTACTACGGATCGGAGACGACGAGATGTATTTACCATCGCAATCAATCAGAAAGACCTGGGTTCACCTCGCCATTAGCCATCGCTCATTGCGCTCATCTCCTCTCATGCCACCATCGTGAGATGCTCAAAAAGGTGAAGAAAATGACTCAGATTGAGGTGAGGGGCGGAGAGGGGGGAGGGAGGCTGTCCGCTCACGTCAAACTTGTCGAGGAATTCTTGGATGGCGGGGGCATCGCCGGTGAGGTATTTGGGCTGCTGAGACATCGTGACTTTTCAGAGGGTTTAATGTTTCTTTGTCTTTTTTTTTTCAGTTTCAACGAAACTCTAGGACAGCAGATATGAGATGCAGCAGTGAGTTACGGAGATTGAGGGCCAAGCGTGTCCATTTGCGGGCGGAATGCGGGCGGGATGAGACGGAAGTGGGAAGTGAAGTTGGACGGCCATCGTCCGATTGGTCAGGCGTGTCTGCGGCGGCGCTTTTGCGTGTTGCGTGTTGCGGCTGGTTTACGGGGGCGGGTCAGTGCTGGTGCTGCGGTCTTGAGATTATTGAAACCTGGGGGAAGGAGAGGCGGACTGAGACGGTGCGGTATCGGCTTGCTTTGAGATGAGGAGGAGACATGTAATTTCTCGGCTCGTGCGCAGTGTAGCCGGGTAGGTCTACATCATCGAGAAAGAGGTGGGACATTTCAGTCAGACCTGGAATGGACAAACGATGAGATCTCGAGGCACCCACGGGAATACCTAGAATACCCAATTCAAACCGAACCCATCCCTCTTTTCAATTTTACAGGCTTCCCCGGATTTTATCCAGCGGCACTCAAGGCAGTTTCGAGAGAAATTCAATCGCATCCATAATAGTCACCTCTTCTCCAGACTCATTTCCCCGCAAGCGAAACCGGACCGCCACGAGCTGTAAGGCGCGGCCAACCCGCATTCTTATCCATTCAGTATCAACGGAACATGCCCATCCCGCATATCAACGCAGTGGCAGGCTTGGCGCGCCCGTACGGGGCAATTCAACAGAAGTGAAACAAACACCTGCATGACCCAGAAAGGATGAGGAACGGCAACTTGGCACATAGTTTCCCCTCACTCTACTATTTTTGCCGGGCAGCCAACGACGCCACTTTCGTTTTAGACCAACAGGGCGTCGTATATACCGCCATTCAACAATGCGAAACCTGGGTGGCGTGAACAGGATGCAAGACACGAGCACGACCTGCAGACTGCAGACTACCGACCACCCACCTAGCTCGCTCCTCTCGCACGCGGGAGCGGGCGTACGAAGGCCAGTGATGCGGCCCCGCGCGGACGAAGGAATTAAGCGCACACGCATCTCCGAGTGCGGAGTTGCTACGTCCTGTCGGGCTTGCATGGCATGTTGTGTCGGCGCCTTTGTTCCGTTCTCGATGCTGACTATTATGGTCCACTCTTCAATCAGTAGTAATTCGACCTGCATTCTTATGCAAGTCGGGCCTACCAGGCTCTGTCGGCGGCGGCGATGCTGATTACCAAGGCAGGTGACGTCACCCCGTCGCAGAGCAGCAGCGTGTTGCATGAGTCGTTGAACGGTCTTGCCGGTGGTGGCGTCAAAAACGATTATGCCATATCGGCCTTTCTATTTTTCTTCTATTTTCTTTGGTGGTGTTTACGCTATTCTACCCTTGTGACATGTGTGCAGATCCTCCCTCTTCAGCAGATCACGCATGTCATCGCTCGTGCTCAATCTTCAACCTAGAAATGTCTGAGATCCCCCACCAAAAGCCCCGGGACCTCTACATGTGTACCGCGAAAGGCACCAAGCACGAAGCCGTCCTTGGCCGCATCCGAACCAGACTAGTTGGTAAATGGGGGCGGCACGAGTGTCGATCAGCGGCACCCTTCGAGTGGGAAAGAAAGGGACACTACTAGCGGCCCCCACCGTCCTCGAAGGGACTTCCCAGCTGCACCTGCATGCCAAGTGTCCGCGGCTCCTCCGTTCGCTTACAAACCCCAACCACGGGCCTACGGCTTCATATCTCATCCTATCCCACTACCCTCCTTCCCCGGGACCGAGGCGGCTCGTATCCGACTGTAGTTTTGGCATGCTTTCGAGGGACTAAGTTTGCGAGAACCGGTCATCCGCGGGCAAGTCCACTGCACGCTTCATTCCTACGGCGGTGAAGGTAGGTGAATGGGTGGCCGCCTCACCGCTTTCGCTTGTTTCACCGACAAGCTGAGACCCTGGTGATTGAGCGTGGGGGTATGACAATCGGAAGAAGGAAAGGGCATGGATCGTGACTTTACTCTCCCCAAAGGCCTAGGCCTTCTTCCGGGGAAAGAGCACGGGATGCTGATGTTGGAACGTTGAAGATGGTGGGGTGGCTGGCTGGCTGGCTGGTCCTACCTCGGGCATGGCTTGGAAAGAAAAGCTGGTAGGAGAGGTGAAGTCCAATGTTTGTTGGTACCCAGGTATCTATCTAGGTGAAGCAGAACCTCGCCAAGCCGTAATGAAAAGCAGCAAATAAAATACACCCACTAATCCACTAGTCCAGCCCGATCCGGCTCAACGCATCTTGTCCAGAATACTACTGCCGACTTACCGAGTTCGCTGGCTTTCCATCTGGTCCTTTCGGTCCGGTTGCTCCTTCCCACCCACGAGAGGCATGAACCCAAGATAAGAAAGAAAGAAAAAAAAAAAAAGGTCCTCCTCGTCTGTTTGCACGTTATAAAATCTCTTCCTTCCCTGTTCGCCACATCTCTGACTCTACGGCCCCACGTACCTACCCTTTCTCGATCAAACAGCAGCATCCGGCACACGAGATAAATACCGGGGCTCCTTGACCTTCTTCCACCTCGTGGCGATCGATCCGGATTTCTTCGACTCAATATCTACAAAGAGAGAATCAAGCATTGATACAACAACCTAAAAGAGCAGTTCTCCGCTACGCACCTACACCACGTCAACCCACACGGTCCCTGCCTCGCACCTTGCTTACAGCCTTGCTTTCTCCGATATCCCCTACCTATCTCACATAAATACCTTCCCTTATCACCCTCCTCCTTCTTCTTCCTCCACCAACGCAGATCCTTGTCGCAGCAAGAAAAAGCACATAAAACCATCCCGAGGAACCTAACACTTCCCTACCTGCCCACGCGCGCGGCACGCTATCGATCTTATTTTTCTCCACTACCCAAAACTTCCGTCTCATCAATATTGGGACCGGAAAAAAAAGGTACCATCATCAAATCACGTCACCCCACCATCCGTGCTCATTTTCGGCCCCGAATTTAATAGCAGCCATGGCCCCCGTCACCCTCACCGAGGACCAGCTTCTTGGCCTGCGTTCTATTCCCCCCTATGACTACAGAATGGCTTCTCGCACCAACACCGCCCAGACGCCTGCTACCGCTTCCACCGACGCCTCCTCTCAGGCCGACTACTTCACCTCCTCCCTGAGCTCGGCCACTAACTCGTCTCGCAACTCGGTTGAGCTCCAAGACGGCGCTGTTGCTGTCGAGACCCCTGGCGGCACCATCACCACCCACAAGACCAAGAACCGCCTGCCACCTCTCTCCCGCGAGTTCCCCAAACCTACCAAGGAAATCGACGTCGAGGAGGCCCTCGCCCGCAAACCCGGCCGCTGGACCGTCAGGGGCGCCCTCGCCGTCGAGAGACCCGCTCAGGTCGTCGACGAGGAGAAGCTCAAGGCCCAGCGCCGCCAGGCCCTTGAGGACGCCAAAAAGGAGCTGTTTGCCGCCAGCGAGATGCTCAAGACCACGACGCTTCCGTCCCGCAAGGACATTTAGGCGACGTACGAGAACAGCCGTGGTGTGGCTTTGGAGCAATCTGACCACGAAGATGGTTGCGAAACCATCATCACCATTACCCACGAAGCACCACTTGCGACAACTGCATTTTCATGTTCCTGTATTTTCAGTAAACTTCGACACTCGGCTTTTTCGGCACGCGAACGGACTCGCGGCGGCCATCAGGTGCCAGTCGAAGAAGATACCCAGCTAAGAGCGTATTAAGAACCGGGGAAGAGCACCCGGACTATCCGAGACAGAGGACAGAGGGCATCAGACGGCAGCAGTGTTTCGGCGCAGCAGCAGCGTGCGGAGAGCAATGCCATTAAAATTACCCTGGGAAAGGAAAGGGGCGTTTCATTCGAGGCTGAGTCATGGTTTTTGTTCCGCATTCATGGCAAGGGAGAGAGAAAAAGGAATTGAGATGGGGATTTTCTGATAAACAAGCTTGCGTATTCATTTCTTGCAGTGTTGTGCCAACCTGTGCATACGATGATGCCTTGAGCAGATCCCAATAAATGGCTTTGGCCGACCTAAACACTTTAATCCACGCGAACCGTTCCCTTACACTGTTTGATGTACATGAAAGCTGACCGGCTTTTTCATCCTTTTTCTTAGTCGAGGCGCGCGGCCAGTGTGAAGCCATACTGGATCATGGCGATGAAACCAGCGAGGTTGATGAGGGTAGAGATGCCGTGGAGCTTACCGAACGACTTGTTGAGGGCTTGCATCTCCTGCGAGTGAGGCGCGGGTTCGTAGCTCTTCTTTCCGTCTTTCTTCTCTGTAACGGTCTGCTGTCAGCTGCTTCCGTCCGTGCGTTTGCTTTTCCCCACGGAACACAAGTCATTTGCACACGTACCCTGTGCGTATCTGGCCTTCATGACGGTCACGGTCTTGGGCAGGACGACGACGAGGTTGACGAGGCCGGTGACGAACATGGTGGCGATGGGCAGCAGCGCGCTGTAGCGGTTGGACTCCTGGAGCAGGCCGCTGATGCTGCTGGCGTGCTCGCCCAGGAGGCCGCGGCTGCCCGGGTACGTCAGGGCGAGGACAGTGGGGAGGGCCGTCTGGATGGTGAAGTAGACGGGGAAGAGGGCGTTCTGGGCGGTGGAGAAGGCGGGCCGCTCGAGGACACGGAACATGGTGATGCCATTGACGAAGGACTTTTTGCGGCCGATGCGTTAGCCACGTCACGTCGTGATGGGTTTTTTTGCATCGAGTGCCATTTATTCTGCATCGCACGGCGACTTACATGGAAGAAAGTCGTTCCCAGGAGGGCGCCATAGCTGAGCCAACGAGGTTAGGCAGTGATGATGCAAGACCTTCGGTCGTGTTGGTTCATGAGGGCGGGGTTACGGCTTACGAGATGATGTGGTACGGCCCGAGGGAATAGACGATGGAGTCAGACATGATGGGCGGTCGTGATTATTTGCAAGGTGATTCGACAATTTGCTAGCTACCTACTCGTCGGATTGGAGTTGGAGTCGTTGAAGTTGAAAGAACGCTGCGAGGTTGCGTTGGAGACCTGCACTAACTAAAACGAGAGGTACCGTCTGGAGCGAGTGGCTCAGGAGGGGACAGGTGTCTGGAAGAATGCATGAGGTCACCTCCACAATACCTAGGTAGCGCCATTTTGGCAACCCGACGACAACGCTTAGAAGCCACATGCTTTATTTGAGGAGACCCTGCTCATGAGTCGCCCAGACTTTGTGCTGCAAATTGCTAAAGGTTTTCGTCAGGGCATGTCATGGATATCCCAAAGACCTGCCCGGGGAAAGAATGAGTACTCACTAATGAGATTCCCATTGAGAATGTTGCTTGTCGACGTCACGTGAACGCGCGATGACACTCGCTGCGCTGCGCTGCAGCTTAACGCGGTGTGCTGGGTCGCGCAGCAGCCTGGAGCTCGATGGGACCTCATCTGCCTAAATCGAGCCAGGGTCCAGGTCCAAGTCGGTTCAAGTCCCGCTCGCCGTCGCAACGACACTCATCAATACCCGGATCTCCTTCTGGGCCTGCTGGGTTGTTTTCTCCCTCCCTAAGGGGCTCGCGAATTCAATGCCCAGTCCTTACTGACATCACCAAATCACTTGCCCCCTCATCAACCTGCCCGCAATGGCCGACAAGGAGGCGTCAGTCTACATCGTCGACCTCGGTTTGTCCATGGCCGACTGCCATAACGGTCGCGCCGAGCCGGATCTGGACTGGAGCATGCGCTATGTCTGGGACAAGATCTCGACCACGGTCGCGGCCTCGCGCAAGACGTGGACCGTCGGCGTCGTTGGTCTCAAGACGCACGAGACGCGGAACGCCATGCAGGACGACGAAGGGTACGAGAACATCTCCGTCTTGCAGGAGCTCGGTCCCATGACCATGACCTCGCTGCGGGAGCTCAAGGAAGCGATCAAGCCAAGTGAGACGGCGAATGGCGATGCCGTCTCCGCAGTTGTCATCGCTGTGGACATGATTGAGACTTTCACCAAGAAGCTCAAGTACAAGAGGCGCATCTATCTTGTCACTGACGGGTTGGCTCCGATCGATGGTGACGACGTCGACGCAATTGCAAAGAAAATTAATCAAGACGGGATTGAATTGATTGTCTTGTAGGTCTGGAGGGCCGTCGATTGGGTCTCCTCACTAACACATGCAGGGGCGTGGATTTTGACGACGTAGATTACGGCTTTAAGGAAGAGGACAAACCATCGATCAAAGTTGGTGATCTTTTTTCCTCCCCGCTTCGCCTACTCTACTGATGTCCTCTACAGAAAAAGAATGAGGGTATTCTCAAAGACTTGGTCTCGAAATGCGACAACGCTCAGTTCGCAACTATCGCGGAAGCCATCGACGAGCTTGACACCCCGCGCCTCAAGCCCGTCAGGCCCTACAAGACCTACGACGGGCCCCTGACGCTCGGCCTCGCCGACCCGCCCCCAGAGCTTAAGATTCCGCCCACGCCCGTCGTCATCAACGTCGAGCGCTACTTTAAGACCAAGCAGGCCAAGCCCCCGACGGCCTCCACGGTCGTCGTGTCAGCGGCGGGCCAGGGCGCCGCGTCGCAGTCAATGCAGATGGCCGGAGGTGACCCCATGGAGGGCGTCGAGTCTAATGCAGGCCTCGCGGCGGTTAAGTCCGCGAGGACGTACAAGATCAACGACCCGGACGCTCCGGGAGGTAAGCGCGACGTCGAGTTCGAGTCGTTGGCCAAGGGGTACGAGTACGGACGTACGGCAGTGGCCATTAGTGAGTCAGAATGGAACGTCACAAGGCTCGAGACTGTCAGGAGCTTCAGTATCATCGGCTTCATCCCTTGTGAAAAGGTACGATTTTCTCCCTCGCCACGGATGCCCTTTTTTTTTTTTTTTTTTAACTCACTCTGGTCTAGTACGAACCGTTTCTCAACATGGGCGAGACCTGCGTGACTGTCGGCCGCAAGTTTGACGAAAAGTCGCAGCTCGCCCTCTCCTCCCTCATCCACGCTCTCTACGAGCTCGAGTCCTACGCTGTCGCCCGTCTCGTAGTCAAGGACAATAAGGACCCCGTCCTGGTCCTTCTCGCCCCGTGCATCGAGCCGGACATGGAATGCCTCTACGACGTGCCCCTCCCCTTCGCCGAAGACGTGCGCGGGTACCAGTTCCCGCCCCTCGACCGGATCATCACCGTCAGCGGGCAGAAGATCACGGCAAATCACCGCCTGTTACCTGGTGACGAGCTTACCGATGCGATGAGCGATTACGTCGACTCCATGGACCTGAGCAGTTTCGGGGCTGACGATGAAGGGTAAGCGATCCTTGCAGGCGGAATGCAAGTCACGCCGCTGACACTCGTGCAGAAACCCGTCAGAGTACGCCGCCATCGAGGATACCTACAACCCCATCATCCACAGAATCAACCAGGCCATCCGCCAAAGGGCGGTCAACCCCGAGGGTGCCATCGATCCTGTCCCTCCGATACTTGTCCGCTACGCCGCGCCGCCTGCGGATCTAGTCGACAAGTCAAGATCCCAAATCGAAACCCTCGTCTCTGCGGCGCAAGTCAAGAAAGGTAATGCAGCGAGCTCCGGCTCCCCCCCCCCCCCCCCTTATGCAGAACCCTGCCGCTGACAGATAAACCCTCCCCCACCAGTTCCCCCGAAAGCAAAAGGCAAGCGCAAGTATGAGGGCACGAAACCCCTGTCAGGCCTCGATGTCGACGCCCTCCTCGGCACGCAGCCCAAGCGCCCCAAGATCTCGGCGGAAAACGCCATCCCCGAGTTCAAGCGTGCCCTCGCCGTCGCCGACGAGGTCGATGCGATCCGCGACGCCGCACGCCAGATGGGCGACATCGTCGCTCAGCTCATCGCCGACAGCTTCGGCGATGCAAACTACGCCCGCGCCACCGAGAACCTCAGCGTCCTGCGCGGCGGCCTGGTCGACCTCGAGGAGCCAGGTGTTTACAACGACGTCATCAAGGGCCTCAAGACCAAGGTGCTCTCAGGGGAACTGGGCGGCGACCGGCGCGAGATGTGGTGGAAGATCCGGACGTCGAGGCTGGGGCTCATTGACCAAGCGACGTCCGAGGTGTCGGATGTCACAAGTGAGCAGGCTGATGAGGTGTGTTTTTTCGTCCATGATGAGACGCGGATATGACATTGCTAACATAGCTGCAGTTTCTAAAATCAAAATAACGGATGGGTTATGAGGCGGGCGTTCGTTCATGTACATCAGGAGTTATCAATGATGGGTCTCAATCGAACCCATACAGCATGCCTGCTATGGGACTTTATTTGCTTCTAGTCACCCTTTAGTGTTATGTGACATCGGCACAAGAGCCCATTCTCAGGCATCAGTCAACTATCATTCAGCCTCCATGTTCAGGTTCTTCCTCTGACCCTTATCAACTCTCGCCGCAACCGCCAGGCCAAGCATCGCCTGCATGGTGTAGGCCGCGTCGTTGCCCGCATTGTGAAGGTTGCTGTGCGGTATGCCCAGATCAGTGAGCACCGCGGCCAAGCTGCGGCCCTGTGTCTCCTGGCGCCAGGCCTGGTACATGTCCTTGGTGTCGAGGGTTCGGCTCATGACGCCGCCGATGCCCCATAACTCCACGTTCATTCTTTCCAGGTAGCCGATATCGGATCGTAGATCGTGACCGAGAAGAACGACGTTACGGAACCGCCTGTCGGCGTCAGCGATGCCCTCTTGGCCGGCGACGGAGAGGTCGGTGATGGCCGCAATGATCGAGGGGCCGAGGTTGCTGAGCTTGGGATACTCGCTTATACTAATCTTCTGTTAGCCCGCGCTCGCATGATTTCTGCTTCGAAAAGACTTACCCAAAATTGAAGAGCTCGGGGCAGCCTTTGATGTACTTGCGGTTGCGGATGTGACGATGCTCATCGGTGATGAGGTGGCGACTCCTGATGAACGGGATCCAGTTGCAGCCATTCTTGCCGGGCGGGATGCCGGAAATGTCCCTGGTGTCTAATATCGACAGTCCGATTTCGAGAACGGTACCGTGGTGCTCCTCGGCAACCTCAATATCGATGCATACAAACACGACATCCTGGTCCCGGGCGTGGAGTAACGGCTCGTCCAGCGCGATCTGCCTATCCTTCTCGGTGGCATCGCTCGCCCTGGGGCGGAGACCGAGGTACAGCTGTGCGTCATAAAGCGACTCGTCACGGCTCTGGGCCTTCTGCTGCTTCTTCTTCTTGCCCTTGATCTTTATATCTTTGTAGTTATTGTGCATGTTGAGGAGGGACAGGAGCATTTCCTTGCCCAAGGTGGTGGCGTTGGAGCAGGCATCGTCCACTCCCGCGGGCGGGATTGCCCCACGGAGGGCACGGTACTCGTTGTGTGAAGCCGAGCGGGCGATGTACTTTGGGCGGATGGTGCAGCTCGAGCCGAAGTTGATGTAGAACATCTCGCCGGGCTTGCCAGGGGGGATGGTCAGCATCGTCTGGATCGAAGCGTTGATCACGTTAAGGAAGTGCTGGAATTGCTTGGTTGGGACGAAGATGTAAGGCATACTGTCCAAGGCCTGAGGGTGGTAGACATAGAAACTGGACAAACGTTAAAGGATTATTGAGAGACGCAACTTGTCGGAGCTGGGCTGAAAGGCTTACAAGTCCCAGATCTGGTCTTCGGTCATGTCATCAAAGAAAGGTTGGGCCTAAAGGGATATGTTAGCCGAGCCCTCGTAGCTCATAGTGGAACTCGCCTTTGGTCGATTGGTCTTGCCGATGAAACTCGAGGGGTATCTCTGAACTAGGTCCCACGCGACGAAGGCCATGCCATCCTCGGAGAGATCGCCGGCCCTCATGTTATTGAACTCTGGGAAGTTCTGCGAGATGAGAGCGTGAAAGTCGGCGGGCGCCAGTTTCTCGGACTTGGAAGGCTTGAGAGGTGGTCCAACGTAAGGAGCAATCGCGTTGGAGAGAGTCGACTGAGTGATGGACTTGCCCTTCAAGGCAGCTTTATTGGCAGCGGTCTGACGATCCATGACGAGAGGGTCAAGGACGATGGTCTCGGGGGTTTCTTCGACTTCTTGGTGCGAAACTTCCTCGAAACGTATTTTGCCGCCAAAGGCCTTCACAAGACGCTCAATCTGCTGGGCTTGGGTGAGCGCCATCCCGGTCGGAAGGGGGAGGGGACAAAGTAGGTAGGTGTATGCAGTGAGTCGATCGGCAAGAGAAAGTTTGACTTTTGTGGCTTTTGCGCTGAACCGGGAACGGGTGAAGTGCTCAGGATACAGAAAGAGGTTGGTAGCAGCTGCCACGACAGATAGTCTGGTGGATGAACGAATACCTGTTGGTAGGTGTGGTGCTGATAAGTGAAACCAAATACAAACGGTCCTTATCCAGGGAGCCCAAATAAACAGTCAGGGCAATGAATAGGCAGCAACGAGTGCAGTGCCGTACGCCGTCCCTTCCCCATTGGCACTTCTCGACAAGCTGGCTCATACCCAAGTAATGAATATACAGAGCGTCCGGCTCATATGGAGAAGTCATAGCTGATCATGATGGGGACCAGAAAATGTGCTGAAATAGTACTTTTGTGCTTATTTTCATAACTGTTCTCATCATAACATTTGTTTATATACCTCGAAGTTACTAGTCCCAAACTGCTTAAGAGCTTTGCTGCAAACAAAATCAACACCTATCATCTATTGAAACTCTTTTCTTGGCTTTCCAGTATATGTCTAGAGCTTGCTGGGGTATCAAGATGCACCTGCTTATCATACAAAGATCTAAGATCATCACATGTCATGGCGGTTGATAAAGCACTGGGCAAATACTTTTGTTAACCTAACTTTTGCCAAACTTGCTGCTATACAGCCGCTGGCAATGCAGAACAACGCAACTCTGTATTTGACTAACAACAAACAGCCTGGTACTGTATATTGTGTCGTATTGAATCACCTGATAAGAAGGGTTGGCCTTCCTGAAGCTTCTCACTTAGGGAGCCTAAAGAAACTGATGATATCACCGTTGGTAAATCATTCCAACTTGACATCACTCAAACCCTCATTGGCAACGAAGAGCGTGGGCCATAGACACCGAGGCTCACCCAGTTAAGATAACTGTAGTGTGTTGATGAATATAGTCGCTCTAAACCCCTATAAGCGGGCTAGTGCAGTTTACTCGGTACATTTGTAATATCATGGTACGTAATATAGTGTGTATACATGGGAGAGAAGAGAGACGAGAGGGCCTCATGCCATTATACATAATGTTACAAGATGCCCTAATATCCAAAGACCAGTCCAGTCGCTACACGACCCTTATTTACCCCTTTCCTCAGAGGAAATCGCCCAAAAAACGCCACCGCTATGAAGAACGACCAGTCTGATATTATTACAAGTACCCTCGACCAATAAGCATGACCTCCTGCAAGGAAGTTCTGGCTCTAGGCACGTGAGCACCCCTTCTTTTCGTTTGTTGTTACATTTCGCAGTCTCCAGTTGCCGAGGCCATTGGATGGCTAGGGTCAAGATGTCGTTTTCTCGAGCAACTCCTTGGCCTCATTGACCTTGGTCGCAAGGTACGGACTGCCCCCGCGATCGGGGTGGTTGAGGAGCATGAGCGTGCGATGCGCCTTGCGAATCTTATCACGGGTGACACCGCTTTCCCTAGAGGTCACTCTGTTAGCTACCGGACTCTGGGCTTGGTTGTCGATGTCTCTCGCAGGACCGGCTCGCAGGACCGGGCAGGGTTCGTCGCTTACTGGAGGGAGAGGATGAGGCAGGCCTCGCGCTTGTTCATCCGGGGCTCGAAGCCGCCCTTGTAAAAAGCCTTGCCCATCGCGCCCACGCCGCCGCGGGATCGGCGCCATGCGACAAGACCGGCTCGGCCCTACAGGTATCTCGTCAGTCATTTGTTCACCACAGTTACGGATGCGAGAGTAGACATACCAAGAAAGCTGCAACGGCAGCGCCGGCTCCAACAGCGATAACAGAGGCCATTATTTATGGGTTTCGTTTGTTTCGTCGGGTGTAGTGGTTGAGGATGATGGATGGCTGCGGAAAACGCGGGTGGTTATCGCGAAGAAGGTCCTGGATCCGGAGAGCTTTTTTTCTGGAGTTCGCCGCTCCAAAGCCGTGATGCGCCGGCGGGCTGGTCCGTGCTTTCTGTGAGTTCTTCGGAGAACATGTTCTTCCGCCCAGTAAGCCAGTGAGGAGAAAGAAAGCTCGAGCCAGGTCCCTTGGTCCCCGCCGGTCCTCTAGTCCCATCACACTCACTGGCTGGCTGCGCTAGGCACTGCCCCACCACAATCGATAAGCGGCGCCTGGGAGCGGCAGAAGAAAAATTTCTAAAAAACTTCCAGCGGCAAAGCTTCGATCACCGCCTTCCGCTGACCCTCTGTGCGTGTGAGTGTGTGTGGAAGCGTCGTCAAGAAAACAACACCTACAACCAAACCTTGTGACTGCCCCCCCACCGTGATACCCGTGAAGGTATCGACGCCGTCGCAATGAGGTACGTCTCTGCTTTATTCTTCATTCCCCTGGAACAGAGGTGTCTACGAGTGTTTCCGAACAAACTTCTAACCCGTGATGCATCTAGAATCGAGACGTGCTACTTCTGCAGTCGCCCTGCTTATCCAAGCAAGGGTATCACCTTTGTCCGCAACGATGCTAAGGTCTTCCGCTTCTGCCGCAGCAAATGCCACAAGAACGTACGTCCTCGATGGCCCCCTCCACCGCACCCGCGAAGAATGGAAACTAACAGCCAGACCAACAGTTCAAGATGAAGCGTAACCCCCGCAAGCTCAAGTGGACAAAGGCGTACCGCGCCTCGGCGCACAAGGAGATGACGGTCGACAGCACCCTTCAGTTCGGCGCGCGGCGCAACGTCCCCGTGCGGTACGACCGCGACCTCGTCGCCAAGACGCTCAAGGCTATGGAGCGCGTGTCCGAGATCCGGTCCCGCCGCGAGCGCGTCTTCTACAAGAAGCGTATGCAGGGCAAGCGCGAGCGCGAGATCGCCGCCGCCCGCAAGCTCGTCGCCGAGAACGAGCACCTGCTCCCGCGCCTGCGTGGCTCCGAGAAGAAGAGGCTGGCGGCCGAGGGCGCCACCGAGGACGAGATCGCCGCCCTCGAGGCCGAGGGCCGCGTGCTCTCCAAGAACAAGGCCGGCAAGGTCTTTGGCAAGGAGAAGATCCGCCAGCGCGTCACGGTCGACGGCGACGTCGTCGAGGAGCGCGAGGGCGTCATGCAGCAGGACGACGGCGAGTGGGACGACGATGATGCCGAGGACGACGACGAGGAGGAGGATGGCGATGTCGACATGGAGGACTGAAGACGACGATGGTGAGAGCAGAGAGGGAGAAGAGAAGATGCCGGTTCACGTCTTACGTACGACCAATCAAGCGTTTAGAGGAGGACAAAGACGAAGACGGAAGGCAAAGAAGAAAGAGACGAGATGCCAATCGATGGGGTCCCTCTGTCTCGTCTCCCCGTTCGTGGGACTGGCGAGACGAGGCGGCTTTTTGGGAGGGCTTTATTTTTATCGGGCGTTCAGGGATACAAAAGGGCGGTTAGCATCGACGGCGTTTGGTGGCTCTGAGAAGAAGGAATACCAAAAAAAAGTTATCCGAGGTCCAGATTCAGATCGGCCCCCTTCGTCATCTCAGTCCACCGCCTTTGCTTTCTCTCCCTGTCTGCAGGATGCTCGTGTCCTCCGCGGCCCGTCGCAGGAGCCAATTGGAGGCTTTCTCAAGTAACACAAGTAGGATGACCTCTGCTACCATGTTGGGCAAATCAGTGGGTTAGGAGGCTTGTTGTGGAAGAGGCACAACGCATGTCTATTCTAGACAAGAGGAGCAAGCAAGGTAGATGCTGCGAAATACGACCCCACGAATACAGCACCCAAGCATCAATGCGAAAGTGAAGCGCCCAAAACGAGGGTTGCGGGTATCAATATCTTGGACAGCCACACATCCCAGCCAAACCCCCCCCTCCTCTGAACTCCAAGTTTTCCCAATGCCAGCCGTCAACGGTGGTAGCCTAACGTGAAAAAGACCTTGCTCTGCGGACACACAAACACACAAACACACGGACGGGGATCAGGCGCTCTCCTCGTCCTTCTTGGCGGCGTGCTGATACGCCCTCGGCGGCATCGGGAGCCCAGCCTCGACGTCCTCGATGATCTTCCTCTCCAGCGCCTGCTTGCGCTCAGCCTCGTCCTCGGCAGTCTCGCCGCCGCCGGGCACGCTCGAATCCCCGTAGTTCCCCGCCCCGCCCCGCCCGGAGGCGCCCCTCGCCGACCGCGCGAGGCTGGCGCTCACGGCCGCCTGCGTCTTGCCCGCGGCCTCTTCCTGCTGCTTGGCGTCCGGGAGGGAGGATGGGTCGTGGAAGTTTCCCGCGCCGCCCCGCCCTGCGCGCGCGTAACCGCCGGCCGTCGGGGACCTCGGGCCGGTGGCCGCCGCCGCCGCCGTCGCATTGGTGGTCTTCTGGGCCTCGAGGTCCTGTTTGTCGGGGGGTCGCAGGTGAGCATGTGTTTCCATGACGTTCAAAGTCACGGACGAAAGAAAGAAGCAGCCGTGTGGGGCTTTAACGCACCTCTGGGTTGGCCTTCTCAACGTCTTCGACGTCCTTTTTCGAGTAAAAGTTTCCGCTTCCTGCAAAAGAAAAAAAAAGCCGAGTTTAGGGTGGGGCATTCAAGAAGAGACGCTTGGGATCGTTACCTCCGCGCCCCGTCTTGCGGTATACGTCAGACATGATCGCTATTCCGGCGAGTGGGCTATTGTATCTTTCTACTGGCAAAGGTGGATCGCAGCCTAGAAAAGAAGGAAGGAGACAAGGAAGGGAGGGCTCAAATGGCAATTCCCGATGGAATAAGAGCAATAAAAACAATAACAACAACAACCGGCGGGCAATGTCTTTTTTTTTGTGGCAACGGTTCACTGAGAGATAAAAAGAGAGGGAAAAGCGACGTGCGGTTTTGCTATACCTATGGCGGCCGAGGTGGCCAAGGGAGTGTGGCGCCGCGGGGTTAGTCGGAGCTTTGTGCGTGTGGGATGCTGCACCATCTGGTGTCCGCAGCCGGTCTCTTTGGAGGGGGGAGCTAAAGAAAGAAGAGAAAACATTCCTCTTCTGTCAATGAAGACATCACATTCCCCTTTGCTGATGGTTGCCGTGCACCGGTTTCCCCCTTCCCCGTTCCAATCATGGAAACTTCTTGTTGCTTCTGACGTTATCGCATTCTCCTTTCCTCAGCAGCTTGTTTGGGAGGGAGCCTATAAAGTTGCGCAGCATTCGCGTGCCGATCGATCGATGCATTCGGGCATATTCCAGCCCTGATCCTGGGCCTTCCGTGTGTGGCTGGGCGGTCTTGACAATCTTCTCGGGTTTGGGGCATATTCTACGAGATCGACAGGCACGCCTCCAACTTCGTCAATTGTTGCTTTCAGCTTCCTCCCGCCGAAGAAAATGTCTCGTTAAAATCACATTGAGCTCGGAATGATAACCAATACTGAAGAAGACACCACACCCGCCCGAGTGGACTGCAACGGTAGCGCGAATAGGCTCTGATAAGTCAGCCCCAAGGGTCCAACCCTTTTCTTACTCTTCTTTGTGGAGGGGGAGCGGAACGGGCAGCACCACGAACCTTGGCTCCGTTCCTGGTGAACCCATCCCACATTCCAATCTGCCTCCTACGAAAGAGACGGAGAGAGAAACAGAGAGCACGCCGAGCATATTCGAAAAGGGGAAACAGCGTCAATCCACGTGGAATACCATTGCTGACGCAGGTACACACATATGCAGCAACACACACACAGACACATACACACACACCAACCAAACAAAGAGAGAGAGAGAGAGAGAGAGAGAGAGAGAGAGAGAGAGAGAGAGAGAGAGAGAGAGAGAGAGAGAAAGAGGGAGAAAGAAGGAAAAAAAAGAAAAAGAAAAAGAAAGGGCTGGCACGGACAACACTTTGCGCGATTTGGTTGGGGACGTCGTGGACGTCGTCGCCTGCCTGGGCTTCCCAATAATAAGGAGCACAGTTCGAGGAGGTACTTTAGAGTACGAAGGTGTACCTACCTACAAGTTTCTCGTCCCCACTCAGCCGGCAAGGGCTCCTGATAGCGACACGCACGCGATGGATACTGAAGGGGGGTGGGGGTGTGATGTGCAGCTGCGGCAAGAGGGGCTGTCCTGGCACCGCTGATCGTCCTAGCCCGTTTGTGAATGTGACGCCCACTGTTGTGTCTCCGCCCCGTCAAATGCCCATTCTCCTCGACAGCTGGGCGCGGGATGGCAACGGGGCGATAGTGGTGTAAGCAAGCAAGCTACCGATACGTGCAGTATACTCCAGATACTGACTGTACTGGCGGCTGGGCTGGCTCGGGGAGTGTTGTCTGATGTAATATCTCTTGAGTTATCCGTATCTTGTCGGAAAGGACGGGAAATCAGGAATTCCCATACTCACATAAGACGAGGCGCAACCGACTTTATCCTTTCCTCCGCTCGGTCCCGTGACCGTCAAGACAGGCGTATCCTCGTTCTACGCCTCCTTCGTTTCTTTCCCGGATGTAAGGTCCGCGAGGAAGCTGTCACTTCACCTGGCAAACCTTATCTCCCTTGCGCGCAGGGTTGGCCGAGTCTCTCTGCACTGCCTGAATAGCACACACTCTAGGCTACGCTGCTCATCCATTTTGTGCAGTTATGCGGCCGGCGATGATCGGCGGCGGCCTGTTTGTCCCGATAGAGGGAGCTTTTATGCGTACGGAGTCGAGGAATCCAGCTTCGGCATGGGTATGGCATGGCACTCATTGTCTGTACAGCGCAGTGAGGGGGTGCAGCTGCACCTCGGTAGGGCATGATCCCTGGTGCCCGTGTCTCAACTGCTCTACAGAACCACGACCTACTGAACCTCAGAGAGGGCCATCGACGATGTGGCCGGTGGCTCCCCTCTCTCTCTCTACCCATCCGCGGTGGTGGACTGGGACAGCCCTGGCTCGACCGAATTTCACGATGAAGGATAAAGTTGTCGATCGACGATGTGTTGGCACTTTGCATGTGGAGTGGGCGACGCTGGGAAACTTGGTGCGATGCCCTTTAGTGCGGTTCTGTCCTGCGCAAACCAACTTCCGGGAGATGGGGAAAAGAAGAAAAGATGGAGCATAGCCGGAGTTTTCGCCGACGGCTCGTACGTGGCATCATTTGTCCAAGTTCGATCCCTGAGAAGAGTGCCCAGCAGCCTGTTTTGACCGACTTATAGGTGTCGCTGTCGATTGTGGGCATGGGATGATAGGCTCGTGCCAATATGGCGTAGTTCTGGCGTGGATCAGACTGAGGTGAAGT
The DNA here is from genome assembly GCF_030913465.1 of Colletotrichum navitas. NCBI lineage: Eukaryota > Fungi > Ascomycota > Sordariomycetes > Glomerellales > Glomerellaceae > Colletotrichum > Colletotrichum navitas. The sequence goes on from NW_026850585.1 coordinate 91,410, forward strand.
CGACGAGTTTGACCATGCAAGTGTGCGACTTTGCCCAGCTGTTACGTTAAGCACCAGCCGCCGAAATATGCATAAGGCACCCCGTAACACAAGTGGGTGGGTGCTTATGCAAAAGGCGATGTCTCTGGCAACTGATGTGTCTCTAGCATCCTTCAATCGTCGACCTCCCTGGCGGCTTTGTCTTTCTACGGTTGATTCTGACTTGGAACGGATCCAACCGACATTATTCGTTTTCGGAAGTAGTTTAATCTTCTTCAGAGTCAGAGTTGCCAGTTGGGGCATCGTGCTTTTCGTCTATCAGGTGAAGCAATATTGGGTGGATGTTCGTTGCCCACATCATTCGCAAGGGTGTTAGGAGCATAGGTATATTGTAGCCAGTAGCCAAACACCCGCCCGAGTCGCTTGGTGAGCTCCTTTATCGGTTTGTACTTGCTGGGATTGACACGGCGTAATACAGGGCAAAAGTTTGAGGTCGACAAGAGATACAATCGTACAGGAGGCCAAGTAGAAGACTGGTACGGATGATCGTGGGTTCACAGGCACTTCGAGAGGCAACTTTGTCCTTTGGTCAAAGTTGCCGACATAATAAAACAGGCTTTTGGTGTCTTCTCCGAGACAACACCGGCTCGTCAATGTTGGTGAATGGCCGAAGACGAAGAGTTAGCGGCATATACCGAGACTGGTCTTGCATGCATCCAAAGCGTCAGTTTTGCGCAACCGAAACTGCGATCATCGAGGCCTGGACTTGAATGGCTACGCCCAGTGACGCACTAGCTGCATGCTGGATGTAATATGAAGGCAATTCTTTCTCAGAATCCGGGTAGGGTATGCTCTCGTGTCCTCCTCGGGTGCGATGTGGCTTGTCCATCTCCGGACACTGGCCGGCCCCTCCGTGTTGGAATGACTCCCTCGTTGACGATCCTTAGGTTGCTCTTTGTCCACTGCCCCAGACATTCCATCACGCTGGCACAACGGGAATCCGAGCAAATAGCGTCGGGCGGCGAAGGCCTTCCCCCATTCTGGCCGGCGAAGTAAGATGGGTGACAAACAGGCGCGCGTCGGAGGGGGGAGCGGAATAATGAACGGTATAAGCGGCGTCCCGCCAGAGGCATGACAATCCATTCGAACTGACTAGAGCAGAAGGCCGCATGGGCGCCCACCCAATTGGGGAGAGGAGAGGGCAGCTGATTGTCCCGAATGGTACTGGCGCTCCTAGCACGGAATAAGGGAGACGGGGGACGAGACGGTCCTTTGGATAGACCGTTTGCCCGACACCCTGGTGAAGAGCGGCTCTCTATCAAGTTACAGCGGGTCGCCCAGTCAGCACAGCATGCAAGGCCTGAGGAAAGAAATCCTTAGTAAGGCATAGCCGGAGAAACGGCAGAGTCCTGAATCCGGAGAGACGCGCCAGCCAGCGCACAGCAGTCTGGGCACCGCGTAGCACTTTTCGTCGGACTGGCGTTGCTCCAACGCCGGCCCAACCCTTCTTCAGGCACAGCGTCCCAGGGAACGAGTCCTGTGATTACTGGTCACTGGGGGGGGCCTGCATCTGGTCAGAAGATGGTGGTGGTGGTAGTGAGCTATGGGTGTGGGAGCCCCCCAGCGGATAGTGGTCAGGTCCGGTTCTGGATCGGGCGATTGGTAGGTCGTTTCGCGGTGGGGGTGCTAGGTTGAAGCGCAATATGGGAATAGGACAAGGAAGAAGAGGGGGGCTGAGAAGGCAAGGGAATGGCGGGCGAGGAAAGGGGGGGTGGCGTTATCATGATCCTGCGTCGAGTTATGGTGGTGGTGGTGTTGGTGGCTATCCATCGTCGCAATCATCGGATATTGGCACACTCTCCAAGTGGACACCAAAGACCAAAGCTGAACAACATTGCTGTGGTATTTCTGGGTCCTTAGTCCAGCCAGTCTAGGTATATTCCACTTGTTCCGGCCGTGGACTTGGACCGAAATGGAAATGCAGAATCATTGCCCTGAGTACCTATTTCCAGAGGAAGAATTGCACCACCTTACTCCTCCTACACAGAGCTACCGAACTTGGTGGCCGCTCAGAGGTAAGGTACCTACGTCACTGGACGAGATACGGAACCCCAGGCACAAGCATGATTATGATACTGTCTCCACTGTGCGCCTACTATGCCTTATCAGATCTGATGATTTGAATGAGGTGAGGTGCCTTGCCTTACCTAAGCTGATTCCTCTGTCCTGTGCACCTGCCCTGCCTCTCGAGCACAATTCAGTCCAACAACGCGCCGTCGAAGAACTGTCCCTACATTGCCTAGGTAAACTAGTTTTAGTCCCGCGCGATCAACGATCAACGATTAACAGAACCGCCGAGGAATTTCGATTCCTTCATTTACCGTTTCTTATTCTGTGCTTTGCGTCCTGTATCACGACACTTCAAAGTTCATTGCGCACCAATGGGCAACCAGCCATGGAGGAAACGAATCCATGTACCTAACAGACGCCCACAAAATATTACGGGTAGAGAGACACCTAGGTTTCCCCTCATCTCGTGGTCTTGACCTTTCTTATCCTCTTCCGACCAAAGCACACCTCAGCACAGCGTGGCGCGTTGCGCACAATTCACTACGGCGGAGCTCGCACAAAACCACAGCCCACAAACTACACTACATCATTATTTTGGCATAGACCTAGTGCTTCGGCGTTGCGAAGCTACTACGTCCCTCCCCACGTCTCAACTTTCCGTTCCTGATCCGATGGAAATCATTGTCTGCAGTTGATTGAAAAACCGGAGGCGACCAGTACTTCCCGTGCCAAATGCCGCAGTGCCCCCAATGCCCCAGCCCCCGACGCTCGCAGCTCTGAGCCTGGGCCGGGAACAGTGGACCGGTCTCTGCCTGGATAGAGCTGTCGCGGGGTGCGACGCAACTCTGAATCTGGCAGCTTGCCGAAACATACTACTTGCAGTCGATGGGTCTCTCGCTTCAACCAAGACACGGCGTTCCTGGGAGATTATTGAAGACTGTTGTCTCGATCATTCCACCTCGTTACCTCGCGAACACGCATACCTACCTATCTCCACTGCCACACCGAGATGACAGGGAAGATGATGATGAAGAAGAAAAAGAAAGGAAAGGAAAAGAGAAGAAGCGGTCACGAGGCTAACGAGCAGATGACAATTCTCCAGGCGACCCAGAGGAAAAGCAACATGGCAAAATGGAGCCACCGTCGTCCGGCGAGGAGGGGCCAAGGCACGAGGCCAACTGTTGGTAAGCGGGCTAGGCGTTGTACCTACAAAGACGATGTTTCTTTGAACATTACATTACCTAAGTAGGCCTCGATGGCTGCATAACCATGGAAGCATAAATACCCCGGGTGTTGTTGTGTGCCTGGGCAGGCAGGCATCACGTAAGGTACTGACATTTGCGCCTCGAGATCCGGATACAAAATGCCAGGAGCTGCCGAAACAACCATCCGTGCAAGAGGAGACAGGCATTCAGCGTCTGGTCTGCGGCTGTTCGAGAGTAAAAGTGCCGGACATACATAAAAAGTTGCTATTTACAATGTGCACGCAGCCTAAGCACCATGACGACCGCCCTGATCACAAAAGGGCCCGGGCTCGGAGGATGAGGATTGATTACTGTGTATCCGTACGGAGTAATGGGAAGCCAGGATTCGTCCATGGGGATCCATTCACCCCTCCCCCAGTGACCTTTCCCCGCCGCACCGGCGCCTTACGGACACGTCCATCGCTCGGGAGGCCGACCATCGTTCGCTCTTTGCCAAAGGACGCGGCCACGGGCCATGCTCCATGCTCCTTGTTCCTGGAGCCGGCCACTGCGTTCGCTGCGTCCACACCCAAGAGGTACATTGCCGCGTAACTTTGTTCGGTCGTACCCTGCGCACACTGTGGGATGCGAAGGGGGAGAGAGTACAAGAGGGAAACAGATGGAGAGAGAGGGAGAGCGCGTGAGAAGGAGAAAGAGGAAGAGAGAGAGGACCAGTCCCCATCGTTCCCCATGTACGGATACGGAGTACCCAGATTCCTCCCCCCTTCCAAGTCCACGCCCCTTTTTCCCAGCCCACCCCAGTCCACCTCCCTTCCTCCTCTTCCAGTCTCTTTCCCTCCTCCCCCCAATCGCCGCTCGCTCTGAGGTGAGTGAAGGAAGTAGGAGGGAGTGGGTGGGCGTGTGTAGTCGTGCTGCGGTGCCATATTCTTACCCCTCCCCTCTCTCTTGCACCTTCTTCTTAGCGACCTGGTGGTGGGAAACGGCCAATGGAGGGATTCGTGCTCGTCCCCGACCAGCGCTTTTTTTGTCGGTCGTGGCCAGGTACTTGTTGGACTGGACCGTCTGGTCTCTTTCGTCCATCGTTGGAGTTTCTGGGGCCCCTCCTAAACATCCTCTGTCTCGTGCCCACAACTTTTCCCTCTCCATCAGTTCCGTTCTCGATACAAAGAGAAACGGAAGATTTCAGAAGGAGAAAAAAAAGTTGAAGTCGGCCTGGACCTCGACAGCCCTGTTGATCACCAGTTGACTAACCCCCAAGGCTCCCCCCCTCGAACCCCCCAACTCGTTCAATACCACCACTACCCCCTCTCACCACATGCGGTCGGCTGGCCCACCTCGGAGCCACTACGTACACCCGCCCACAGACACACCCCTGCTGAATCCCCAAAATAATATTATTTCTCGCCCGGAGGCTTGTCTTTGCGACTCACTCATCACCTGCCTATCTGTCAACCACCTTCGAACAACACTACACAACGCAACAGCGTCGACCAACGATCACACTCTCACCATTATCTTGCGAGGGAAAAAGTGTTCGACTCACGGTGTCGAACCTGATCACTATCGGTAGTTGGCAATGGCCTCTTCAAAAGTATGCCCAGAACGGGGATTCCAACCCATGTCCTGCCCTGCCTCGCCCGCTCATATCGCACATCGTTGCTCAACACAGTATTGCTGATCACTTCGTCCTCGCCCAGGAAATGCAGCAGACCACGAGGCCATTGAACCAACACCGTCCATCTCTGTCCACCATCTCCTCTTCCGGACTTGCTACACGACAATCCCACTCGCGTACCAACTCGCACTCCATTCTCGGCGGCGCTCTCAATGCCAACCACCGCGTCACCCGCCGCAAGTCCATGACAAACACCGCCGCGAACGCGGCCGCCATGGCAGCGGCAATCAAAGAAATCGGTGGTGACAACGTCACGCCCATTGCCGTGAGCTCCCGCCGTAACACGGCGTCAAAGAGTGCTGCCGCTCACGCTGCAATCGTCGGGAGCCTACCCTCCCCTCCCGCAAGTTTGCCAACGCAGAAGTTCCACCTGGAAGGCAAGATGAACGTCCACGAGAGCGCCATTGAGGACGATCCGAACAACGGGTCGGCAGACGAGGGCGAGGACAATGCTCAGAAGGCCCGTATCCGTCGCGCCAGCGACGGCCAACCCCTCATCAAGGAGGGTAGCCGAAAGTTCAACCGCGTTGAGCTCAAGTGCGAGACGTGTGGAAAGGGATACAAGCACAGCAGTTGCCTTACCAAGCATTTGTTCGTTACCCTTCCCTGTTTCCCCATCTCACTTCCCCGGCGTTCCCGGTGTAGGCTCTAGAGACCCGATTGTTGGGTTGCTCATGATCGTCATGTAGCTGGGTAGTTTGTTGACTCATTTCTCGGCAGGTGGGAACACACTCCCGAGTGGTCTCTGACTTCCAAGCTTCTTATCTCCAAGCACCAACAAGTCCAACTTCTTGAAGCTGCTTCGGTCCTGTTGACGATGAACCATGGTAAGGAGGATGGCGGCGCGGCCACGCCTCCGGACTCTGCCAGGGACTTCCCCAGTGACCAAGAAGAGTCGGCCTCCCCTGCTGCTTCTGGATACTCGGACGAGCGACACAGCTCTGCCGACACCACCCCGCCGCCCCAGCTCGAAGGTTTCGCGTCGTCGGATCGTACATTCTCGAAGCGGTTTGGATCCGGGGGCGGGTTCGGTCGGTCGTATCAATCGGCACCATCCACCAATCCCCTTGTGACAGGCAGCATGCCGCGCGGTACGGGATTCTCATCACACTTTCGTCAACCTAGCCTAGACCAGCGGCCACCATCGTCCGGAAGAAATGCCACAGGGCAAGAAGATCGTGACCTGGCTGCCGCGGTCGAGCTTCTCAGCTGCAGCTTCAACAGCAACAGTGGTCGGACTGTGCAACTTCCTGCCGACGCCCCTCCCGTGCCCCCGCTACCTGCGCAGTATCTTGATCAAGCAGCATCTTTCTCGAGTGCAGGGTTCAGCGCCGGTTTCAGCGCCGGTTTCCTCAACAGCTTCCCCAGCAGACAACCGGAGAGCTTCACACGAGGCGAGGTTCGCAATGCTGACGTCAAAATGGAAGAGAGCGATAGCGTCATGGACGACGACGACTTTGACAGTCGATCTCGGTCTCGGAGCGACGAGGACGACGACGGCGTCTTCGGACGGATGGAGGAGTAGAAAGCTTCGGTTCGACCGTTGATGCCGACGATATCTGAGGAGATGAGTACATGACTGAGGAGGGGAAGCGAAGTGGAGGATTGTGTTTCTTTTGTACCACCATATACTAAACCCTGTAAACAAGGTGGTTCCGTCTCCGCCGCCGATCTCTCAGCACCAAGGAGTGGAGGGCCCGGTCTTGCATCATTGCCTGGCCAGACAAGGCAGGTCGATGATCCGATCGAGATTGCACCGCCACGAGGTTAAAGTGAGAGACGGAGAGCGCGTCGAGCGAACGCCCGAAGCTATCACACTGATGGGTCTTGCGAGACAGAGTGCGATGCCTCAAGAACGGCCTCAACGCTCTTTTCTGCGGTTTGAAGCCAGCATAACGAATATAAGAAGAAAAAAATGAAAAAGATCAAAAGAATGCCATGTGCCAAGTGTGACATGTGTAAGCAGCAGCCCCTTATGTGATGGATTGGAAAGCTATTGGTGATGATTGGGCATATAATGAGACGCGTGGTTCTTGTTTACCAACGACGGCGGCGGAAGTAACGAGGCAGGGCTAGCTGGTCGTATGTAGCAAACCAGTCACGCCAGTCAAGCAGGCAGCAACCTTAAACCAGGCACACACTCGGAGCTTTGCTCCTGAAGGTGAAGATTTGCATGTGAGCTCATCAAGATCACACATACAGACAGACACCAGGCAAACGGAAGGAAAATCAAAGAGGACCAGAGTGGTCCCCGAGTCTCGAAGAGGATATGAGCGGGGGGGCCTTTGGCTCTTTTATGCCTCTAAGACAGGAGAGGGTGAAGGTGAAATTTTTTCCTGCAATAAGAGGAAAACACAGAGGAAGAAGAAAATTCTGCAAAATACGGATCGACTAAACGGAGTAGTGGGAAACTCGATCCTTGCGGGCACCCGCTCTCAGTGGAGTTGTTTTCCGCTTCAGTGAGCGGGACGCTGAAGCACGGCGGTCGCTCGGTGGTCGGCAGTGTGGGGGAGAAGACCCTTTGGATCAGCTTTTTCACTGAGAGCTTACCTCACCATCTTTCCTCGGCTGCTGTTACCCCAGCGACGTCACCTTTACCCACTGGGAGAGCTTCTTTCTCCACTCGGCATCATAGGCCACAGCAACACTCGGAGGTGGGAAACGCAAAGGTCTCACTTCTCTAAACTATTGCATTGTCCATCTTTAGGTTGATATCATCGTATCGCAAATCGCAAACGGCAGTCGCGGCTTCCTCCACCTCGAGTCTGTCCCCTCCCCCCTCTACCCTACCCCTCTCCTCTCCATCTGGCGCATCGCTTCATCTAGCTGTTCCTACTCCTTGTTTTGACGGCGATTCGCAACAAAACACATTGATTCTTCAATTCATCCCACAGACACGCACGCAGCGACTCGAGATGCCAACTCTACGACGCAGAGGCGAGGCCGCGCGGACCGTCGAGGAGCCCGACGTCGACGAGACCACGACGCGCGCGATCGAGCCCATCGCGAGCCACCTCGAGTCTCTCGAGACGGCACCCGACGGTACGGTCGAGGCATTGGGCGTTGTCAATGATGCCACGGAGGCGACAGCGGCGGCGATCAAGGAGTCGGAGGCCACGCAGATCAGCGAAAGGGATCGCGACCATCAGCACCCGCGGCGCCAGCGCTCACAGCTGCCGGCTGCTTTACGATTCCCGCTCGTCACGGTGCTGAGCTTTAGCATCTCGAGTTTGTGCTACAGCTTCCTCAGCGAGTGGAGCCGCGGAGAGCTGGCGGGGATCTCTAAGAGCTTGGACACCTGGGGTGAGGTCGCAACACTGGCTGGATGGCGCATGTGAGTTTTGTTCCCTCGATTCCCGATTCATGAATCTGCAAAACTCTCGTAAAGCATGGCTTTGCTGACAATTCTGGCGTCCCGACAGATTCGAGCTCGCGCTGGGCTGGTTCAGCAACTTCGATAGCTACGACCTCGCTGCGCTCAACTTGCTTGCGCATGGCCCTCCAGTATGTTCTGGTCTGATGATGCGTGACGATGATGGCATCCCTCGGCCGAGTAATGCCGCCTGTGCTGACACGAGGCTTGTGTTTAGGTCTACCTGATTGCTACATTTTACAACATTAACCCCGCGACCGCCATATCAGCCTTGGGCATTGAGATGCTGTCAACCTTTGTGCCTTTCCAGCTTCTGAGGCCCTTGTCGGGCGCGCATGCCGGCGCTAAGAACGTCACCAACCGTGAGATTATCACCGACATCCCGATTCAGATCTACACCACTATTCTGGCGGCGGCCCTGTACAGCCTCACCCTGTTCACCGCCTTCAAGACATACCTGCCTACGACCCTCGTACTCTACTTTCAGGGTCTGCCCAGTCTTGCACCGGCCTACAGCACCAACTTTCTGGCCACACTGCCTGTGACGATTGCCTTTGGCATTGCCGCAAGATCCTTCATCTTCACACCCTTTGTTGCGACCGGCGAAACTGCCGAGGACAACAAGCTGGCAGAGTTCGACCCTGCAACGGCTACTCTGGGCGAGACTCTGGCGTGGAACATCTGGGGTTACACGACGCGAGAAAAGGTTGGCATCCTGCGAACGGCCGTGGTCATGCTCGTCACTGGCGTAAACACCTACCTTCAGACGTTCATGACCATCAACGGCGTTGAGTCATATGGTGCGTCTCTGTATGCTGGTGTCTGGGTTGCCGCAGCGTTCTTGACAGGTGTCGGCCTTGCATTCGTTGGCGGCGGAGACGCATGAGAAAGGGATTTGCCATTCTCTGCGTTAAGAACAAGGAAGTGTTTGCCTTGGAGAGGCAGATTGCAGATTGGTTACGGTGCAGAAAGGGGAGTTCGGAGGGGCATTTTCAATAGCCACTGGTGGTGCTATTTTGGAACTTTCAAAGACTTGGATCAGAGAGGGGAGGTCCTTTGCTTGGATCGAGGGAGGTGGGGGTTTACATGCACAACAAAGTTGTTGCAACCTGCCTCGTTCAGTCAGTCATAGAGCTGATTATGTATACCTTTTTTATTTTTTGTCTCTTTTCTATGTTTTAAGTAATGTACACTCACGTCTTTTGACCATCTGGTGCACACTCCGGAAATCCCATACAAGGAGCACACGCCCACCAACGAAGTTAGCTCACCAGACTTTGAACTTGGACCCCCGAACTAAAGCCTGCCGATACCCATTGGCATGTGTGACATGACGGCTCGTGCGAGCTGGTAAGCATGTCATAAACTCGCAGTTAGCCTGGCCTGGGCAATAGAACGCAGGCGCTAGTCCCAATCCATCAATCCAGGCGCAGGACGCTAGTGGAATACCTACCTAATTGTCTGGCCCTCTATCATATATATGTCTTAGGCTTTGGTGGTTGGCTCTGCTGACGGAGGCTGGTAGGGCTGAAGAGGTGGGGGTCGGATGGGATGTGACTAGAAAGCAAGACTTGTGGGGAGTCGTAAACTATCGTTGCGTAACCTGTGCGACCTTCAGAGGGACCGCTTGGAAGCGTACCTTGGCTCAAGAAGACTCGCCCCCTTTCAGACATGCGCGGCGGGTGTGTTGACGTCCCGCCCTGGTTTGTGGATTTCCCCAGTCATTCTCGGTGAGGCGACCGGAGTCGGGGTGGTTTTTTTTTCTTGGTTTTTTTTTTTGCACTTTCTTTTTTTGCTTTTTTAATTTTCTCTTCCTTCAACTGGGGCCCTCGCCGTGACCTCCCAGCACTTCCTGAATGGGGCGATCTGCGCAAGGCTAGCGGCAAGCGGCATACGGCATACCGAGAGCAGGATTTCCCTGCCCTTGTTGTTAACCCTCGTCATCTCCAAAGGTGTTCACAATGCTTTGTTTGGAGTGAGTGGGGGAGGTGGAGGAGATAGGAAACCGACTTGAACTGAGACATGTCCGTCCATCTTCCTCCTAGCTTGCCTGGAAGAGTTAGAGAGCCAATCTGAACTGAGACATGTCTATCTTCCTCCTAGCCTGTCTTCCTGCGTATCACCGTCGTTCAGTTTGACGTCTACCGCAGTGCCGCGCGGGCCGGATGCGCATCCGCCGCGAGACGGCTATGTAGGACTGTGTGGCATTGCGACTCGGGCTAGGAGTGATTGCTGTCTCTCAAGGACTGAGGTGTGCCACTGGGGGTGGGGGTGCTGCCGCTGAGTCTGCCGGGGTGGCGTTGACGATCAGTAGATGAATATTGATTCCTCTCTCTCTTTCCCTCACTGGCCCTCTATTTTCCTTGTCATGCGACAGAGCCGAGAGCGGAACGCAGTGGTCTCAGAGGCACACGGACAGCTCGCATTAGGCCGATGCGGTCGCGGAGAAGATGTGATGTGCAAAAAAAAAAAGTGTCTTGTTCAGCTCCTTGGCTTAGAGGGGGGAGCATTCGATGTAACGGGACGGGTGGGGCCTTTTGTTCAACGGCAAAGCTGTCATTGACAATTATCGGTTCAGGAGTGATGGTCTGTCTCTATGATCATCGCCGGAGAGCGTCGTATGCCCTAGTTCATATATACTCCAAGGACAACCCACCAAAGAAGCCCACTACCCTTCCAGGCCACGAGAGGCTCTTATATGTCTGCCAACATAAGAAACAGCCGTTGTCAACCGCCCTGCTTCTATTGTCCAAGAGGTATCAAGAGAGTCCGGCTCGGAAAGAAAACTGCTGAGTGGAAGTCCGGTCTAGCTCGCTTCTCAAACATGGCTTCCATATCAATGCAGACACCAAGGAAAGGCAAAGAGTTCCCTGAACAGCACGAAAACAACGACGAGCGGTTCGACCTCTCGCCCACGGGGACGACAACGAGCTACGCCTCGTCATCGACTATTGCCGCCACCGGCCCCAGTTCGCCAACGGACCGCGACGAGACCCACAACACTACGACGAAAACAACGACAGCGGCGGCGACAAAGTCCAAATCGATACGGAGCGAAGGCGAGATCACACTACACGGCCCGCTCAGGGTCACTGGTTCCGTGGGGGCTGGTGGAAACATAGCGTTCAATGGCGATTTTGATGTGAGGGACAGAATCGAGGCCTACGGGGCTATTGAGGTTAATGGGAATCTGGTGTGCAAGTGAGTGCCCTCTTTGAGAATATATGACATGTCATTTCGATTCCAAAGGGTGATGAAAGCTTATGGACTGTGCGAATAGCGGGAGGCTGAAGGCATATGGGAACATTCAAGTCGTCGGGTACATGTCCATTGGGTAGGTACTTGTCGAAAGCAAGCTTTGCCGCCCAAGGAGCCGCGCTAATATGATATTTATGGTAGCGATGACCTCAAAGGCTTCGGCAAGTTGAGGATCACCGGGACGTGTGAGGCCAATGATCTGGAGATCTATGGCAATACGACGATCAACGGGTTTTTGTAAGTCAGCTTGATGGGGAATGGTCCAAACCGTACCGCGGCTGACGGGTGATGGCAGGAGGTGCAGAAGAATGACTCTTTACGGGTCACTGACGATCGTGGGGCCAAACTCGGGATACCACGTCGAGGAAGAGCAGAAGGTTTGGGGCGCAATAATTAGCCGCGAGGAAGACGTGGGCTGGTGACCCGCATGAGACCCATTTGCTTGTGAGTCTTTTGCGGGGGGGGTTGGCAGTCGGATCTGTTCCGTTGGCCGGCATCGAATAGGATGCTCAGAGGTATCGACTAAGTCGACCCGTTGAGGGCGCGGCTAATGGATGGAGATGTGTAAGGCGAGACATCGGGCGGCTGTGTATATTTTTGAGATGGCGTTTCCACCTCGAGAAAATAGAACGGAAACGAGACAATTAATAATGAGAAAGATGCAGAGTTCCCAAGACCAGGGATTGGGTGATCCTCGGGTGATCCAGTACAAGAGAGAGGTGTTCAACTTGTTTGTTGCGAGACAGGGCAGTACAGCTCTATGATCAATCGTTGATGGTTTGGACCGGGTTCGTGTGATCACACGGAGCGGGTCCTGCCTGGGAAAGCCCAGCGTCGGAAGTCGAAGGTGGGACGCGGAATCTCAATGTTCCGGCCCCAATTGCGCACGAGCCATACCATCCTGGCCTGTCAGTGGATGTCTGGAGCCCCACCACCTCGCAGCTGCGCTAGGGAGCTTCTGGAGCTAAACTCAACCCCAGGCCAGGTCGCGACTTCCCTCGCAAACGCGACAGGCAACTTCATCTCATAGAATGCGCAAGCTTATTTCGCAGCACACCCAACGGCCAACTCCGATCATCACGGCGAACCAAATGCATCCGTAGCAAACCCGACGCCGGTTTCTTGGCTAACAAACCTCTCCTTTCTTTGAAACAGGATGGCCTCCACCAACGAGCACGCAGACGCCATGGATGTCGAGGTGTCACCCAAAAACAAGACTTCGGTCGAACACGACATCCGCCAGTCGCTCGGCGCCATTAGCAACTCTGTCGAATCGCTCGAGATGCGCGCCGACCCAGACGCCCAGGCGACCGTGACCGACTTTCTCGACTTTACCGAATACCTCCCCTCTGATATGATGCGATCGTTGACCCTGATCGGCAAGCTCGACCAGACGTACGCAGAAGCATCCCTCAAGATCCACAACCTCACCTCAACCTGGGGAAAGCTCCCCAGCATACCCGCCGAAGAACGCCCGTCCCCTGTACAGTTGCGCGCCGACATCTCGGATAGCCTCAACCATGCGGTCAGCTCGCGGGTCTTTGCGCACGAGGAGTCGGTTCGTATGTCCGAGAACGTGAGCCGTCACTATAATCGCGCAAAGACGATCCTCGCAAAGTTGAAGGATATGCTAGAGAACTACCCGGCAGAGGAGCAAAAGAGCCCTGTGGCTACGACCAAGTCGCCTCAGCTTGTCAGGGCCCCGAGGATGCTGCGCAATGGGGACGGCGAAAAAGTACGACGGCCGCGCATACCCAGAATTACTGTTCCTGGCGAGGTGCTGCCGCCGTACGACCAGTTTGTGGCGTATTCAGACGACAGCGACGAAAGCTCCGAGGAGGAAGACGACGAATCCATTGGGCGCACACCAGCTCGGTCAACTCCTGCGCCCCGGATCAAAGTCCTCAAGACTCCCAAAGCCCGTCCGCCGAAGACCCCTAAAAATGCATCAGCACGGCCTCCTAAATCGGCCGCAACTCCCGGTGCAGCCGCCACGCCTGCTGTTGTGCTGCAGCCTCCGCCAGAAAACGCTGTGATAGGAAGTGCGGATGCTCCTTGGCTCCAGCTGACCCCATGGGAATTGGCAAGGTTGAGGAAGCGTATGAAGAAGAACGCAACGTGGAACCCCAGTGACACCATGATCTTGCGAGAACTCAAGACGCTCGGACGTGGAATCGATGCCTACAAAGAGGCAAAAAAAAAGGCCGAGGACGAGGGCAGAGTCTTTGACCAGGTGCCTCCTGCCCTGGCCCCCGATGCCGAGAGCGGCAACAAACAGATCCCAGAGGGCGCTATCAGTGCTGCTGCGCTCGCGTCTGACGACATCCAGTTGAGTAACAGGGGCATGAAGTTGAACGAGGCAAAAAAGCTCAAGCGAGAGTCGTTGGCCAAGCAAGCTGCTGAGGAGGCGGAAGAATCGGCCCGCCAGTTTAGAGAGGCTGCGAGGCTTCTGATGTCTCATGAAGCGCCGCCATCGGCGTCGGCTTCCAACAACGGTGCCGACCAGCCAAAGTCGGCAAACAAGGCAACCCCCAACCCTAAAGCCAAGCCGAAAACGAACGGCAACAAGCGCAAGAGAGACTCTGTTCCGGAGGCCGAGGCTGAGAAGCCTGAGCCAGTCGAGACACCGGCTCCGCGTCCTGCGCCGAAGCGTACCAAGACAGAGACTCCGGTGCCTCTGCCTCATCTCAGAGCCGGTCTCGCCTCGCAGTCTCTGGCTGAAACTCCTATCCCGCCCCCTGTTCTTACCCCAGGCGGCACTGTGGTTACTCCTAAGATGACTACGCCTGTGCCAGTCCCAATGTCCGGACAGGAGCCTGCGGCTGCGGCAACAACGAAGCCAGTAAACACCTCTGCACCGGCATCGTCACCAACTAGTTCAACCGGACAACCTGCCTCCATTACGAGCAACGGGCTGGCGAACATCGTAACAAAACCACTTGCGGAGACGCCCATACCTCCGCCGATATTATCACCCAAGAAGTCAAGCACGCCGATTCTTCCTCCAGTACGCGATGCTGCGGCTCGGAGGGAAACCAGGGGCGACATGGCGAAGAAAGGCCAACAGCTGGCGGAAAACCTCGCGCCGGTGCTGCCGTCACAGGCTCCGCAAACGCAGCGTTCATCTTCTGCGGCCCCTTCCATCAAACAGTCGAGCTCCCGGGCGGCGACGCCGGGCACAACACCCGTCCCGGAAGGGCAGCGACGTCCCGGCTCCAGAGGAAAAGCTTCGAGTCAAGAGCCGCAGCCCTCGCTCGCTCCTGAACGATCCCGTCGCACCAGTACCGCGAGGAACACGCCAGCACCAGAGCAGAAACAGCCGGGCAAAAGGACTAGAAAGCCCGTGCCCGGTATTGTTAGTAAGACCAACGCTGGAGGCAGCAGTGCCGTAGGTAAGCGCAAGGCCGCGCCTAAAAAGAAGCGTGCTCAGAAGAAGGAGAAGGGCCAGCCGATCGAGATTGAGCTGGAGGAGGACGACGAGGGCAACCCGATCGATCCCAACGAGCCGCGGTACTGCGACTGCAACAGGGTCAGCTTTGGCGAGATGATTGCGTGCGACAATGATGTAAGTACTCTTTGTCCAGCTTGAGTGCCTGGTGTTTCCTTTCTTTTGTATGCTGACACGTCTAAAAAAAGAACTGCGATAAAGAGTGGTTCCATCTAGAGTGCCTTGGTATGACGCATATCCCCGCGCGGACGACTAAATGGTATTGCCCTGACTGTCGTGTGCGCTTGAATATCGGGGAGAAGGGCGAGATTAATGCTAGGGGGATCAAGGCCTGAGATTAGGACGCGATACGGGATACGCTATCTACACGGCGTTCAAGAGGCCAAATGCGCGGATTGGGGTGGCGTTGGCTCGTAGCTCTCGAAAGGGTCACATTTCCAGAGCCCGTGCTACCAAGACAGTACTGTACAATATAGGTAGACTTGCATCGACATGACATACCATATGCACAATAGCAGTACCGCCACCGTTGCTCTTATGAAGAAAATATATGTATATCGTTGCTTCCGAGACAAGTATCACTAAGGTTCGAGGAAGCCTCGCGGTCTGTGCGTCCAGATGCACCTGGGTGGTAGGCTATGCATGAGTGCGGCCTTCCCTTGCTTCATCAGACAGGCACTTGTATACTGTCATCTCGTCCCGTTACATCTCGTGTCTTTTGCTAACACGCATTCCAATACATTCCCGGCCGCTTCGTCTGCAATGGCGTCTGCTTGAGTCTACTCCAGTTTACACAAACCTTCCCCGCGCAGCGTCACGCTCTTTCTTTCCATTTCTGCTCTGACGCTTCCCACCCGCTGCCTGTCAAACTCATTAATCATGGGAATCAACCAGTGAGTGCAATCCCGGCGGTATCAAATCGTCTTTTATATCTGTAGTCCCCTATACTAATCTCCGTCCCAGTTTCTGGAACGTCGTCAACGAGGCAGGAAGGAAGAGGTCGCTGGCCCAATGGGCTGCGAATCACCTCAAGGAACACGGGCGACCGCTACGAATAGCCATTGACGAGGCCCATTGGAGATTCAAGAATATCACTGATGCCAAGGAGGCCGAGATCCAGGAGAGTCCGTAACCCACATCTTGTCCTGTCTTGGGTTCCTATTAGTCTCCAGCCCTCTTTGCGGTTCGCGAAATGCATCTTTCCGTCTTCTCGCAATCCTCAAAACCCACCTCCCCGGTCTCATATGACGCAATGTGCTTGAGGAAGGAACGTTCGCTTTCAAAGTCAAACCATCATCTGACACATGCGCAGAAAGTCCTGGTTCCCACCCTCGGGAGAAGGCCATACTCGAGCGTACACTGCCGCTGTTGCGTTTGGGTATCCAGCTGCTTTTCGTTTTTGACGGCGAAAAGCGACCGGAGATGAAGAAGGGCTCAAAGCGATACTGTCAGCGCGAGGCAACCACGGCGCTCCTCAAAGGTATGCTTGATCATTTTCATGTGCCGTGGCATCAGGCCCCAGGAGAGGCCGAGGCCGAGTGTGCACTACTGCAGCAAAAGGGCTTGGTCGACGCCGTCTGGTCCGAGGATGGCGACTCGTTCATGTTCGGCTGCACACTTCTCATCAAAGACTTGCGCAACGGCAAGAACCAGAAGCTCAAAGAAGAGGCCCAATCATTCGACATGAGGGATATCAGGAAAACGGGGCTTTTCAACAAGAAGAGCATTACACTCTTCGGAATGCTAACTGGATGTGACTACGACTCTGCGGGGCTCAAAGGCTGTGGTGAGGCCATGGCTCGCCAGTTGGCCAGGAGAGGGGGGCTCGTCGAGGGATTCTGGCGAATCCAAACAGAGGCCGATGCGGCTGACTGGCGGATGCTTCTCGAGGAGGAGATAGAAAGGATCACTTCTAGATCGAATCTGAGCTTCAACAAGCAGAGATCCAACATCGAAAGCTTTCCCGCCCTCCAGGCCTTGGAAAATTGCCGGAATCCCTCTATCTCTGATGCGGCAACTCTCGACAATCTTCCGTTTACACAGGGCGAATGGTACGGGACGCACACGACTGAGAACTTGAAGGTGACGATTCCATGGATGCAAGCACATTTCTTCAGTAGGAAGGCCACCATTTGGTGGGTGGAGCAATTCGTACCCGTGACGATCAATCAGCGATTCCTGAAGAATGATTTCAAGGTACGCGATCTGGTAGCAAAGGTTGCACACAAGCGAAAGGACTCCCCAACAACTTCCGCCGAATTCGACCCGTGCCAAGTGTTTCCTGGTATTGAAGAGGCGATCCTCGTCTTGGAGGGAGTTCATCTTCTGAATCGATGGGGCGAGCTCGATCGGAAGCTAGAAGGACATCCGATTAAGAATGTCAAATTCGATCTACTAGATGCGATTCTCAGTCAGGGCATGTCCGAAACAGAGTTCCAGCTTTGGCTAAAGGAACCCAGAACACCTCGGCCGAACAAAATTCATCCCGTACACCCGCCTACAACCTCACGATTGCAACGGATGCCTCTACATAGCGGTCTTGACTTGCACAACGTCCAATTCCATACCCCAATGACTGACAGCCGTCGTATAAGGACTGAGAACCGAGCGAAAGGCCAGCTTTTAGGCTTGATAGGTCGTTCTCACGAGTCCAGCATCAAAACAGTGGGAACACCAGTCAGCTCCGACTACTTGCGGAGAAAACGACTGGCGAAACTCGATACAATGCGGGGTAGTGTCGATACTGCTACTGACGACATGCTCGAGAAATCCCGTGGCAGAATAGGCAACACTTGGGGCCTTGACGACGAGGACGACGAGGACGGGGAGATAGAAGAGATTCGAGGCATCTGCAGCAAGAAGAGAAAACTGGCAGAATCTCTTGCCGAAGAGATACGCAACACTATGCCTGGGACACGAGGGAGGCAGCTTCTGCTAGATATGGAGTTGGACTCGTCGCAGGATTCTCTTTTGAGTGTGCCTCTTAGGACGAAAAGAGGTGTAGGAAGCATGCCCTCTATGAACAGTACTCGACCGGGCACCTCGCTGTCGTTCGGCTGTGGCAAGGGCACGGCTGATGATCCAGTGGAGATACTATAGCGGAGGAGACTTGGAACCTGGTTGCAACCCTGGGACACCGAATAAGCCCAGGGGATTGAAAAGTATGCGACTTGATCAACGGGCATGCCTGACATGATTGAATGTGGCAGGGCAGCACTCATAGCCCGTAGCCTTTGTTCTCGGAGTAACAGTCGGTTGAATTAATGTCCTTTATTCCTCGTTACGTTCTCGTATCTATCCACATGGGTCTAATGTTAAATTGCACGTTGGACGGCAATACTACCCGGTCAACTGCCTAACTAGGAAATAGCGAACGAAAATGTCTTCATAGCATGCTACTGAGGGGTTAAAAAACTCATAGTCGAGTTACATAAGAGGACAATAGGATAAGCCCTTGACTATATTATCAAGATGACAGTCGAATCTGGGAAAGCGATCAAAGCCAATAACTCCACTTTGGCAAACGGAAAACAGCAAAGCATCCTTCCCACCTGGAATGACGCCGCAGGTGTCGAAGTCGCGTCGTCAGGGTCGAGCATCGCTGACACACTCCTGCCTTGGCATGGAGGCATGTGATATCAGCCGGCACCAGTTTCCATCGCCCTCCGAACCCCCCTCAGCCTGCGCAACGAAACAAGGGAGTATCCTGAGAAAGGAAAGAGAAAGAGCACAGGAGGAGAACAAGCATGAGTATCTCGGAGCTACCCAGTTACGAATCGCTTAGAGAAGCCAGCACACGGTAAAGACTTGATAAACCACATGCATGACACAAATTACGGCAGTTTATCGTCGAATTACCTGTGCCAGGGTCGTGCAACGGAACCATCCTGCGCGCCGGCTCGGTCGATTTAGATAGGGGGGTGGTGGAGGAGGAGGAGGAGGAGGAGGATATTCCCTGCCGTCCTAGTCAGGAAACGCGAAACACAGCGCCAATGGCCAATAGGCACGCGCATGTTGGTCTTCGTCTTGACGAAGTCGTCGCGGCTGTGAGGGAAATAAAAGGGTGACTGACCATACTACGTATATGGAATACGCATATGGAAGGGAATGGGCCATGTACCCCGGTTCCTTAGCATGGAAACACGAAAACGAGTCATCTAATCATTGGACAAAGCGTTCGTTGTTTATTGCAACCTGCGTGCCCGAGCAGTGCTTTGATTCCAGCAGGGGGCCACCGGCCCCTCATATTGTTGGCATAATTAAGGTTAACAGCGGGCACTCCGTTCATGTCAGAGGGTTGAATCATGCAATATGTGTGCGTATGAATCTTCGTCCCTGTAGCGGAGGGTACGGACGAGTCTCCGAGGCTGAAGCGGCGGGTGCCATCAACGTTAAACTGGGGTTAGGTCATGGAATAAGTCGTTGACTAGGATGCAGGTAGACCGTTGAGCTTGAAGCCGGACCACCTGCCACATTGCGAGTAACTCGGATGGAGTTCTGCTAAAGCGAATGCTACACATTAATTGCCTCTACGATAGGTAGAACGATCATAGTACTTGAGCAGAACCTACAGAAGGTGTATATAAGCGTATGTATCCCACCAGAGCTTTCTGCTTGTAGATGGATTCGAGCACGCCCCATTCCTCTTTCCCTTCAGCTTCCCTCCCAAGAACCTCACAAACCCGTTCCCGATGCATCTCCCCCAACTATGGCGGCCGTTGGTTCTGGCCCTCCACGCCGCCGCCCCGGCCCTCGCGCAGGTCTTTAATACGTACCCCACCTTCAACGCCCTGGCCGGCAACGCCGACTCTACGGACGCGGCCCTGCTGGGCAACTACTACAACCACTGGAAGCTCACCGGCACCAACGCGACCACAAACACGACGACGTGGGACCTCACACGGTCCGCCCGGATGGCCACGACCTCCCCGAAGGAGATCCCCATGTCGGGCAAGCGCGCCTCGGCCATCATCGAGCCGTCCCGCTCCGCCTTCGTCATCATCGACATGCAGAACTTTTTCCTGCACCCCAAGCTCACCCCGAGCGCCACGCTCGGCCGCGCCGCCGTCGGGCCCACTGTGAACCTGATCCACGCCTTCCGCGACAGCGGCGTCAAGATCCTGTGGACCAACTGGGGTTTCGACGACTACGACCTCGTCATCTCGCCGCCCGCCGACCTCGACGGGTTCTCCGACGACCACACCCGGGCCACGAGCTTCTGCTCCGACATGGGCACCATCGAGGGCGACAACGGCGAGACGGTGCAGGTTGGCAAGAAGCTGTGCCGGGGCAGCTGGAACGCGAGGCCGTACGGGGACCTGGATGACGAGATGGTCCGCGGCGTCGAGCAGGGGACGGATTTCTACTTCAACAAGAGTGAGTGAAGCCCACGGGCCCCACCGGGATCCCGACACACACACACACACAGAGAGAGAGGGAAATGACTGACGTACGGACGCTGGTAGATCGGGTATCGGGCCTGTGGGGGGCTCAGACCCCGCTTGGCCTATACCTCCAGGAGAACGGCATCACGACGCTCTTCTTCGGCGGCGTGAACAGCGACCAATGCGTGTGGGGCGCGCTGTTGGACGCCTACTACAAGGGCTTCGACGTGGTGTACGTGCCGGACTGCGCCGCCACCATCAGCCCGTGGTACGCGGAGCAGATGGTGCGGTACAACGCGGACCTGAACGGCTTCATAGCCAACAGCAGCGACATTATCGCCGCGCTCAAGGGCTGATAGCCCGCGGGGCTGTAGGGTTGAGTAATTGGAACTCACGGCGGACATGTGGGGGAAATCCGTACGAAGAACAACACACATTTTTTTTTTTTTTTTTTTGGTTCGGGGAGGGGGCCGGCGTTGATCGGCCAATCAGAGTAGCCGGAGGTGCTCGAGCAGAGAAGCTCATCAGTCCTCCCTAGTGACCGGCGGGACAACTAGGAGAATAAACCAAGAAATAGAGACCTGGCGGCAGTGCATATAATTTCTTCTCCGCGGTTCGGGGCAGGAAGAACTTTCTCTCATTTTACCCTTCGTTAAATTACAAGCTTGGGACGAGGTGGCTCCTGAGAAGCCGGCTGGTGTGCATGGGAACCCCGCCCCGCCCCCCGTGGGGAACCCAGGTGTCCCGGTATGCAGAAGTCATGCAGGTGTCGGCGTACCATGCCGGCCAGTTTCGAGCCGGTGAAAGAGGTGGCCCTACTGGGAGCGAAATTCCAACAAACAAGTTTCCAAGTAGGCATAGTCATATATAGCTCCTTTAACTAACAAGGTAAAGAGAGGGGTCATAGCAGGCGCGGATGATTTGCCTTTGCCGGATGAACCGGTGGCATCGGGGTCCACGCAGAGCGAAGGCTTCTTACGCAGAGCTATTGCACCGCCAGGGAGGGAGGGAGGCTGATGTGCGTGGGCCTCCACGGGACGCTGGCTCATTGATATATAAAGTGGGTTGTGAGCGAACGGCTTCGCGGCGAACAGATATGAGAACAACTTTCCATGATACGGGCTAATCGTGATACTGTACAAGTTCACAGAACTTAAGAACAAGAAACTGAGAAGCCGCCTCAAACAGTGAATTTCGCCCTTTTGAAATTGCACCATCCCCCCCCCCTGCGTCCTCATCACTTAGTAGCTTTACAGTCATTCTGGCCACCTCCCGTGTGGGTAATATTACCCCCCCCCCCGAATTCATTGTACAATTTCGCCTGCTGTTTCTCCTTTCAGTACCCGTTCCTCGCTTCACCTCCGACCCTTCTTCGGCGGCGGCGGGCTTCGCGACCGGGACACCGAGTCGCTGTACCTCCTCCGCTTCGCACCCACAGGGCTCCTCGAGTCTCTGCCCCGGTCATCGGGTGAACTTCTCTTGAGCGACCTCCTCGGCGCAGGGCCTGGCGACCTCGACACCGAATCGTCGCGACGGGCGACTCTTGCCCGGGGCGGCGGCGAGATGCTGGCAATGTCCCGTGGACGGGGCGGAGGCGAACGGCTATCTCTAGGTCCGCGGCGGACAGGAGAGCGAGACCGGGAGTCGTACGACGATGCACGGCTCGGCGACCGACTGGGAGATCGGCTATCGTAGCGGGCGCGCTTCCGCGGTACACTGCTCACCGACGAACTGTTTCGCCGGGCTGTGCGACGAGAGTCTGGCTTAGAGCCACGGCCAAGGGCTGAACCTCGAGCAGAGCCTCGCGCAGGTGGGGGGCTGGCAGAATAGGAGACAGAACGTCCTCTCCGTGGAGAAGGGGACCTGCTGACGGATGGACTGTTTCTCCGGGCTGCCCTTCGCGGCGGCGGCGGCGTCACGCTGAGACTGCGATCTCTGGGGCTATTTCGGGCCGGAGAGGGAGACCTGGAATAGCTGACTGAGCGACCGCGTCCTCTCGGCGGGCTTGCGGAATAAGAGTCGTCACGGCGTCCTCTTCTGGGAGGCGTGACCGAGCGACTGTAAGAGCGAGACCGGATAGAACTCCTGTCCCGGCTGTAAGAACGTCCTCTACCACGAGGGGGAGGAGATCTGGAGTCGGAGTACTTGCGGTCAATGGCACGCCGGGGTGTGCGCGATCTTGACCGCGAGCGGGAGTAGGACGAGCCAGTATAGGAAGAGTAGTCGGACACTGACTCCGAGTCGGAATCTTCAGCTGGCGGTGCGGGCAATGTCGGCTTGGGAAGGTTTTGGAGATATTCTCTGGAAGCCTCCGTGAGAGCGCCCATGCCGATGCTGGTGAAGTAGTTGATAGAGAAACGGATGTTCCGTGCATTGTCGCGGGGGAACAAACCGGCGAAGCTGGGCTGCAGAATCTCGTCATTCATCCGTGCCTGGAGCTTCGCCATACCAAGCTCCTCAGAGATGTCCTGGAAGAGGATCTTGATGAAAATTCTGGAACTGCTAGTTGTCTCGTCCTCGTTCAGATGAATGACCGAGAGAACATGCCAGCCAATGGCATCAGTTGCAAGCAAATGCGCAAAGAAGCGCGCAATGTTGCGAAGCCTGTTTGTCTCGTAGCGATGAATTTTGCCGTAGTAGTCGGCGAATGACTCCTCAAAGAGACCAGTCCACAAGCGGTTCAGCTTGGCGAAGCGCTCACCAATCAGACCGTGAAACTTGGAAAACGTCTTCTCCTGGGAGCAAATCTCGACAATCATCGATGGAAGCTCCGGCTCCTGCCCGGCCGGAAGATTGACTCGTAGGAGCTTGTGTACGGCTTCCTCGGGATCAATGGAGGACATGACGGTCAGATAAATGGTGCGTCGCAAGTTAACCAGATCGGTGTTGGACTGGTCCTTGATCTCCATTGCCTTCTCCTCCTCATTCTCTTCTTCCTCGGAGCTTTCATCTTCATCGTCGTCGTCGTCATCGTCGTAGTCGCTGCCCTCTCCCAAAATCTCGGCCTTTAACTTCTTGTATGCCTCCTCGTGTTCCTCCCATTGCGGGTCGTATTTGAAGATATTGAGGCCATCCTGCACGTCAATCTCTCCGTCAAGGTCGACCATGTGTGTGATTTGGTCCTCCTCTTCGACCAGGTCCAACTCCTCCTTGATAGGTGGGTTGTCCTTGAAGTTGTCTTTTCGGACCTGGAAGAGCACTTCGATCATGTACTGCACGCGCTTGTCGATGTCGGCCTCGTGCAAGACGTTTCTCAACTGATCCCAAACAGCCAATGCGATTGCGGGTTGCATATCCTGCAAGTGCTGCCCCACCTCGCGCATAAAGTTGACGGCGATCTCAACACTGTCGTCGGTCGGCTTGTGGAGTAGGAGGAGAAGCATCTGACCGGCAAGTCGTTCGTGGGCGACCTGGTGGTTTATGAGATGCGCCAAGAAGGTGGTGGATGAGACGCAGACAGCTTTGTCGCTGCGCTTGAAGCCCTTGCGGAAGGACATGATGAGGCGTTTGACCAGGAGCTCGCCGACGGCAGGCAGCTTCGTGTTGACGATGGCCGCCATGGCCGCAAAGACAGGGGTGAAGGGTAAAGAGGCCGCTTGCGCCTTCATGATGGATCGGCAAAAAAGGCCGCGACCCTTGATCAGGTTCTCGCCGAACAACTCGGGGACAATGTGTTTGATGTTGGAGTAGTTGACCTTGTTGATCAGACCGTTGATGCTCTTCTTCAGCGCCTCCCACATCAGCCTCTGGTATTCCTTGGAGCTCTTGTCGGTGATCTGGGCCTGTAGCGCCCTCAGCCGTGCAGGCGGGATATATGTGCCTCCAGATCGCATGGACAGCAGCTTCTCGTACTCGGCCTTCGCGATGGCCTGCTTCTCCTCTTCCGTCCTGACGGGGGGTGTCGGGCGACGCTGTTCCTTGGGAGCCGGTCGATAGCTGTCGGTGCGATCGCGGTCGCGTTCTCTGTCTCGGTTGCGGGGGCGCTCATTACCGCGATGGTGTCGACGGTCGCCGCCGTCGCGGTCGTCCTCAGATTCGCCATCGCGTTCGCGGCGCTCGAGGCGCGGGGAGCCGACGTCTGCCGATGCCATCGCGCCTTGGTGTCCCGTAAGTCCCCAGAGAACCACCTGTCGAAGGTCTGTATTCGCTTCAGGGGGTCTTGCGACGCCAAGAAGTAGGCGGCAGGTCAATCGGAGATGCGTTGGTGTTGATAACAACTCTTTTTTTGTCCTTTGGAAAAAGGTTGCAGCTTTGACGCAACTGGACTTCTTAGGCAGGAGTTACCTAAAAATCCAAAGTGTGGCTGGGGAGTCGAGAGACCCACATTCGCCGGACGAAGCACGGGCCTTGCGGCTGGAGCTGTCCGAGATCAGGGGACCTGTCTGGCTGGAAGTCAGTCATACAGTCAACCGTGGCAGCTCCTTTTAGCGCAGCGCGCCGCCCGTATCCCCTGAAATCGCGACGACATTTTTCCCGATCGGCCACGGCAGCTACTACTGGCCTGTCCTACCACATCTTGATCCTCCCCTCCCTCTTCACCCAAGATTCTCCTCTGAACGTGGCCATCCACTATACGACGGTCACCACTTACGCCCGCCAGCTTGCCAATTCCTTCTCTACGCTCCTTTACCCCTCCTCCCATCCAACAAATCGACAATGGTACGTTGAGAAGCCGCCGAAGGACCCTCCACCCATCCCACATTTTTGGGGGCGCACTTGCCTGCGCAACAAGGGAGGAGAGGAAACGAAACATCGCAACAGCTAGCTAACATATGCTTTTATTTCATACAGAGTGGAACTCTCGTCGGCTTCGCCATGCTCGTGGCCGCCTCTGTCATCTTCACATACTACTCCATCTGGACTCTGCTCATGGTAGACACTTGCCCCCCCTCCTCCTCTTCCCCTTGGCCGTTGTCACGAGTGGCCATCAAGGTTTACTAATAGTTCCCTGCCATAGCCCTTTGTCGATGAAGGCCACCCTCTCCAGAACTTCTTCCCTGCCCGCGTCTGGGCAATCCGCATTCCCGTCATCCTCATCCTGCTTGGCTCCGCCGTCGTAGGCTCCTTCCTGGGGACTGTCATGATCCGGAGTAACAGAAAGAAGGCCGCCAAGGCCAAGGCTGCTGCGAAGAAGAAGGCGTAGACATGACAAGGAAGTGGAGTCTTATTACAACGGCCGCTCGTCTTGAAGCTGGAACCATAATTTGTCACGGAGGCATGTCTGGGATGGCAGAGACGTCGACATTGATTGCCTGGAAGGCATGGTTTACTGCACTGCACATACAAGAGAAAAGTACCGAAATGGGTATCTAAGCTGGTTTTATTGGAGAACGAGCGTGCAGCTCATCTCGTGAGACGGACTACCTACTCTGATAATTTTCAAGGACTTATACCCTAGGCCAGGGAAAACCCCCCTAAAAAACACCAAATAAAGGAGTGAGTGGCGCACAGCCGGCCAAGTCCATGCCATGCCCCATGGTCCCAAGCCTCGGCTCGCGCGTGTGTTGTTGAGTAATTCTAGACAAAATCACAGGCGCAAGTGACTCCTGGTCTAACCTGGCTCCAAACGCCTCCTCTGGCATCCTTCTTCAAACCCGCTGATCGGCAAAGTCGAGGACTTCGCAATCGTCCTCAAAAAAGCCATCCTCGTCCTCCATGTGACGTGCTCCACGCCGACGACGTGTCGTAACGACAATCTCGTCGCCGTTCTCTCCACGATGCATCACTCTCTCCATCGACGACAGCGGGAGCGCACGATGATCATCCGAAATGTTGAATTCATCTTCTGAAATCGAGTGGTGCCCGGTGTCAAGCTTGACAAGGTTAAGAGGCTGACCAAAAGCCCAGGGCTGTGACGAGTCCGTCTCGACAGGTGTGTGCTGAGTACGCAAGCGTTGCTGCCGCTTTTTCTGCTTGGGCGTTGCCTGGTCCTCCAGCGTGGTATCGGCCATGAGGGCCACCAGGGAAGGCGGCAGCGCCGCCGATTGAGCTCCGCATTCGTACAGAGACACACGCCTGTCGGTGTGGAAAGGCTGGTATGGTGCGCTGGACTCTATTTCAGCTTGAGGGATAGAGGCTTCTGCGCTCAGGTCGACTTGGAGCGGCCTAGCTCGCGGGTCCAGGGTCAGTGTCTTGCCTGCGTCCAGCTCTCTGTCGGACAAATCCAGGTATTCGTCGGAGTCAATGAACTGGCGGACCGCAGGAGACAAGCCATCGAGGGGCAGAGCGGGGATTCTGAAATCCTTATAACGAAGCCCACGAGCCGCTCGCTGCTTGCTGGGCGCGGTCGACGAACGGCGAGTCTTGGACGGGAAGGTACGGACGAGGCCGTCGCCGACGACGTACAGAGTATGGTACTTTCTACCAGTGATCCATACAACGCACGACGAGCCTGGGAGCGTTGAGCTTTGTGGGAGAGATACGCGGTTGTCTCCCGTGTGACGCAGCTGGTTTATGGCAACGCCCGTCTTGCCCAGGGAGTGGCTGATGCTGGCAGCAATAGCCCTTCCACCCACGCTCGCAGAGTCGACAAAGTTGCCACCAGTCAAGCCCTGAGCATTCGCGCTGCTCCTACGCGGCCTAGTGATCAAAGGCCTGGCGGCATAATAAGCAGCACCAAAAGCGCTGGAAGCAATCGAGACAGCCGAGCTGGGTGCGTCTGACGCAGGCGCGCCGTTTTCCTCTGTGGCCTTGCGGCGACGAGGTGGCGGCCAGGTGAAGGCACTGGACGGCATGTCGAGAAGATGAACGGTGCCTCTCTCGGTGACCATTGCAATTCGTTCCCCGTTGGGTTTCGACCAAGCAACGTCAACGATCCGAGCGACCGTCATCCGCGAAAACTGCGCAACCTGGCGAACCCTTGGGCCGACCGCGTTGTTGGCGGCTGACACTTGGAGAGGCGACGACTTGGTGTACTGGATGCACATCAGGTCCCATACCGTTTGCACATCACCCTTGCCGCTAGCCGTGAACAGAGACAGTCCCGTCGGCGAGAAAGACAAGAAGCTGCAACCAAGCGGAGACGCAAAGGTAATGAGCGGGTGCAGAGTGACAGAAGTCCTCAAGCTGTCCATGTCCAAAATGGAGACGAGGCCGGGATCCTTAGTCACCGCGTGGCCGGGCGTGCCATGTGTGGGTGGGAACTGGGGCGCGTCGTGACGGGGAGGATACGAACCAGCCCACTGCTGAGCAGTCAACGGAGGCGACCTGGACTGCGACGGAGGCATCTGGTTCGTGTTCTTATTCCAGTACGAGTTCCAGGCCTGCAGTCCTTGCTGGCCAACCCATTTCGCACCGGAGATGAGTTCTTGCGTTGTCTCGCGCATTATTTTGTTGACCATGCTCTCGGCCATGGGAGAGTCGACCGAGCCGGTGACTGCAGGGAGCACGGGCGAGGTTACCGAAGAGATGCCAGGGGCTTTGCCCAAAACGGGCACCGGAACATGAGCGCGGAGAGCAATCTGCGAGGAAGCTGCGGGAGGACAATAGGCAATCCATTTACCATTAAGCGACAGTATCGGGGTCTGTGGGTTCGGTCGTGGGAGCGCTGGTGAGTGGCGCCTCTCTGCTTCCTCCGCAACGTCGCCTCTGGGAGGTTGCTGAAGGCTGGTCCAGAGCTTGCCAACACAGCCAAACCGGCTAGAAACCTCGTCGGAGTCCGGGATCGAGCGGTAAACCCAGCACTCTCCGCTTATGCCCGAAGCCACAACAATATTTCCAGCATCAGCTTTGATGGTGAATGCGCCCGTGGGCGGTGGCGCCTTGAAGATTGGACTGGTGACTGGGGTCGACAGAGGAGCTTTGGGAGCCTGAAGAAGCACGTCGACTAGCTTGCCCGTCTTGAGGGAGTACAGCTCGACTGATGTCTGGTAGAATTCGATGACGGGTGTGAAACGACCAGAGGGGCCACCCTTCTGGCTGTCGTCTGTTCGAGGACTGCCAGGTGTTTCGGCTCCGTCTTCGGCGACGCGATCGTTCGCTGCTTGGATCGCGATCTCCGGAGAGGTCTGCGGCAGCACCGGGCCGTGGATGACAACAGCGACGAGTGGGGAGTAGTCGACCTTGCTGCCAGGATTCGACCAGGGCAAGATTTTGGCATCGTAGACGCCTCCTCGCAGTCCTTTCAGACCGGCAACGCGATCCAAGCCGCGCTTGCTAACCGAATAGACTTCAAGACCGCCCTCGTAGCCAGCCAGCACGACATTGTCCGATCCTGGCACAAACTCGGTGTGGGCGGAGGGAAGCGTGTCAAATCCGAAATAGTAGCCCTTGTCGCCGGCTTTCATGCCAGCCTTGGAAGCCGTATCGAAATCGATGTCAGGAGCACCATAGAAGTGCGGCTGGGCTTGGTGGGGGAGCGGGGGTTGCGGGCCGACTCTGGCGTGGGAAAGCTGAGAGTGCATGGAGCTGCGACGGTATGCTGCAGCGGCAGCGGGTTGATGGTAAGCCTCAAGCGGAAACTGGGAGTCCATTTGGAAGCTGAGGGGTCGCTTCATGTGGTTTGGCATGCTATTGGGAGGGGAAGGGGAGGCCGTTTGGGGAGTCAAGGACTGGCGCTGAACGGTCCATCCGTGGTGGAGGCGACCGGAATCCTCATAGGAGGAAGGCTGGGTGGGTGGTGACTCGCCCATGAGACTGATCAAGTTTCCTGGAGACCCAGAAAGGCCCCCTCGTGCCCAATCTTGGTTTGTGCTCGCAGCCGAGGCAGAGGTTGTTGAAAGAGCATCCAGGGACGGCGAGATGGCAGGGTGCCCATCGTAGGGGGACGGGCCTTTGGCTATGGGTCGAATGTCGGGAGAATTCACAGGAGGCGACGATGCATCCAACGGAGGACTCTTGGAGGGACT
This sequence comes from Colletotrichum navitas, assembly GCF_030913465.1. Taxonomy (NCBI): domain Eukaryota; kingdom Fungi; phylum Ascomycota; class Sordariomycetes; order Glomerellales; family Glomerellaceae; genus Colletotrichum; species Colletotrichum navitas. The sequence goes on from NW_026850585.1 coordinate 120,648, forward strand.
GCCATTTCTATTTGGGTTGTCAGAGACTGTTGTCGCGACAAATACAGGAAGGAGGAGGGGTGAAGGGGGTACGGCGGTGACTCAACACCGACGACTGTCGCGGGGTTCCAATGAGGGCAGGGGCTGGAAGGGGGTAACCTACGTGAACTTGCCCGCGGCGAGTTTCGTCACCGCGGCGCTAACTGCACCATCTTTCGCGTTCTTCCTGTCCTTCTTCGAACCTGTGTGGAAAGAGATGATGAGTATGCGGTTTCCGTGAGGATTATAGCGCGTATGGGGTAGAGATTGGTAAGGGACAGCCAAACTTACTCGGCATTCAGGTGGTGTTGCGCCGCAGTTGGAGCAGTCTCCTGCTCCAAGGACCTGCGTTTCCGCAAGGCAGCTTCTACCTGGTTTATGGAAGGGCCGAGGTGTTGCACGAGAAGAAGAAGTCGTGTATGGCGGCGATCGGCGGCTCGGTATCGTCGTTTGGAAGGTATTCGGGAAGGGGGGTTGCAAAGAATAGAGTTGTCGGTCTATTAGGGGATCGATGGTACTGAGTCGACCCAAGGCGGCAGATGACTTGGGATGACAAAAGTGCCGCAGGTACTGTGCAAATGCTTTGTAAATGGACGGCTATGGACGGCAACTCGGAATGACGACGAGATATGGCAGGTGTCGTAGAGCAAGGTAGGTGAGATGGACAGTGGTTGAAAGTGTACGAGCGAACAGAAGAGAGTTGAAAGAGCGGCTTTCTTTCCAGGCACAGCGAAGGCGGAGAGGAAGAGAGACAGATTACTAGGATGGCAAACGAAACATCTATGGAAAGGGACAGAAAGAGAGAAAAGCGTGGCAAGTCGTGACGGACGTGACGTGACTGATGTGTTCACGGGAATAGCTGCTATAGTGGTTCGTGGGTTGTGTTGTTGGTGTTGATGAGTCGAAGGAGAGAGCACGGGGAGGAGTCCAGTGTCAGTGTTAGTGAGGTCAGGTCCGGTATGGATGCATCCCGTCCAGTGCGGGTAGGTGGGTATCTGGTACGTGCTCCCCGCCATCAGCCGCCAGCCAGTAGCAGCAGGCAGTAGGTACCTAGGCAAAGCGGTAGGGCCAGGTACCTCCGAGTCTCTCTCCCTCTCCCTCCCTCCTCTCTCTCTCTTTCTCTACCTGTATCTCCCTCTCTCTCTCTCTAGACCTCCACCTCCATCACCCCTCCATAGCGGCGGCGTCTAAGATAAGATATCGGAGGGAGGGAAGACCTTCCTTACTTAGCCAAGCAGCACCACCTCATCACGATACACCGTCACCGTGGAGCCGGCTGGGTGACACCACCTAGATGCTTCATTCGACATGCAAAAGATCGTTCGTTACCTCTGTCAGCTCTCGCTCACCCACAATAGCCACCAGTTAGCTACCTTTACCTCAGAACCTGACTCTCCCTCACCTACAGCCATTACTGGCCACCCGAGGGCAGCGGGGTTTCCTTTTTTTCGTACTGCAGTATATAGTATTGCCTTCTTCCGTTGCTCTCCCGCCCTGCCCCGATGTCGGCGCGGTAACCCCCAATCCAATGTCCCCTCCAAGCCACCCCTCCACATCCTCCATCTTAACCGGTCATTTGGAGGAACTGGACCCAGGGCAGCGGGGGTGTCAAGTGCAGACAGCTTGCTACACTAGGTTTGCCATGAGAGAGGGGTACCGGTATTCGACGGTGTTGGGAGATCCCTCCACGGTACTGGGGCACTGTTTCCGTCCTGCGACTGCGAGGTGGGAGGTTCCAAGTGCGAGGGAGTTAACCACCGCCGCTCGGTATCTGCTGGCAAGCAGTGCGCATCGTGGGCAACGCGCAGGCCGCAGTGCGGATACAGATAGCTACACTACAGATACCGCATACCATTCTTGGTCGGGATCCAGCCTACATCGGACAGGGGGGGGTTGGCACACTGATCCGGGGGGAACCTGGTGTATGTACCTGGGCAAGTCCCTCGGCGTATCTCTGCTGCGACGCTTGGTTGATGCACAACTTGGACGTGACGGCACCTGCTGACGAAGGGTACTTGGGCCCCCGACTGGACTTCGTACCTTTTCGGCGCGGCACACGGCGGGTGAAGAGTCCAGCGGGGCGCGGGGCTCATGTTCTTGATACTCTCTCTCTGCACACCCTAGTCCGTTCTCTCATGCTGTCCTACTTCTGGGACCAAACCGGAGATGAATCCAGTCCAGCTCAGCCCAGCCCAGTTTCCCATGGCCATTGTCTCTTCAACGCAGGCATTCCTCGGCACATCCTGGTCTTCTACTGTGCCCTGTTCTCTCACTGTATTTCCAGACACGCCTCAACCTTATCTTTGCTCGCTATCAGCGCTGGATGAGAACGTCCAAGTCACATTCGGCATGTCGGCGGAACTCGGATTCCACTACGAATCCAAACTTATCCATGACACCCCCTCTTTTCAACTCAGAATTGCACCACACCGTTTCTTCCATTGCATTCTACCAGTACCAAGTCTCCAGGCTTGTCTCTCTACCACACACACTCACACACACACACGCGCATATACACCTAGGCTCAGCTCTGCATGCGTTTACAGAACAGATCGAGTCTCTTACCGAGGCCGGGGATGCAGGCGGCAACGGCGCGAGGTCCAGCCAAGCCATTCAGTGCCAAACCAGATGTCACCGGCTACCAACACCGGGCTTTCCCCCCACTCCAATCTTATCAATTTCCGTCAGATCCAAAAGCCAACCCCTCCCCCCTGTAGCCGGGACCAGCTGCTGACGCCTGTGGTATGCGTGTCTTGCGTGTGCCTGCGCCCGCGAGCATGAGAACAGCGGACGGCGCACAGAAATGATGATCCGGGGGTGACCGATGTCATCATCCCGCTTTGGCCTGATGACTGGCGGGCGCGGACCCCAACCACTGCGATGATTACTGGGCGAAGCATCCTTTGCTGGCGAAGGAATCATGGGCTGTTTGCTGAACTAACGAAACGGTGTCCTCGTCATTTACCGGCCATCCGCTGGCAGATTGCCTCCAACTTTTGATTTCCTATTCCAGCATACCGTGGATGTCCGTTTCCCCCTCCCCCGTCATCGGTCATCCGTCCACTCTGCCCTATCTCGTAAACTACCGCATTCCCGGCTGCGCTGGGCCAGACCGTCCATATGACAAAGACACCTGACCCTCTCGGTGGAGGACGAAAGGGGGGGGGCATGTCAGGTGAACAGGCCGCTCACAGCGCTCATCAGGCCCACGGGAACAACACACCACTCACCACTCGCTGACGTAGGAATGTACTGGTAGGGTTCTCCCGGGTTCCCTCCACTTTCCTCTCATGCCCGTAAGCCTCTCGGGTTGCTTTGCTTGGGTGAGCTGCTGCAAACCTCAACCCTCGCCGTTTCAAAGAACCAAGATGCAGGCCATGAAGTCACTTTTTGTTGGGGAACAGCCTAAGTTTTCTTTTTTGGCTATCCTCGGCCCAGTTACCTAAGGCACCCCCTCCCCCATTCCTCAATGCGATGAGGTGAAGCGAGGCCAGCCGAGGCGAGACGACGAATCCAATGACGAAACAGTGTGCGACGAAGCAAGGCACGGAGTCGGTCGTGGCCGCAATGCCGACGAAGCGCAATACAGCGTGTGGAGCGGTCTGAGGTCGGATTCATCAATGGATGAATCTGCCATCATCGATGGGATCGAACCCGATCTGCCAGATTGATAGAAATTGGGGGGGGGGTTGTTAAAGAAAGAAAGAAAGTCATCGGTGAAACACTGGCCACAAGACACGCGCGCACACAGACCCAACACAAGTACATCCATTGCGCCAGCTGTCAAGCATGCAGTGCCGTATTCCGGTGGTTGGATGTCGCCGGTCCTACCAATTCCCACCCTTCATTCAGCGCGCATCTCTGCGCTGAGTATCTGCTTGTGCCGGGTCCGCCGTCGCATGTTGCACCTCCTCAGAAGTGCGACACAGCAGGTAGCTCGCCCTCGATCTCAGTCCACGGGTCGAGCCAGACTCGATATGCATCCATCCGCCACTCCCCGTCCTGCCTCACCCACTCTGCGCTACCTGCCCAGCTGAACACGCTCTCGCTCCCGTCCAGCCCCTTGCGCCTTACCCCCCCCTCAACATGACGTGCACCCCCTTCTCGGTAGCTGAGCCGACCGCGCTTGTGAGCCAGTGCTTCCTGGCCGACACGGTGCTCCACATCGCCGTGCGTAGTTGCCGGATGTCTGCTCACCCAGTCAGCCCTCGGCAAAGAAAAAGAGAACTCCCACCAAGATCGTGCCCGACATGCCACCGCAGACGTACTTTCACGCGTCTCGCCCTCCAGAGCCCCGACCTTGGCCCTCGCGCCGGGGGTGTAGAATTCGAGCCAGCGCTCGTCCTGGTCGCGGCGGTCGCTGGTTCGGTAAAAGTCCCGTATCCGGAGCCGGAGGTCCCGGTCGATCGACGTCTCGCTGGCGGAGAACGGCTCCATCTGGGAGTAGCTGTCGTGCGGCTCGACGCCTTCCGTAGCGGCGAGGCGATCCATCTTCGTCGCTGTTTCTTTTTTTCTCTTTTTCTTTTCTTTCTCGTTTGTTTGTGTGATGCTATGAAGAAGAAGAAGGAGAAGAATAGAAATAGCAAGTTCGTCGATGTAATACGTCGGAGAAGTGGAAGGTGTGGGGTCGTGACGTTGAGTCCCACATGCTGTTTTCTCCATTGAGCACAACCAGACGACGAAAGCTTTGTGAGATTTTCCTTGGGATTGATTGAGCAAGTCAACTCTTTTGAAACGGCATCGCTAGCCTTTCGAATGCCGCCACGTCCGGCAGATCAGGTGTCATCGACGCCTGTGCCCTCGCGTTCATGTGCTCTCTGTTCTAGTCGCCAAGCCTGCAGGAGGGGCAAGGACGGTGTCTCTTTGGCTGCGACGACGAAGATGATATCCTCGCTCAATGAAGAAGACCCTGGAGAAGATTGACAACCGACATAGAGCCAGGGCGGGGCCGAGAGCGTTCGACGTAGCAAGCCTGGAACCCGGCAGCCGACCGAACTGCCTGGATCAGCCCCTTCGTCACCGAGGCTTCTTCCACAAGACGGAATGGCCCGTTTTAATAATCAAGATCGTAGGCAGTCAGGTTGCCGAGCGACATACCGACATCTTACCCACTTTCAGAAGTTTTAACGCGTTTCCATGACAGGCTTTTGATGTGATGTTCGTCTCGTGATGATGCTCTTCACCCCTCTCCCCTCCGATGCGAAGTTGTAGTTTGGCCACCGATGGCACATCGGTATGGAGTGATGGTTAAGTGCATCGGCAGAATGATTGGCCCCAGTATTTGGAACGATATTCGTAACCAGTACGGTCCGTCTTGGGGTTGCAACGATGATATAATAACACAGTCGAAGGTGTCATTCCAACTACTCACACCACGATTTCCGAAGAAAAGAAAACAATGACGTCGGCGATACGGTGTATATAGTGAGGGTTGATGATGGAGTCGTGATCTCAACGACGTTTCCCGACGAAGATCCCGGAGCGATCGGATGTCTTCAGTGTCTCCGGGCCGAATAGTAGAAGAATCAACGAATCCATCACCTATCTTAACCGTGTCAACCCAAGTCAAGATCGTAGCCAGTTCGGGTTCGAGTATATAAGTCCCTATGTATATATGTTATTTATAGTACTTCTAGTAAAACTCGTTATGTAGAGACTTATTACGTTTGTTATAGCTAGGAATATGAGTCAGATCTAAGACCTTAGAAGAAATACGAATAATACTGCACTAAATCTAAGTTTCAAACAAAAACTTTAAAAACTTCCCTACATATAAAGAGGTGTATTGTTGCATCTGTACGTATGTCTAGCTCTCAATATTTTAGCTACACCCAAAACTTTTCTAACAGAATACCGCTCTCAAAACGTCAATATTTCTATCTATATACACCCAATCTTTCTCCGACAGCAGCATACCTCTCAATTAAGAACCTCAGCATGAAGCTTTCGATCTACATGGTTTCTGCTGTATTGGCCGCTGTTGCTACAGCCAAAGATTGCTCAACCCCATCTGGATCAGGAACGTGTATTGGAAGAAATGCTCTTTGTGAGGTTACCATAGTTGATCTCAGTGGCGCCTGTCCCGCTGGCCCAACATGCACAACCCCAGCTGGAACAGGAGAGTGTAGTGGAGCAGGTGATGTTTGCCTTATTACTAAAGCTTTGACCAGTAATGACTGCCCATAAACACTGTCTGGTGACAAGGGCGGTCGTTAAAGGAGGAAATATGCTGGTGGCAGGCACAGACCTCGAAATCAATTAGGCCGAAATGGGAAGAGTCTACGGCGAAGTTTTGGTAAATGTTGGTTTCACTAGGGTATTAGCAATATAGCAATATAGTTAACCGTACGTATCAGTGGCAATACACAAATATTAAGGGTAACTGTTCTCTATTATACGTAAAGGAAAAAACAATAACTATTGTAGGTGTTACAAGTGGGTCAGGGCAACTAACTGCACCACAAAGCAAAAGCTTCAGTAATGATGCGCCTACATCATTATCCCGTGTTCTGCACTATATAGAGCATGTGCATATGCATAAATATCAGTCAGGGGAGAGAACTGACAATTCCCAAAAATGGAGAGAATGGCAAAAGCGTATGCAACTGCTTGCGCAGTCGCTTTTAACTATGGACGTACAGGGGATCGAACCCTGGGCCTTTCGCAGAGACGTGTAGATGCAAAGCGAATGTGATACCACTACACCATGCGCCCGGACATTGTTGTTGAAAGCACAACGCCAAGCTGATTCTTATATCTGGTAGATGTGGGGCGGACAGGCAGCAGAAGGTGGGTCCCCTTGAGGAGGGGACGTCAGCCGTTTCCAGAACCTCTGTACCTGACTAGGAATGCCACAGGCTTGAAAGGGTTTCTGTCTCTGTGTAAGCTAGACTATGTTAGGATTTGCAGGCGCCTTGGAGATTGACAATCACTTCTGCCAAGTGGCATCGCTTCTTGGAAAATAGGCGCGATAGTGAGTGTAATAAGGTATATTTCTATCCTCGCTTCGCAGTCTAGGGTATATATCACTGTCCGTCGCCCTCATTGGACCGGATTCCGATGGACACATACAGTACTAGGTCAAAAGTCTGTCTACAGCAATAAGGATAACCCGACAGAGAATCGAAGAGGGGAGCGATTAATAGCTCGAGGTCACTTCACAATGTACCGCCAAAGGCACTGTGTCTCAACCACCAACTATAGCTTTTGATTGGCCATCCTTATTGCTGTAGCCACACTTTTGAACTAGTACTGTACATATCCGTACATAGACTGCATACGCCCCGCGATGCAACTGAGGATGATGGTTTGCGGCTTCCCCCTCGATGTCAACTGTAGGTGAAACCCTTCCCCCACCCACCCCCCGCCGAGGTGTAGTCTCTCTGTAGGTCATCAAATCGTCCCCATCATGTTGCAGTGAAGCCGCATATCAGGAGGAGCATTAAGGGAGAGCTGGGAGGAAGGAGATTCGGCCGATGCAGCTCAAACACGCCCCATCACCCACGGGCTTTCCAATATACAACTCGCTGTGAAGCTATACTAAACACAGAATTGCCCACTCCACGGAACATACATCTCGTACAGAAGATTTAGACACCGATTGCCTCGCCCACAGTACGCGCGGCCCAGTCCAACTCCGAGATTCCTTCCCGTCAAAAAATGCATCCATGGCCTTCCACCCAGCCACCACCAAAACACCCCCCCCAATCTCATCACATTATATCCTTACATCGTAACCCCTGGTATACAATCTCTCCCCTATCCAAGAAGGACGTCGACTCGGTCCCTCGCCACGGAATCCCAAACCCTCTGCACGACGTGCCCCAGGCCCCTCCGGTAGCACACGCCGCCCACCCGCTCCACCCACAGGACGTTGACAAAGTCGACGATCTCGTCCTCGTCCATGTTGTCGCGGAACGCGTCCAGGTCGAACACGTGGCTGCCGCCCCGCTCGCTCGCCATCGAAATAGCGATGAACTCGAGCTTCTCCTCCCCCGTGTGGTTCGCGCCCTGCAGGCCCAGCCAGCTGTCGTGCGCCGTCACGACGCCGCACCACTTGCCCGTCCGCGACCAGACGTTGCCGACCGCGAGCGGCACCCCGTAACCCCGCCCCGGCGCCACCAGCCCCGCCCCCGGGCCCGTGTTGTTCCCCGTGTTGACGGCGTTGGCCGCCTTGGCGTCGATCGGCGCCCCGTTGCGCGCCGTGGCGAAGTCGACCTCGAGGAACGCCATGGATGTGTTGAACGACAGCAGCGTCGCGCTCATCGCGAAGTCCCCGAACGGCGAGGAGCCCCCCACCGCGCCCCCGTCCACGCCGGCCATCTCCGCCACGGGCACCGGGTACCGGAACATGACCTCCGGGTCCCCGGCGTACCGGAACCCGCCGTTGCTCCTCGACCACCCCGCGGGCAGTGCCACCGCCCTCCGGTGCCTGCGGTCGCGGTACGCCATCCCGTCGTTGGGCAGCGGCGTGTACGTCGCCCGGTCCGTCAGCTCGTAGCTCACCAGCGACCGCAGCCGGAAGGCGTAGGGGCTTTTGAACCGCCTCTCGGCGCCCTTCTTCCCTGACGGCGGCGCGTCCTGCACGTAGTCGGCCGCGGCGCGCCAGAGCGTCAGGTCCGCGGGCACGCCGTCGTAGTGCCACCCGAGCCAGCTCCACGACGGCAGCGGGTTCATCCCCGTCATGGGCTGCACCATCATCCGCCGCCTCACCATGGCCCGCGGCTGCCACAGCATCGCGACGTCGAGGAAGCTGACCGGCATGCCGAAGATGAAGCCGCCCGCGAACGACCGCGAGAGCACCGTCGTGATGCCCCGCAGCGCCCGCGTCGTGTCCGACATGAGCGTCACCCGCCGCGCGCTGAACTCCATCGCGATGCGCGCGTACTCGTCCATGTCCGGCCACACGGGATGCAGGTACCCCGTCGCCGCGGGGAAGGTCCGCTGCTGGCAGGGCCCGCCGCGCCCCCCGCCCTTGAGGATCTTGCTGAAGCGTCCCCCTCCCGCCGGCGACCCCTGCCAGACGTCGCAGTGGCACTCCCACGTCACCGTTTCCTCGAAGACGTACACCTTGCGCCGCGAGTACATGCCCTCCTGCACCGTCCACGCCCGCCCCGCCCACAGCGACGAGAGCACCAGGTCGTCGTGCTTCCTCGACGCGGCCCCGCGCGGCGGCGGCGTCCTCCTCAGCAGCCCCGTCAGCCCCTTCTCGGCGTCCCCCATGGCGGCCACGATGGTCAGGTAGGCGTTGGCGTAGACGTACGCCATGTTCTTGACGTGCTCCTCCCTCTCGACGTCGTCGTCCTGCACGATACAGAAACGGTCCACCCAGAGGTACTTGATCCCCAGCTTCCTCGCCAGCCACATGGCGTCCAGTATGGTCTGCGGCACGTCCGCGTCGTCCATGCTCGCCGTCAGCATCTCCAGGTTCCCCCTGAGCGTCTCGACGGGGCCCCTCGAACTCGGCAGCGGCGGCTCGTAGACGTAGCTCAGCGCGATGTACCGGTCCGTCGCGCGCGCGCGCACTAGGCACCGGTTCACCGAGTCGATGAGCCATATGGGCCTCCACGTGTCCCCCGGCGGGGCGGAGCAGTGGTCGCCGTGCTCTGCGTTGCACGTGTCGAGCCATTCGCGCACGCGGCCCACCGGGTTGAACTTGCTCGCCGTTGTCGACGCCGACGAGGCGCGGCGTGAGGGCGGCATCGTAGACGGCGCGACACCCACCGGTTCCTTTGCCGTGCGCGCCGTCCAGGTGCTCATGAGCCGTTCCGTGATGCTCTGCCGCTTGGCGCCGTTGAGGGCGCTGTTGGGCGGCACACTCTGCTGTCGTCGTCGGGCGTGGCCGTTGTGGTGGGCGCTGCTGCCGCCTCCGTGCCCGCTGTTGTAGTGCCTGTCGTCCACCGCGAAGCTCTGCCGCTTTACATCCCTCGGGGTCGGTGGACTGTCGCGGTCCCTGTCCAACGGCGGCGACGGTGGTTCTCCCTTCCTGAACTCCGGCTCCCGATTCCGATCGCGGTCTCTGTCCCTGTCCCGGTCCCTGCCCCGGTCCCGATCACGGTCGCGATGTCGTTCGGCACGAATGTCCTTTTCCCTGCTGCCCCTCGGCGGTGGCGGACGGTATGGTGGTGATTGCTGTTGTTGTTGTCGCTGCTGCTGTCGTCGCTGGGGCGGAGGCGTGGGCGTCTGGGGTCTATATCCAGCGCCTGCGCCGTCTTCGTCATCCGACATGGAGCTCGCTGAGCTTTCGTCTGATACAGCGTCCGGCCCCCCTGCTGGTCCCTCTCGTCTGATCGCTGCCGTACCACCGCCGCCGCCTCCGGCACCACTGCGGGCGGACGGACTCGGATGGTCCATCGTTTATGAGCTTGGCTGGTTTCCAACAGCCCTTGAGCGTTGTTCGTATGAGTTGTGTTGCACGCTCCCTGCAGATGCGAGCTGCAGGTGCAGTTGCAGATGCGCTTTGGGCGGCGCTCGCGCGAGGAAGCTTGAACGCTGCTGCACTCAGCAGGTCGATTGTATATAGTTGGGCCTCCTTCGGGGCTTTTTTTTTTTTTTTTTTTGCCTTCTCTTTGGGCGCCCTTGCGCCGCGACACTAGTGAGGGTGGCTTGGTAAGACCGTGCGACGGATGTCTCTGAGGCGATGAACGCAGGGTTAAAGCAAAAGTTCAACACCGTCGTCAGGGCACTGTGCAGGTGTGAAGTGTGAGATCGGCATCCGGTGGGTGATGAGAGAGAGAGAGAGAGCAAGCGTTCAATTCGGATAATGGTGAGTGATGATGAAGTCAGTTGTTGATGAAACGGGGGGAAGAGGGATTCTGATAAGCGACGCGCAGGCCACCCAGGCCAGTGAGACCGATGAGATGTGTGATATGAGAGGGCGGCCGAGACGAAGCATGAGAGCGCGAGAGGGAGATGAGAGACAAGAGGTGAGAGGTCGACAGCACCGCCACCCTCGGCCTATCTGTTCGACCAACCTCACAGTCACCACCCCCCCAGCCCCCTCGATTAACCAATTTAACAGAACACACATCTGGCATGAAGCGGTGGTACTTGTCCCGCACTAGTTGGCCATTGGGCACTCGTATTGCAGGGCCCTTCCCTACCGGATTTCCCATCATGTAATTAATTGCCCATCCACCGCAATTCCCAAAGGCAGCAGCGAAATCGCGGACGGGGTCTTGTCGTCGTAATCTGACTTGCATCACCAACATTCGAAACGAAACGTCTCGGTCCGTGCCGTCGTCCAATTCATTTGGCACATTTCTTTTTGGCGAATTGGTCCAGCTGAAAAAGATGTCATGTTCCCGTCATGCTCACATCTATTAAAATACACTTGCTTGCTAGTCTAACAAACTTGCGACGAATCTCTGCTACCGTGAATCGAGGCAGAATCTCTCCTCCGCCGCGCCATCCAACACTACCACCACCATCACCACCACCCCACCATTCAAGTGACTACTTCTGCCTCTGCGGCCCAAATTCTGGCCCATGGTATTTGTATCGAGTGCCATTCCCGCCGTAACCTTTACATGTTCCAAAAATCCCCGAAAACCCATACGCCTGTAAATGTCCAGCAGTCTTTGATGCTCTGACGGTCGTTGAGCCGTCCGGCGCTTTGCACTAGGCGAGCCCTTGACTGTACGCCGTTGCCGTTTTGTTGTTTTCTGGCATCAAACCCCGAAGAAATGAAAAACCACTCAAACGTCATCAAACGTCAAATGTGATCACTGAAACGTCGAACCCAAATAAGCCGAGATCCCGGTTACTCCTGGTCACTTTGGGCGCCGTTGCTTCCCCCGTTCGCTTCTTTGGCCCCGTTAGAAGCCGAAGAGATCAGCTTGATTCTCGTGGCGGATGTTACGGGCTGCGGTGTGCCGACGCTCGCACTTGCGCTGGGTGCCACAGAAGTCTCCTTGGCACCATTGCCCTCGAGCTCTTGCAGCTCTGGGTGCTTCTCAAGCTCCTTTTGCAACTCCTCGTGGAAGAATTTCTGCGTCCAGGTTAGAATTATTCATCAACATCAATATTCCCAACGCGCCGTGACTAACCTGAAGGGTCAGGGAATCCTGATACAGCAGCGAAGCCTCTTCGTTGTACGTTTGACAGTTGCTAAACATGAGATCAACATCCTTGCGCATGTCGCCGAGGCTGTAGTACTGCTGCTTTTTGATCTTTTGCTCGATCTGTTTCATCGAGATGGGGTTCTGGATGATCAGGTAGTAGTCGGCGTAGTCGCGCTTGGGGGGCAGGGCAAGGAAGGGACCAATGATGATCCGCTTGCCCGCCACCGACTCGTCGTCGTCCTCCTCTGGGGGCTCGGGATCATCGACCTCGAGGTTCATGAGTCCGTCAAACAAAGCACGCGCGCTTGCCTGGAGGGACTGGCGCTGCTGTGCCGAGATTCCCGGCGCACCAGATCCAGCAGAGACGGAGACCGCCTTGGGTCTGCCTTGAGGTCCGCGACGCTTCTTTGCCGGTGGTTCATCCTCGCCATCGTCTGCCTTGCGCTTCTCCTGGTTCTTGCTGCCGGGCTTGCGACCTCGTTTCTTGGGGGTTTCCACCTCCTCGGTGCTTGCGCGACTCGCTGAAGGAGACACTTCTGCAGCATTCGACAAGGCTGCTCTCTTGAGTCGGTTGTTCTCTCTCTTGTCCTTGCGGGCTTGCTTGCGTGCAGCAGCGGCCTCGGGGGAGTCCTCGTCGTCGTCAACAGCCATGAGCCATTGCTCTTCCGTGAGGCCATCGTCGTAGCGGACCTTGGTTCGCTCACGGGCCCCGCGTCCGAGACTCGTTTCAACCTCTACTTCTACCGGGTTGCCATCTCCAAGGTAGATCTCGGGAAGTTCGTCCTCTCCCAAAAGACGAGGCTTGGCCTTCGCGCCAGCTGCTTCGCCATAGATCGGGTCCCTCCTGCGCTCTTCGTCGAGCTTCTGGAAGACGGCCACCTCGTCATCACTACGGGCGAGGAGCATATTCAGCTCCTCATCATCCATCTCATCCTGCTCGCCGGTCTCTGCGAGGTCGGCGCTCTCCAGGAGGGTGCGCAACATGGCGTCACGATCCGTTTCCGTGGACTTGTTATCAAAACGACCGGCTTGAATGACCTTGCCGTCCATATCAAGCTTGAACCTGGCTCTTTCCAGAATCTTCTCTTCGACCGAGTTGGAGCTGATGAGACGCAGAATGCGAACCTCGTTCTTTTGTCCAATACGATGGGCACGATCTTGAGCTTGCAAATCTTGGTGAGGGTTCCAGTCGGAATCGTAGATGATAACGGTGTCGGCGGTCTGCAAATTGAGACCAAGACCACCGGCACGGGTCGAAAGCAAGAACATGAAGTACTCGGAGTCCGGGGCATTGAACTCGCGCAACAGATCAGAACGCTCGTCTGACTTGGTCGTACCATCCAGACGGAGATACTTCAGGTTGCGGTATCGAAGGTAATCTTCCATAATGTCCATGATGGCCGTCATCTGGAAGAACATGAGGACGCGATGGCCCGTTGCCTTGTACTTGGGAAGAACACGGTCCAGGAGCTCGAACTTTCCAGCTGTTCTCCAGAGCATGTCATTGCTGATGTTCAGGGGGTTCATGGTATTCTCGACCTCGCCGAAAACGAAGGGATGGTTGCAAAGCTTGCGAAGCTGCATAATCATGTTGCTCAGACCACGAGCACCGGCCTTGCCACCCTGTCCGTCGCTGACGACAATCTTGTTGTGCGTGACCATCTGCTTGTATAACTTGCTTTGCAGGGCCGAGAACTTGCACTTGATGACCTTTTCTGTCTTGTCCGGAAGGTCCTTTTCGACGTCCTTCTTCAGACGACGGAGCAGGAAGGGACGGAGCACCTTGTGCAGACGACGAATGACGAGAATCTGTTCTTCTTCCGTGAGGTCCATCTTGTCTTGCCCGCCGGTGTTGGCAAAAGGTGTGTTGAACCATTCGTCGAAAGTCTTTGCCGACTTGAAGATGGTGGGAAGTGTGAAGTTGAGCATGGCCCAAAGCTCAGTAAGGTTGTTCTGCAGCGGCGTACCGGTCAAAATAAGGCGGAATCGGGTATGGTAGTATTGCTGGATGGTAGACGTCAACTTTGAGTTCTGGTTCTTCATGCGGTGACCTTCGTCGATGATCATATGGAACCACTTGATCTTGCTAAGAACTGGGCGGTCCTTGATGATGTACTCGTACGTGGTGAGCAACACTTGGAAGCGTCCTTGCCGAATGAGGTCCTGCTGTTGTTTTCTGACAAGAGGAGGTCCCTTGTAGACGATCTTGCTAACAGACGGGGCCCACTTCTCGAATTCAAGGGTCCAATTGGTCAGAGTACTAAGAGGCACGATGACCAGGTACGGCCCTTCTTGCTTCTTGCGCTCGATGAGATAAGTAACCAAACTGATGGTCTGGATGGTCTTGCCGAGACCCATCTCGTCTGCAAGGATACCGTTCAGGTTGTTGTTGTACAGTGAAATCATCCACTGGAGACCCTTGATCTGGTACTCCTTGAGCTTACCACCAACGAGTATGTCGGCCTGCTCAGTGACCTCCTCCTTGATTTTGTGGGCAACAGCATAGTAGTCGATCTTCCTTCCACTCGTGTCGCCCTCGTCATCTTCCGGCTCGCTCTCTTCCTCTTCCTCTTCCTCTGGCATCTGTTCCTCTCCAGTTTGCTCTGCAAGAGCTTTCCTTTGCTGGGACTTGACGGAAGCGGCGAGTTGGCGCAAGAATCCATCGGTTTGCCTGAGAAGGTGAGTGATACGGGTATCCTTGGCTTCGTCGAGCAGCTTGAGATACGCTTCTTCGTCATTGGCCTTGAGAGCCTGCAGACGCTGCTTGGCGGTACGCTCGATTCTCTTCTGCTCTTCCTTCTCGATGTTGTAGTGCTGGGAAAACATGAGCTTGTTAAGCTTGGTCGACTTGTTGCGCTGGCTTGCGGCGGTTTGCTGGATCTCGTTCCTGTGCTGAGTAATGGCAGCGAGAAAGTCGGTGTGTCTCTTCTTCTCGCGGTTCTCCCGGATGTCGCGTTGTTGCTTCTCAAGCTTCTCGGTGATCCTGGCCTCACGGACAGTCATCTTCTTTGTGCGGCGGTAGCTAGAACGGTTGGTGGTCATGGCAAGGTTGTCGTAGAACATCATCGAGCGTCCAATCTTGTCGCGTAACGCCCTCTGCTTGGCGTACAAGCCTAGGCTCTTCATCTCGATGATGGCCTTGACCTTGGCACTGTCATCTAGCTCGACATCATCCTTGGTGGTGTCCCAGTGGGCGATGTTTGCTGGGGTGTTTTTGAGCTCAGCGTAACGGTCGCGCATCCGGTTGAACAAAATCACTTCCCTTTCGTACCGCAGCTGGTCGAAGTCCACACCGGTTGGGAAGAGTCCGGGAATAAGCTTCCGGTTCCTACGCTGGGTGTGGTCGAAATGGGTAATTGACTTGCGGATCAGGTTGGGGTCATTGAAAGGAGACTTGACGGCCTTGAAAGTTGGTCCCTGAACCTCGGGCAGCTCAGACTTGGGTTCGGCGCCATTCGGACCGGGCTGTGCGGAGTCTTGAGAAGCAGCTGCCGGTGTTGATGAAGCTGCCAGAGCGGCTGCCTCGGCGGCCATGGCTTTCCTTCGCTCGCGTTGAGCGAAGATGGCCTGCTGCATCTGCAAAGGAACGCCGGCATTCTTGGTCAACAGCTTGAATGCATGGATCTGTTGGCGAAGCAAACTCAGTTGCTGAGGGTTGAATTGACCAGCGCCGGGCCCGCTGGAAGGAGCAGTCGTAGACGGTGAGCCGGCGGTAGGGCCTGCGATATTTGAGCTTGCTGAGGGAAGCGCAGAGCCGCCAAGCGCACCAGACGTGGGAGGTTGTGTAGACTGAGTTGGCGGCGGCTGCTGCTGCTGCTGCTGCTGCTGTTGAGGCTGCTGCTGGGCGGGATGCGCGCCATTCACAGCACCGTTGGTTCCGCCCTGCTGCATCTGTCGCTGTTGTTGCATCTGTTGCTGCTGGTGTTGAAGGAACGCCTGTTGCTTCTGTCGCAGACGCGCCTGTTGTTGGAAGGACAGAACGAATTGCTCGGCCTTGATGTATTCGGGATCGGTGTTAGGGACGCCACTCTCCCTCATCTGCTTAAATTTCTGGGAGGCATTAGTATCATCCATAAAAAAAAGGTGACGAAAAGGATGTGCAGGGGTCACGAGGATGCAGAAGGGGTGGGAAGAGCCGTGTACAGAATAGTCTTACGTTGAAGATCTCTTGAGCCTGTTGAGGAGTGGTGGCTGCCATGCCGGCGCCAGGGAGCTGGACGGCAGGGGCTGCCTGAACGGAAGCCATGATGGGCAGTGTTTTACTGCAAATCGATTGACTACGTGTATCTCTAGAGATGCAACGACGATCTCGCGCGCATTATCATGCGAAGGGCGTGTCAAGTGTTGACAAGTGGAGCCGTGGTCAAGGTTGGTCGCGCCGGGCCCGTCGCGCGAAAAGAGAGACTAGAAGGCTAATAGTGACAGTGGACGATAAAAATGCGGCGCGTCGTTGTCGTGACGGACGGCTTTGAGGCGGCGGTGTGGTTCGGAGGCGGCAATCGCGATGGCGTGGTCGGAACGGAGACACGTCGGTCGCGTATAAGCAAGCTCACCAAGATGGAAGGATGGAGTTCGGCGGCAGAGGTCGATGGGAAATGGGGGATGCGAATGCGGTGCCGCGAGGCGTGGGGGGAAAAAATGCGTGGAAGATGAATGGGACGCGAGGCGAAAAACGGGAGTTGGGGGGGAGGGAAAAGGCGCGGCGTCAAGGCGTTGCCTCGAGCGGGATGCGCGAGGAAATCGCGTGGAAAAGGTTGCTCGACACTTTTCGAGATGGGTATCGATGCCTGTGGAGGGGGTTTTGGCGATTTTTCGATGCGCGCGGTGCCGGTTGAGATGGAGAGGTGAGGACAACGACAAGATTCATTGATGGTTGGTGCGGTCAGTCTGTGAAACTGCGGCCCCCGTAATTCTCAGCACAGGAAAGATTATGGATGCCTGAGGCAGGAGACGCTAGTCTGTTTACGTATAAGCGAGAACGCTCGGGCCAGGCTTTTCCGTGCATTATTGCAGACAGGCACTGGCGGCCGACTGGCTGGCTGGCTTCGGTTACTAGCCCGCCCACACACCCTGCCAGCCTGCGCCTCCTCAAACCGTCTACGCTATAATACCACACCACAGAGGAGGGTAAGCACGGGTGTCAAACGCGTGTGGCCTGGCCTGGCCTGGCCTGTCGGGTCGGGTAACCATCGGCCACCACCAAGGAATGCCGCCGGATCCACGCCACTTGGCATCTGTCGCCTCTCGCTTCCAGTTGGGTAGCTTAAGAAGGGGACAACAAGAAGGGAGAGAAGAAAGTAAAGGGTCCAAGAGTTGCCAGCGGGTTGGAGGCGCGTCAATCTCTCGTCGTGGGCCTCCAGTCGCTCGTTGGCTAAGGCACACACACCCCCGGCGGGCCTGGCCTGATGAGTTGGCTGTGGCGGGGATGTCCACACTCCTGCAAGTGCTTTGCCTGCCGCGTTGCGTTTGACGGCTGCTCCCAGCGAAGCTAATCTGATGGAAAGATGAACAAGTGGAGAGATCCCTTGGAAACACGCAGGCCGCAAAGAACTCTTGCCACCTCGGTCTCCTCCATCTCTCCAGTGTCCTGCTGCTGATTGATCCCTTGGTTAGCTCGCCCTGACTCCAATGAGTCCAATCCAGCCAATGTTTGCCCTTTCCTCCTCCAAATTTAGACTCATGCTCCCTCCGACCGTGCCCCCCCCTCCCCCACGAAATACCACACGCAGCTGCCGGCCGAGGCGTATGATCGGCCCGCCCCATTCCTTACCGCTTCACCTTCTTCTTGTCGGGCCCTTCCTCTTCGCCGTCGCTCACATCCGCGTACTGAGTTACTGGCTGCGTTTTCTGCCACGCAGCAGTGAACATCGGGTCTTTCTGCGCAGCGTCGGCATATTTGAGGAGTGCTTCCCTTGGATCTTCGTGAAGCATCTTCGCGAGAGGAATATTTTCTGCGATATGCTTTTCATCGGGCTGGTTCCTCATAAATGGTGTCTGCTCCAACACAGCCGGTCTCCTGGGGTCTCGAGACTTGCCTGACGCCGTCACTCCCGCGTTTCTCCTGCCAGCCATCACACTGCCCGGTGTAACGATGGAGTCTCCCGACATGCCAACAGACATGTCCGTAGTTCGAGAAGGGTCGTCGTCAATGTGGCGCTTCTTCGGCGCCCGCGACATTACCTCGACAGCACCCCGAGTAGACATGGTCGGGTTGTACATCACATGTGTCTCGCCGTTCGCTGAACCCGTAATAATCTGGTTGATCTTGGGATGCCAGTTGACGGTGATGAGGGGCGCCCCTGGAGTAATGGGCGTGACGTGTTCGGGCCGCAAGTTTCCAGGGTTCAAAATGTGCAAGTCGCCCGTTGCCGAACCCGTCAGGATGCTGGTCGAGTTTGGCGAGTATTTGATGTTGCTCATCGGGAAATGATCCGACGTTGACGCATGGTCCACCGTAACAAGAGGCGTCTTGAACTTTCGCGTATCCCACAGCTTGATCGTGTTGTCGCCTCCCCGCGTTACGACCATCCGACCGTCGGAAGAGATATCGATGCCTCCAGTCCAGGTATCCGGCTTGTGAGCGTCTCGGATCTCGGCCGAGGGCCTTGAGAACGGGCTGTTGCCGCTATACATGACCAGGGAGCCGTCGAGCGCAGCGGCAACAAGCACGTTGTTACCACCTTGTGCTGGCGCGCCCCATGCGACGGCAGTCATCCTTGTTCGGCCCGCAGACCCCGCTGCTTTCGACTTGAAGACAATTACGTCCCTTTGGCTGCGTTTGTTATTGATGTCCCAGATCCGGAGAGTGCTGTCGGTGCCGGCAGTGACGCAGAGGTTTCTGTCAGTGGGGTGCCAAGTTCCTGTCGTAACTTCTGAGATGTGGCCCTTGGTATTGTTCATGTCCCTCAAGTACATGTCTCCCTTGACGAATTCGGTAACAATATCGCCGTCCCTCGACATGATCTTGGCCTGCGGGTGGGCGGAGACGCAGAGGAAGACGCTCCCGGATAGGGGGTTGAACTCGACATGGTGGATCGGGTGCGATTCGGAGTTCACCGCAGAGGACTTGGCTTCCCATGGGTCGACGCTTCGGAATGCTCGGAGAGTACTCGGTGTCATGGATGCGAAATCGTGCAGGTTGATCTTGCAGTCAAGCGACGCTGACACAAGTCGTCCTCCGGCCGGGTCCAGCGCGACCGTCGTCACGGCTCTCTCGTGTGTTTTCAGAACCAGTTCGTGCGAGACTGGGTAGTCATCGCCATCTTCAGAGTCGTCAGAGTCCGAGTCCGACCCGTCGCTATCACTGTCATTGTCTGAGTCGGGCTTTTTCGCTTTCTGGGCAGCTGATGGCGGACCTGCTGCGGATGCCTCGTGGGGTGTTCCTGTCGAGGGCTTCTCTGCGGTTCTTCGGCTCCGGTCGATCTGGGCTGCGATGTTGGCTTCCTTTGACTTTTTCCCAAATGAAGCTGGGAGGAATGCGCGCATGGGATCGTCCTCGGCCAGCTCGGGGCCTTCGACCACGAAATCCTCGCCGTCGCTGCTCATTGTGGTGGTATTCTCGGCTGTGTGAGGAGGCAAAGAGGTGTGTCAGGAGGAAAACTGGAAAAAGGATTAATTCGGATATGGTCCCAAGATCTACCCACGCCAGCCAGGTACGCAAGTGACTGTAGATGGGGGTGATGTCAGGCAGGAGCACTACAGCAGGGGCCCTACATGCCTAACCGAAACTTAATTAGCGCTGTACCTTTGGTGAAGGTGGTGGTCAAAGCGCCCAACGGCTCATGGTCAACCTCACGACAGATCATCAGCGCAAGGCGAGACACCGCTAGAACAGGAAGCTACCCGTTCGCTCCCAGTACAATGGTCGGTCGGTCGGTCGGCACATGAAAAACTGAAGGACAATGTGTGGCTAACCTTATTCCACGAATCGAACCACGCCAGTTCCTCACGGCATCAAAGAATGCATCGCATTTGTAAGATAGTGTGTTGCACGCGAATGAAAGGGGTCATCTCGATCCACCTCGCTATTGGGTACCCCTGGATGACCGAGATTCTTCATCTCGATACTGGCACTTTGAGAGATTCGGCCGTATGTATACTTCAATTTCAAGTCGCTATTCACGGATCTCACCGCCCGTCGAACCCGGACGTAAGCCGGATCTCGCAGTTCTTCGACAACGCACCCACCTTCTCCTCGTCAACCTTCCCGATTCCCAGACCTGAGCCCTAGGAATATCAATGTAGCCATCGACGGGTTCCAAACCTCCGGGTCATTGGTGCAACTTGTTAGGTCCTCGTTGCCAACCATGACGTCCAGGTCTGTGTGACGAGCCGTTGGGACCCGCATCGAAGCTTTCGACTTACTCGGCATCCATACCAGTGAATTGACCTTTCTAGATCTACCTGAGTATGGTCCTCCAGGATAGTCTCACCCCAGGCATAACGGCATTCTCGTCGGTGATTTTGACAAAGAGCCAACGTGGTGGCACACGGAAGTACTCCATACTGTTGATGTGGGGCCATTGTGTCTCGTTTGGTTTACTTGACTCGAAGGACATGTGGCTCAGGTTCAGGGTGAGATGGATACGAGCAAAATCGCAATTTATAGACGCAATATAGCCACACAGCCGTAATCGTCCGCGATCGACTGATTGCGTCAAGGGATATGCGTATGAGACGAACATAGTTTTGTTCCGTAAATATTTTATCATTCTGACAGCGAAGGGAATAAAGTAGTATTCTAGAGTAATAGTTGCCGAATAACGATGTTACCACTTTTTAAACAGTGTTAATGAGACGCATGTCAAAACTTTGATTACTCTGGAGAAAATGCATGTTTCATAGTAAGGTCCTTCATGAGAGAAGCCTGTGTGAAAGCTAAAGAAAGATGTCCCCTACACATACCAGTGTACTCAACGAGATGCCAGGACAATGCATGTTGTCGAAGTCGAGGAAGGACGCTGACGGATATTTGATTCCAGGGCATCGAGCCTGCCTGCTTGGTACTTCGCCGTCATCAAACGCTCCGAGACGGGCATAGCGGACGACACACTCACGCAATTTGTCCCCAATCATGACCATCACTACCTGCAGACTTCTCCTAGCCAGATCATCTTCATACCACGGCATTTCAGATATGTTACGGCTCCGCGAGATTGGTCCAATACTGGCTTAGTGTTACTGAGGCTGGGCATGAAAACCTCTTGATGTCACATTTTTTTTGCGGGGGCTTCTTTGAACTTCACATGTTAAACGGCTCCTCGTGACATTGGACAATGGAGTCCACCGGTGCATCAGACCAGTGAGATAGTCACTGCTTCGCATGCGAGGTAGGGAGGTTGCACCATAAAGAGCGGCATGTCGTTCGACTACTCTCCATCTTCTTGTTAGCTGGGAATTTACTCGGTGCCGAAGCAACAAGCATGTCGCAGGGCGGGATTATTCTCGGGGGGCTTATGCGAGGTAGTAATGCGCGGCGTATTGTGATAAATTGCTTCTGATAATGTGCACTGGTGTCAGGACAACCGTTGATGGAGTGTATTCTGTGCACGGTCTGGTCCTGGAGCGTTGATATTGTTCGGTTTTCTAATGGTTTACAGATCCTGAGAACCCATGTTGTACTCATATCTATCCGTCTAGGAGGCAACAGCTGCAAGCCGCTTCAATTCCTCCTGCTTCATCCGCTCCTGCACCTTGATCCTCTCCGGGACGACCTTCTCCCGGGCAGCCGTAATCTTCCATTCGGGCAGCGACTCCACGCCCAAGGCCCTCAAGGTGGTCTGCTCCACAAGGCTATAAGCGCCGTCCGGCCTGTTGAAGTCGTGGGGCTTGGTAAGAGAGACCGGAGGGTTAGTGATAATTCTCAGCCGCCTAAGAGGGTTCCACGAGATGGTGTGCAACATGAGGGGATGAAGCAGATAGACGTCGCCCACGTTGCCGTGGGCCTCGACGAACCCGTCGCAGCTTCGGGCGAGCGAGTTATACCAGTCGAGGCTCGCCGGCTTTGCGAATTCCGGATCGCCTCTCGGTGCCATTCGCACCGAGACGCCGTCTGGGTGGTCGTGAAGGTGCTTCGCGATCTTGGGTATCGCCTCGGGGCAGATGAACGTCGCGCCACCGCCAGGGACGATATCCGTGAACAGCGGAATCACCAGCAACCCCTGTTCCGGGGAGTCGAGGTAATGGACGAAGAAATCGCCGTCCACGTGCCAGATGTCCAACTGTTTGGGGTCGACCTCGCGACCCTCGTTCTCCTCGCTTCCGAGGTTGACGATGAGCGAGTCCTTCCACTGCTTCGATTCGGGCGTAATGCGGTCCTCTCCGCCGCACACCTCGCAGATGGCTGCCCAGGCCCTCGGGGCGAACTCTGAAGCGTCGAATTCGCGGTGGTGAGGCATGTTCGTTCGCGGCTTCCAGGTCGACTTGTCGTTGGGATCCATGCCCAGGCGTGTCCAGACGTCCTTGGTGACCCAATCCGCCTGTTCCTTGGTAAAGCAATTGCTCAGCTTAAGCCAACCATGTTGTCTGAAGTGCTCTTTTTGAGACTCGGTGAGAGGCTCAGCCGGGGATGACATGGCCGCGGACGACTGAAGAATAACTTATTCAGTCAACTTATAAGGTGGGTGGCTCCGATAGAGGCGGTAGTCAACGATGAGCAAGCAGTTTGAAATATTGGCCGAGGGAAACGAAAAGAAATAGCAGAGAAACCGGCCAGAACCCAACTCGTATATCGTTAGACCTGGACGGAGTGAGTTCCGGACATTTGCACTGAGATGGAGGTTCTTATAGACCCCCATGGAGGGGAACATGTGCCCCGCGAACTTAGAACCGCGAACCAACCGGTGGTAACAGGATGCCCAGCTTGTGCGGGGAAAGGGAAATCAGAACCAACACCATTCCGCAGCCATTTTATTGGACGAGGGGGAACGAGTTTGTCACATTTGCTGCGAAAACATACGATTCGGTACAGCCACGCCTCAATCCCTCCCCCTTTCATAGGGCTTCGAATGCCTGGAAGACACGGGGGCAGGCCCAATCAGAAAAAAGTGCCTTCAAGGCTCCCATGGCGTTAAGCTAGAGTTCATGAGACCGGCTAAATAGACAAAGAATGGATCTGTGTCGATCCCCCTCTCAAGGAAGCAAAAGTCATGATGCCCTCAACCGGGTAAAGTGAGCTGGGTTGCGGGGGGAATTGCATTGCGATAAAGGGGCTGTGCGTCATGGCAGAGTCTTTGCTGACATCCGGTTATTCATATGAATAAATTGGTAGCAATTTCAACGTCAGCATTTAGGGCGATGAAGCGTACTGCATCGAGACAAGTGGCTGGGATCTCGGGTTGGGACGTGGAAGACGCGTTGCAACGTCCCGCACGCAGTTCGCGCGGCGTACCAGCACAACGTGCAGTTGATAACAGCATAATAAGATACAAGGGGCGAAGGGGCAGTGTACGACAAGCTCTCAACAGAGCACCCCCAAATGTTGCCGAAGACCACGGTTGGCTGCTAAGTGGCTCGCCGTCCGGGCATTTTTCCTGGCCGGCACGGGTAATTCGAGACGTGATTGGTCACACACCGAACCCCACCGAAAACATTCGGTCAACACTGTACCGACGGCAGCCGACTAAACTTTCCTGTTCTGCACGCGTCTGCATCCCCTTGCAGTAACCAATTCTCCCAGTCCTCGACACACTTTACATCGGCAACAGAAAAGAAATGCTGCCTGATCCAATAGTAGACGACGAAGAGTACGAGTCCTCGCAGGACTCCGACTTCGCGCCCGAGGACGCCATCGCAGCAGATGGCGCCTCCGAGGCGTCCGATTCCGAGACCGACGGCGAAGACGCCGCGGCGGCGGCGACGAAGCTCGCTAAACGTAAGCGCGACGCCGACGGCGGCGAGGCCGAAGACGCGGGCTTCGAGAACTCGGGCGACGAGGCTCTGATCAAGAAGGCGAATAAGAAGAGGCGCAGGAAGACCAAGGATGCGGACGCCGCCGCCGCCGCCGCCGCCGCCCCGGACGAGGAGGACGAGGGGGGCGATGGAGGGTTGGTCAAGACGCGGAGCATGCGCGCCGCAGAGTGAGTCGATACCTTTTCCTCTCTCTTTCTCTCTCTCTCTCTCTCTCTCTCTCTCTCTCTCTCTCTCTCTCTCTCTCTCTCTCTCTCTCTCTCTCTCTCTCTCTTTCTCTCTCTCTCTCGTTCTTTTCCCGGCTTCCCTTCGGTTGAAGCGACCGTACTGACTAGAGGGGCTACAGAAAGCAGGAGCGCAAGACGGCGGCAGTGTCCGGCCCGGTAACGGTCGACGTCGAAGCGATCTGGGCACAGATGCTCGCGGGTCAGACGGTGACGCCGCCGACCACCGAAGACAAGACCGCCGAGGAAGCCGATCCCGACGGGGCCAAGGAGCCCGGCGCCGAAGCCGACGCGACGAAGCCAGACGAGGCCCTCGGCGGCGACGACCCCTCGGATATGATACGCATCAAACGGACTTACAACTTCGCCGGCAAGGTCCACACGGAAGAGAAGCTCGTGGCGCGCTCCTCGGCCGAGGCGAGGCTCTACCTTGCCTCACTCGGGAAGGACGCCGCGGAGGGCGGGGGGGAGGGGCAGGAGGAGGAGGAGGAGGAGCCCAAGCGGGTGCTCAAGAAGGCGTTCCGGTCGGCCTTTGAACCGGTCATCGAGGTCGCGGGCCAGCGGTCCGACCTGAACCTCGGCGTGGCGGTGCGGATCAAGGCGCGCGAGAAGGAGGCGCAGGCCAAGAAGCTCAACACGGTCGAGAAGAGCAAGATGGACTGGGCCGGCTTCGTCGACAAGGAGGGGCTCAAGGACGAGCTCGAGCTGGCGGGCCGGGCCAAGGGATCGTACGCCGAGAGGCAGGACTTCCTGGCGCGCAGCGAGGCCAAGAGGGAGGAGGAGGCCCGCCGCGCGAGGTTGGCCGGCCGCGTGCTGTGAGATCGGGCCGAGTCCTGTTTTTGGTTTGGCAGGCCGTAAGGCCTCACTTCATGGTACGGTTCGGCGTTTTTTTTATTTTTTTATCTTGTTTTAGTTATCAGAGATACCCCCCGCCCCCAAATTCTATTTACAATTAAAACCACTCGTGTTGGGTTACCTACAGCTTCGCGCCTTTGCTTTGCGGCGGGAGGATGGCGACATCCTGGTACGGGACGCCCAAAAAATCATACATGAAGTGAAACCTGTCGCTCCCAAAGAACGGTTCTCCCTTGCCCTCGTCGTTCACAACCCAGAACCAGGGCGCGCCGAACGCGCCCCGCTCGATCGCCTCCTGCGTCTTCGCCCTGACCGAGTCCTTGGTCTCCTGCGCCGCGGCCCCCTCCAGGATCCTCCCGACATCCGCGTCGCTGAACAGCCGGTCCTTGGTGTCGCCAGGGTACTGCCGCGGGGCTTCGGCCAGCGCCGTGGCCAGGGCGTCGGGCTTGGTGAGGTTGACGTTGGGTGGCTCCCAGAAACGGTGGAGAAGCCAGTGCCAGGCCGTCAGGTACGTAGCGTCCGGATAGTTGGCTTTGATGAAATGTAGCGCGCGGAGGGGAAGGACCGTCATGGTGCTCTCCATGAAGTTGTCGGGCGGGGTGATATCGGGCTTGCCCACCCGCACGGAGGACCGGCGGGCGTCAAAGCTGCCGTACTTGGCCTTAGCCGGGAGGGACCACGGTGGTTTGTTTCCTGTGCATGGTTATTGAGGAGGGCAGAACGGGACGGCGGCATCAGGAGTTGCTTACCTGTAGCGGCGTTGACGGCGCCAAGCAGGATTGGATGGATGCTGAGGAAGAGGTGTGTTACCAAGTGATTGTATGGAAGGAGGAAAATGCGGCAACCAACTCTACATGCACTCCATGCGCCGCGAGGAGCTCTTGGTTCTTGATTATGTGGTAAAATGCGATGTAGCTGTACAGAGATGCTTGCGCCCGGGAACCAGTCAGCTCTGCGACAACGTATGCTCATAATAAACTAAGACCCACCGATGTCCAAATAAGCATCGACCTTGCCGCCCATCTTGGCGGTGTTCGGAACGATCGATATGGCTGCAGATGTTTGTACAAAGCAGTAAACGAGCAAGGAGGGCAACCGGTTTGTTTGATCCGTAGCTTATCTATGGCGCAATTATTCTGCAGAATGTGTTGAGGCAGCAGGATTGGGGGGGGGGGGGGGGGGCTGTGAGAGTTGAAGGGTGAAGTTGAGGTGGATGGCGTGGGGAACCTCGGCATCGAGTGCTGGAATCCGGGGTCGGATAGCTAGCCCCGGCTTGGGGGCGCAACGATCACTAATACGCAATTCCGCCGAGCCCCAACGACATGTTTACTATTCCAGATCACATCTCATGCATCAACAGCTTGTGATAAAAGGGACTGTGCGTCAATTACAAGACAGGTAATTCTGCATCTCTGGTCGCGCATTCGGCATGTCCTGATTCCATCTTCGTCTAGCCACTAAACTAAACATAACCACTCATCCCTCCAAGGGTGTATATCAGGAACGATGGACGACGGAAAGCAGGTAGCTCTCGTAGTCGGCGCCTCCAGAGGCATCGGTCGACAGATCGCAATCGACCTCGCAAAAAATGGCTACACGGGTATTGATAACCCCCCTTTCTCAAGCTCATGGTCCTCAACCAGAAGAAGAAGAAAAGAAAAGAAAAGAAAAGAAAAAGAAGGACTTGATCGTTGACTAGTCCTAGTCGTTGTGGCAGCAAAGACTACCAGCGATGCGTCCAAGACCAGGCCGTTCCCGCCGGATCCCAACTCGCAACAATCGACGGTCAGCACAGTCGCCCGGGAGATCCACGAAGCGGGCGGCGACGCGACTCCCATTGCTGTAGACATTCGCGACCAGGACAGCGTGGCACGAATGGTCGAGCAGACAGTAGAGGTAGGTCCTCTTATCCTCCCCCCTCCACTCGCCCAGCTCCTCTCTTCATCCGCTGCCAAAAGCCAACTAACACATCACCCCCCCGCCTTCCCTCCAGAGGTACGGGCGCCTCGACGTCCTGGTCTACAATTCTGGCGCCATCTGGTGGTCTTCGGTCGAGGACACGCCACCCAAGCGCTTCCAGCTGATGCAGCGCGTGAACCCAGAGGGCCTCTACCTGACCCTCCACGCAGCGCTCCCGCACCTCAAGCGCCGCGGCCGCGGCCGCGTCGTCGTCGTCAGCCCACCCATCTACAGTCGCTTCTTCCGCGGCAAGACGGCCTACGCCATGGGCAAGGTAGGCATGAGCGTCCTGACCAAGGGCCTGGCCATGGACTTTGCCCGGCAGGGGCTGGACGAGATGGCCATCACGAGCATCTGGCCCGCCGTGGTATGTATTGCAGCCCAAAGTCTCCGCCTGCATCTGCCACAACGCCCCCCTTCCCCGTCCGATCAGACAAACTTTGTGAGCTGACGACGACGATACGTTTGTGCCAGGCCATCGAGTCGGCCGCCACGCGGAAGTTCCAGGCTGCCGACCCGGCCGAGTCGAGGGACCTGCGCCGGCCGACCATCTTCTCCGACGCCGTGCTCGCCATCCTGCGCGCCCCGGCCGGCCGGGTCAACGGCGAGCTCGTGCTGGACGAGGACTTCCTGCGGGACCACGCCGGCGTCACCGACTTTTCGAGGTACGCCCTCGTCCCCGGCGCGCGGCCGCGGAGGATCATGCCGGCGGTGCTGCCGGACCTCACCGTTAGAGAGCAGGACGACGAGGGCAAGAGGTACGACAGCGCCAAGGCCAAGTTGTGACGAAAAAAGAAAAAAAGAAAGAAAAAAAGAAAACGGCGTTTGTGGGCGGCTGTGGGGTTTGACGAAAGAAGGTCGTTTTAATCGCTTTGGCTTTTGTATAATAAAATCTCCGATGACCTCCCGGGGCTGGTGGCTATGCAGTCAACATTCTCAAAGGAGAGAGAGAGAGGAAGGAGGGCTTACTCCGCCCAGTCCTCAACTCCATGTTCCTACATCAAACATCTTGGAAGATGGAGGGGTATATTTTTGTTGTATGGTAAATTTTTTTTTTTTCCATTCGTGATGGAGAATCACTTCAGCCCGCGAGTAACTTGTCATCTGTCTCCAGCACTTTTTCCTGAACGCTCTGCCCCGCCGCCGTCTCCCCTTTGGCCTTGCCGTTCGCTGCCTCGGCTGCCGCCTCGCCGCCGGCAGTCTCGCCGTTTTCAGCCTTGTCCATCTTGGCCTTGTCCTTCTTGCTCATCGACACGGCCCCCTTGGCCAGGGCCTCCTTGGGCAGGGGCCGGATGATGGGCTGCACGACCCACCACGGCCTCTTGCACCGCTTGATGGCGCCCCGAGAGCTCTCCCCGTCCTCCTCGATCACCTCGTCCGGGTCCGCCGTGGGGCCCAGGACCTCGTCGCCCTCGAACATGGCGGGTCCGGCCTTCTCGTACTCGAGCAACCCGTCCGCGACCTTCCTCTCCACCATGCTCAGGATCTTCTCGTACGCCTCCAGGTCACCGGCCCGGCTCTTGGCGAGCAGGTCTCGCACGTCGGTATGCTTCGATACGAAGTGCCGCAGCAGGTGGAACATGTGCGGCTGCATCGCCGAGTAGTTGGGGCTCAGGGTCCGGCTCTTCCCCAGCTTGGGCGTGTCCTTCCTGCGCTTCTTGCGCTCCGGCTCTTCCTCTTCCGCCAGCGCCTTGTCCATTTCCTCCATCCACGCCGTGTCGTCGCCGGGCACGAAGAGAGGCCGCCTCGATGGCGGCTCCTCGCCCGCGGCGTACTTGTGCAAGATATCCATGTACCGCCTCATCACCGCGTCCACGCGGTACCCGCCCTTGCCATCCTTGCCACGCCAGTATTCCCGCGTCTCTGTTCCGGGCTCTGGCGGACGGCTGAAAATGGTGGGGTCGCTGAGGTTTCCCTCGGCACTCATGATGCCATCTGCGCCCGTGGCCTCCAACGCACGCTGGAGGTCGTCATGCTGCAGGATGTTTCCGTTGGCGAAAAGCACCGTCTCCGGCGGCAGTTGCTCCCTCAACCACTTGATGGTACTCCAGTCTGCTAGGCCCGTCAAGTGACCCTTTTGCTCTCTCAGCCTTCCGTGAACCGTGAGGATCGACGCGCCGGCCGACAGTACATTCTTGGCGTACGCGAGTGTCGCCTCCCTCGTGGGCAGTATCCTGATCTTGGCCGTCACGGGGATCGGCAGGTTCCGGTGCAGGGTGTTGATGAGCTTGAAAATGAGCTCCTGGTCCTCTTGTAGGAAGGCACCGTATTTTCCCTTCTTGGCGATGCCCTGCGGGCATCCCAGATTGAGGTCGACGGCGTCGCAGTACGGAGCAACCTTCAGCGCAGCGCCCAAGAGAGCATCGGGGTCGTTTGCGCAGAATTGTACAAAGAGCGGGCGGTCGATGGAGGGGTTGCCGTCGAGCCAGGCCTGCGGCGTTGAGGTGGTATCGTTTGCGTCACCGGGTCGCGCGGCCTGGAAGTGGCACTGGCGGTAGTTTTCCGTATCCTTGAAAAGCCGCGCGTGAAACATGGGCGTATAGGCCACCAGATTCTTCTGCTCAGATGGTGGCATGAACGATCGACTCAGCATTCTCCAGGCCTGCAGCGATGATGTCCAACGTCAGCGGTCCGTTCAAAACCATGCCCTTTCACAAAAACCGGCACGAGCTGCGCCAAACTTACAAATTCGGACTGGTCTACCATGGGTGCGAGAATGTACTTTGGGCTTCCAATGCTCTCGTAAAAAGCCCGACCATGCAGCTTGGGCCTGGCTGTTGCAGCTGTTCCGGCCTCAAGCCCCGCGGTTGGGGTCTCGATCGTTGTCGCCATCTTTATCGAGGAAAAATGACGGACGAGCCGGCTTGTCTGAGACGTCCGGAGCCTCCACAGCCTGAATAGGCCCTCCAGTGTGTCGGTTGTCTAGAAGCTGGGCTATGCAACCAATTGTAGTATCGCCAGTCGCGTGTCATCCGTATGAGACCAAGGAAGGCGACGGTCGTGACAAAATCAGGTTTTTTTTTTTCTTCTTTTTTTTCGTCGAGCCTTGCGCCAGATAGAATGCGAGGCTGATAGCCCCGGATTGAGGTGTCTTATCTGGTTGGTGGGGCCATGCGTCTGGGTGTCACCCACCACAGACAGGCTGATGCGTAGGTACCTTAGTTGAACTAGGTATCTCAAGACTTCCCTTTCTAGGTGTCTAGGTAGCTAAGGGGGTGAGCAAGCTGCATCATTGTCAAATGTCCTGGACAAAGTACGATTGTTCGTTCTGGGACCCAGCGAGCGTCGTCCAAGGCCTGCACCGAGACCGTGTGTCAGGCGAGTCAAGTCATGCAAAAAATCAACGCGCGATTGTCGCAAGTGGATAGCTGTCACATGTGAGTGAGGAAGTCCTTCTCCCCCACACAGCCATAACTGAGTGCGCTCTAAAAGTATTCAATTCGCTGGAGCGGTCGGTACCAGCATCGAGGCCTCTCTTGAGACTCAAGCTATTTTTTTTCCTGATAAAAAAAAAGGCACACTCTATTCTGCCTTCTCTTGACCCGACGAACTAGAAGGCGACAATGTAATTCGAAGAGAACCCACAGACAGATAAAGAAAGAAGAAAGAAGTCCTTTGACCCTCCAACAAAGCAGATACCAACACAGTAAAGCTCGACCGAGTACCAAGCGCGAGCAAAGAGATCCTTTCAGAGTCCGCATGCTACTATCGCCACAGGGCTTGGGCCCCATCTGATAATAATAAAAAGTGTAAGATGATAGGAGGCCGCAAATCACTGCTGCCGTCGTGTCCCCATGGTCCGTGTAATCGCTGCCCAAATGCAAACGGGTCTTTAGCCCGCCATCTGTCTGCACTGACTGGATGTCGAAGGCCATCCTGCCTCTCCGGCCGCCTTGCTCGTATGCTTGCCATTCCACCCGTCGCAATAACATGAAAAACAGAGAATTAGTCCACAAAGGGCGGCCGGCGTATGCTTCTCAGTCAGGCAAGAAAATGCTGTCAAGTGACGATCGATAAACGCCTTGACGCCGGACGATGCTGTTCCTGAACGCCGTCGAAAGGTAAATGTAGTGGAAATACATGATCGGGCGTTGCTGCCCATCAAGAAACAGAGTTGGGAAGATTCCGTCTCGCAGGCGTAGCCGTCGTTAGAAAAAGTGCGTGTAAATCTTGGAGTTTTCATGAACTTCCATTTCCTAGGAAATGATTAGCGGTGCACGGCGTTTAAGAAGAAGAAGAAAAAAAGAAAACCAAGAGGGCGGGTCTCGAGTGCCGACATACCATCTTGAACGTGTTGAGTTCCTCCTTGATCTGCTGTGCCAGCATCGGCGTTAGGCGGTTGCAAGTTGCAATCTCGCCCCTGCGATCATACTCGCCGCTCGGCCATGTGTCGTGGAAGATAATCCTTGGCGAGAAAGTTGCGTTTCTCTTAGCCGATCCTGAAGGCGTTCCCGGGGCACTCTTGCTGTCCTGACGAAGCCTGAGAGCGGTCATGAAGTAATCCTCAGTGCCGATAGCCACTGATCCTGATCGCTTGTGACCTTGTGCCTCATCACTCGGCGTGCTCGGAGCGGTGGAAATGGGCGAGTCAGCGATGTTGGGAATCGCGGGCAGTTCAAAGTTAGAAGTGCGCTCACGAGCAGGACTGCCTGATCTGTTGTTGTTGTTGCTGCTATTGTTGTTGTGCTTGAGGATCCCCTTCCTGACGGCTGCGAGCACCTCGGCGCGCTCCCTGTCGCCACCGACAATGCTCTTCCGTCCGGCGCTGTCGTTGCCGGAGCTCCCAGCGCGTTCGGATACCATGCTGGGAGTGTTGGAGATGTCGAGAGAGTTCCGCTCCAAGTGGGGGAACCCAGTGCCGCCGCCGTTTTGCGTACGAGGATCCGCATTGACGTTGACTCTTTCAGCTTCAACGGTGATCATAGACACTGCAGCCTGGCTGGCTTCTGGAGTCATTGCATCGGCTGCTGGAACGCCGATTACCGATTTAGGTCTGAACAGGCCAACAAGGTTTCGCGTGCTCTTCTTCATACCACGGCCCATCTTACGGATCATGATGGAAGCAGATGACGCGGTCGATGAGATGGACAGGTTGTCCGTCGAGCTGGAGAACAAACGCCCGCCGTAGATGCTGTTTCCGATTCCCCCCTCTTCCTGCTTCTTGGCAATAGCAGCCTGTTCGGCATCGTATATCTCAGCAGGTGTCGGGTCCTTGTGCAGTCGCGACGGGTCGGCCGCGGTACTGGTTTCAGGAGGAGCGATATCGGGGCCGGCGGCCTTTTTAAAATCGGCAGCACTGCCAAACGAGAAGGCTCTGCGCAATCGCGATGTCTTGCTTTTCGACCTTGTGCTCTTCTGATTGATCGCGGCCAGATGCTGGGCGGCGGGACTGCTGGCATTGACTGCGTTAGATGCGGGTGTGTCCGGAGCCGACGCCTGCTGCGGAGCATTGCCCAGAGAGGAAGGTGGTTTTTGGGGACTCGAGTCTGTCGCCATCGTCGCCGGCTGGGAAAGGGGAGAGGGCGTTGACTGCTTTTTGGCCGCATCTGACGATGAGCTTCGTGGCGGGATGGTCACAAGCTTGGGATGATCTTGTTTCGACGAGCCGTCATCTGGGTTGGGAGAAGTCGAGGAAGAAGAGGGGGGGTTGACGGTGGGGGCGGGTACGCTGCGGTTGGCAGACTGGCGGAAATAAACTTGTTAGCGATGGAACGATTCAGGATGATCGGGCCGGTGCATGATTGGGCAATCGAATGAAGGGATGAGACGAAGACGCCGACGGCGAAACGACAGAGACAGGGGTAAGGATGGGGATGGTTACTCACCGAAGACGGGTGTGTATGGCTACTGCGGCTCGAAGCCAGGCTTTCGGCGCTGCCATTACGGACATGCATGTTGTTGTCGGCGGGAGGTGTGAGGGTGGAAACAATGCGAAGCGTCTTTTCGTTGTTTTTGGGAGTAGGACGGCGGTCGGGGCGGGGGGGTTCTTCCGAATGGGAGAATTCCTGTGGGATTAGCGGCTTGGGATAATCGGCAGAATCAAGCGAGTGCATGCTGCGCCGCCTGAGTCGCCTGTCCTCGGTTGGTTGCCGATTCAATTGCATGTCATCGACCACATCGTAGGAACTGTTTGGCCTGCCCTGATAAGATGGCATTCGACCTCGCACTGACACGCTCTTTTGTTCCGGGGCATTGTACAAATGGCTAACCGTAGCCATGCCTGAGCCTGAAGGGGCACTAGTTTGGCGTGGTTGCTGTTGCTGAAGAGCGGGGCGCCGGTACCGATCAGGCGTTGTCTTAGTGCCAGGGGTCTGAGCGAATGTCATTTGCTGCTGTTGTGTTGCGTTGCCAGATAAGTACGCCGACTGTGGTCTCGGGGCCTGCGAGTTCGTGCGAGCAGCAGGAATCGCCAGGTCGTCCCTCGACCCGCTTTTGCTTGTCCCCATGCTGCTGTGGCCGTAGCTAGCGCTGGACATGGATGAGCTTCCAGAATGACGGGATCGGCTTGCGTCTTGTCCGTGGACCATGCCCTGCGTCGGAACAGCTGGGGAAGACGATGTGCGGTAGCCGCTACCGTACTGCTGCCACTGGCCGTTGGTGTTCAGGCTCGGGGTACTGGTAAAGGCGTATGGCTGAATCGGGGCATTGCTCCCGCGGTATACGCCAGACCCGGAGAAGTTTCTCTGGGCTTGCTGGGCAGCCATGTATTGCTGATTCGCCTGAGCCTGTGCGGGAATCATGCTGCCGGAGGATCTCGGCTCGAGGGTGGTGACAGTGGTGGTCTGCTGAGGATACGTTTGAACCAACGCGGCCATGTTCCAAGCAGCCGACAATAGAGGAGTGCCAAACGAGTTCTTCTTCGCCGGTCGCTCAGTCGCTCGACCTGCCCAGGTTCACTCGACACTCATACACACAAGGTTCAAGTGGCGTGGACGATGCTGTGGCCAGCGATTTGCAGGGCGCAAACTCTCGAAACTGGCAAAATGGATCATGTTAGCAAAGTTGAACCAACTTAACGCGGCCGTCGGCAGCAGGCGAATATGCCCACGCGGTTGATGCGTATGCGATACATTACAAAGGTGAGGGTGTCTGTAAAAGCAAGGGCGACGCATATCCTACAAACCTTTCTTCTATTTGATAGCCCACGGAGACAGGCTAGCTAACCTGCCCGGTGTTGTCTGATATTTTCCTGGGCGAAATGGAAGTGCCCGTTTAAAATGTTGGAAAATAAGGTCGCCTGCGGCCAGGGGAAAACAACGAGGGATTCGGCGAGGGCAAGACAGAGAGTAATTCGCTGTTACCGCGAAACACTTCTGCTCTAGAGAGGACGAGCACTAAACGACAGAACAGTCGACCGAGGGTAGAGAAGATCAAGTGTCACAGTGACAACTCGAAGCAAAGCTATCAGTCGGCCAAGAACATGGGAATATGAGGCACTCGTATCCGGTTCGGTATCGCGGCAGAGTAGTCGTCGGGACGATGGCGTCGAGTAAGTCAGACGAGCTCGGCTTGTCGTCGAGTCTGAGGTAGGTTTGTATCTTTAACGTTTAGATCATAAAAAGGAGATGGGCATGCGTCAGGTGTAGCAAGGGCGCGGTGGTGTTCTTCTTTCTCTCTTCAGTCTCGGTACAGGATGGACGGGATGGGATGGGTGGCTAGGTAGGTAGTAGAAGAACAGAAAACGACAGGAAGGCGGAATAGGCGATGAACGGAGCGAAGATGTGATCGGAGCAATCGAATATGGAGACCCAGCGGGAAGGGACTTTGAGCTTCAGGCAGCCTCTGGAGGAATTCGTGATTTTTTTTTTCCTTCCTTCTTTTCTTCTTCTTTCCTTTTCCTTTGGGGGAGGGGGGGACGATGACAAAAAAAGGGGGTACGTGGATGGAATGGAATGAATGGGTTCTAGGGGCAGGGTGGAATTGGGGGCAGAGAACCGGTAGAAGAGGGGGGGGAATAGAAAGAAGAAGGGGGAAAGAAAGGGAAGAGAAAGGGTGAGACTATTTTTTTTTTTTTGAGGGGATACACAGTGAGGAAGTCAGGTATGGTGAGAAGGAGTTTCCAATAGGAGAGGAGGAGAAGGACGTTCGTTCTGTCAGGCCAGGCAAGGCGAGGTAAGGCAAATGGATGGGCAAATGGCGGCTTTGCTTTAGGGGGGGTACGTGGAAGGGTCGAGATGGAGATTGCCAAATGGGAAGGTTTTGGTATCGTACCGATGCTGCCTGCATTGGTCTACTGGAGCCAGACAGGACAGACCAAAGATGGAGGTCCACTATGGAGACTCACAGACCAAAGTACCTCTGCCGCATTCTGTGGCGTTGAAGGTACATAGCGTTGCGTCTTAGCACCTGGCAAATGGACATCCACACGTCCTGGATTTTCGGTCCCTATCCTTGATCCCATGTCTGTACAGACACATACCCTGTACTTTCCTGCAGCACCATGGTGATCCCTGTTCGGCATCGTCGTGTCTGACTGGTCCAAACTGGCCCTGTAAGTGCTGTGAACTGGGGCTACCTGCTGTGTGGTCTCAGAGAAAGAGAGAAGGAGGCCGAGGGAAAGAAAGGGAGAGGAACATTCGAGCGTTTCCTCTCACTTGCCTCATACCAATCAATGCCATACCTATCTAGGTACAGTGCAGTACAGCCAGCCCTGTCCAAGTCCAGTCCTGTCCAGCCTAGCCAGGTACAAGACTTTCCTCTTCCTGCCTTGCTTTCTTTCCCCTCTCGGAAACAGCAACATCCATCGCATCGGCAACATCTCGCCCACTTGAGCTGTGGCCATAGCGGGCGAACTTGACACGCAGGGTCGGAAGAGGAACAACGAACACTGACCCTTGGAATCCACCAACGGGGAGGGGAAGGGAACGTCACGGACTACTATGGATACTGCGTGGGACTTGAAGTGATCGAAGGCCCTGTGCGAAAACAGTCCGCCGTCGTCATTAACATCCCCGTTGGCCACACAGGGCGGATCCCTTCACCCCCCCCCCCCCAAATAACCCAAACAGGAATGGGCAGAACGCGTCTCTCCTTCGTCTCCTCACCCGTGGAGGGAATTGTCTCTCGGTCTGGAGAATTTTGGCATCCTGTCATTGGGCGATCTAACGAGAGGCGGCGAATCACAACCACGCTACCCCTTGCTCCTGTTGCTCCTGGACGACTGGAAATGCCCGTCGCGGTCATCAGAGTGCCTCTCCAAGCCCGGAAGGAACCCCTGAAGACAATCAACAAAAAACATTGCTGCGCATCACCCTCGCATGATGCCACCAACACCACAACATGTCGACGCGCCAATCCCGTCACTGCCTTCACCTCCGTACTCGAATGCCGGGAACACGGCATTGGACGCGACACACTTTTGCGCCGGGCTGAAAAGCAAGAAAGAGCGCTTCTGCAAGAATCACACGCAGATGCACGACAAATAAGAGCGCCGTCGACGCATCACTCTCTCTCTCTCTCTCTCTATCTCTCTCTTTACCTCTTCTTCCTCTAACCCCTCCCCCTAGGTGCACCCGCTACCAAGAAAAGATGATGCGGCACCGGGTCCGGGCATCGGGCCAGGCACAGTCAGACGAAATATGAGATGCCGCTCCAGGAGCAACAAACACGCGCATCAACAGTCCACCGTCGTCTTGCCTTGCGCCCACACTAGAGAACGTCCAAAGAACGTCCAAGACGTCCAGCGAGTCGGAAACGAAACGCCCAGAGCTGGCCATGTTTGCATTGCTGTTTACCCGCATACGCTGATACCTGACCGCCAAGCCAACCTTGCCAAGCATTCGCACCTGCACCACACTTTCTCAGCCTTTCGTCTCGGGCCCCTTCTTCAGAGTACACTGCGGGCAGCAAGCACTGTAGAGATGGATAGGACGGATGAAAGACCAGCCAGCCAGGTACCTAAAGTAGTTTAGGTGGTGGTGCCGACCTCCAACTGGAAGCCGCTTCTTCGGGATTGAGGCACACCCGCACTCGCACACCCGCACCATCCACCTACACAATGGAACGAAATGCAGATTCCTCGGCTTAAATGACCAGCCATATCGATTGTGCCAAGTACGGATTCTACTTACACCGTAGGTTCGCCTCGGGTATTACACAGGCTCGTCGACGCATCTCTCGGCAGGCTAGACAGACAGCAGGCCGCCACGGCGGTACAGCAACAATAACAAAAACAACAGCAGCATACCTCGCCCACCCCGTTAGCCAATCACGACTCCGGTCGCCTCAATCTTGTCTTTGGACGTGTCTCTCCCCTTCTGCAGTGCAGTGCAGTGTGCGGCGTGGTGCAGTTGGCAGTCATCAGCTGCGTGGGATGGATCGGCGGATACGAAGGGAAAAAACAAAAGCACCCTTCCCGCCCCCCTTATTTGACTTCCAAAGTACCCCACCGCAGGTTGCTTCGCCTTGCCAAAGGTGGTGAGGTAATACTACGTGCATATCGGAAGGGACGGCGGCCCCTGTCCTAACGGGGGAAGATTCCATGACTACTCCTCCACCGGCCTGCTTCGTCCCTCACTCCTCCACAGGTGTCAATTTGCGGGATTTGGCCTGGTTAGCCTGGTCTTCCAGGCGGTCCAGTTACCTACGGGGAAGGAAGAGGAAATGATAGAGCCGCTATTCGTGAACTCTGCAGCTTGGCGGCATCAGCACTCGTGCCTAGCTATCAAGCCTAGATCGGACGCTATGTTTTATACCCAGACAACCGCGGCGCGCACACTACACGGCCGCATCGTCATGCACCGTCTGACCTGAAATCGGCAGGAGATGGTATAACATGATGTGCCGTCCGACCACCACATCAGCTGGCTACTTTATATACAACGCGCACACACTCACCCTGCGCGCTCAGAATGCAGCAGTACCCCGACCTGCCCGGTTCTGGAGAACAGCCACCGCCGTTGTTGACAGCTTTCATGACGTTTGCAAACGCCCAAGCTTCGACTCATCCACCGCACAGCTAGCTGGAGCTGCATGTTTTTGTCATTCTTTGATCTTTTGCCGTCCTCTCCTTTGACCCTAAGGCCGTTAGTCCGTCTCATTACACTATATTTAGTCCACGTCCCAAAGACCAGTAAGGGGGCCCACAAGACAGTCTGGCGACCAGCGATCTCTTACCAACGGGCCGCCCAGTAGTAGCACTCGATAAAGGCGGGCAGCGAAGCGACATCCATCGTACGGAGATGTCGTACGTGGAGAGCGAGCACAAACACTTGGATGCAAAGGGGCTACCAGCTATGCCCCGGTCCACTCCGCATACCCTGTACACACTACTCCGTACTCTCCTCCGTACACAACACGACATCTCGTACCGCGAGTGGCGACGGTTCAAGCGCGACGAGGGCCGCGACAAGCATACACGGGATTTACACAGGCCACGCCAAAAAGGGGGGCCAAAATCGACAAACGGTAACGGGGCGGGTATGCTCGTAGACGCTAGCGGGCTAGCATGCTTGCCAACGGGCCCTGATCGCTTTTGGCGGCGACAGCGGTGGCGTTGCGGCCCCCTACAACTGTCCGGTGCCCTTGTCGATGGGGATGGATGCGAAGCGATGCGTCCGCAATACGGAGTACTAAGCAGGACAAGCAATTGATTGCCCTCGGAGTATGTATTCTTAGCAAGCCGGGGCGTGGTTGTTGTTGTTGCTGTTGTCGTTATTGGCATAAGTACGGTATGTCGCACCCCCTGCCATAACTATCTATGCATGTAAATATGAGCTTGCAGAAGAAACAGACTCCTCGGACAGCACCGGCCAGGTGCTCCGCACCCCAAGCTGGATCTCATGCTTTGGAAATGAAAGGTTTCTTGTTAGCTAGCAACCACAGAGGCGAGCCGATCAGGGCCCGCCAGCATGATATACAAGGACCGGCCCCATCGCAGGCAATTTGGGAGTACATTGCATCTTCCCTGCAACGCACAACCCACCGTCCTAGGTAGCCAAAGACAGCCACTTCAGCCCTGCTGCAATGCTGCGATGCTGCGTCTCCGACGTGTCTGGAGGGACGCTGAGTGAGCACGGCGGTCATTGGGTGTGTATTGTACACAGTAACAGTATATACCTCTGTTTTCCATGGGCCGGCCGCCTTCTGTCCTTTCGTTCCAACAACACCGCCACGACATCTGCATTGACACCGAGAGACTTGCCCATGTCGGCTACGTGGACTCTTTACTCCCTACATAGGTAGTGGATGCATGGTTGTACCTATCTACGCGCATCGAGCTAAAGCGTTGAGCGGCATCCAACAAGATTGAAGGACGAGCCTATGTCTGCTCGAAACGGCCGTCCCTGGGCGGATTTATTGGCTCTCTCCATGACAAACAGGTTGACATAACCACTGAGCCGTCTTCCCGGCAGTCCAATGACGGAATTGTTCACATTTGGACGGTCGAGGACTGCTGGTATAGAGCCGGGCCTCGCAAATGCATCACGAGTTCATCTCATACGGGTCTTCGCCGTCGAAGTAGGTACGAAGAACTTTAGCTCATTGGCCCGACATCATCGACAAACTTCCGGCTGCTTGCAGCAACGTTTTGTCGATTGCCTCAGCCCACCAGCCTGAAGCAAACCCTTCCGCTGAAAACATCAATGGTTCAAACCACCCTCGTCCCTGCCCGTCAACAACAACCCCCCCCTCCTCCAGGGAGCGACATGCCTAAACGGCATGCTTCACTCAAACCAGCCACACGGCTTTACTTGGAGAGAACGCTGTGGCGGACCACCCTGCGAGGAGGACACCGTCGTCGCCGTGTCTTTCCTCCTTTCGATCAGTATTGCATCCGGCGCCGATGTTACCCCGACGCCAGGTCGCCAGTCGACGGACAAAACAAGCTCGCCTACCTCCCCGTCCAGAGTGTAGGCATGTTGGCCAACGCTCTACCAAGGTTTACCATCTAGTTTAGTGATTTGGTCACGCCGAATCGCGAGATACTAGACCGCACAACCTCCGTCTTGCCACGGAGATTGGCTACCTGCATGCCGTTCTGGGTTCCCCCCTCCCGCGAACATGCCCCGATCTGGTAGGGCATCACCGATGAGAGCTCCCGGTCATCCCATGGGCTCGACGATGCGGGCGGGCACCTCTACGTCGGGCGGTGTTCGGAATCGCCAAGCCGGCCCTGTGGCTGGCAGGTCTCGAAAGCAACCGCTGTCTACCTGTATGCCGGCCTGCTGCTGGTCGAGGCATGTCTCGGCACTCGATTTCGGGCCTGTTCCACGTCAGCTAATACTACGGCGGCGATTCGCTCAGCGTACGTCCCGAAAACAAGAATGGCTTCTCCTCGGTACGTGTGGCCACTACTCAGATCAACCCAGGCTTGCGACGCCTTCCAGCAGTTTCTCTGCGGGCTGGACGACGTTTTTCTCGAATCGTTCGGTTGGATGGCGCGCGCTGCTGCCTCAACGCCTGGGCTGGTTCATACTAGTGTTAAATCCACGGATCTAACTCACCGGCTGTTTCAACCCCAAATGGCTTTGGGTCACTGCTAATGATAAGAAAAAGCCACAGAGGCGCGAGCAACATTCCCTTTCCTTTCCGCTTTCCGAACCCTCTGTCATTCTCTCTCCCCCTCACATCTCGGTCACTAGGACGGGCTTCAGTCCACGATTCCTTCTTACGCCATGCGGGGGCCAATGGCGAAACATTATTGGTCGGACCCTCAGATCCTCACAACTGCAACGCTGAGGCTTCACATGCAACTCATCCTGCGCGACGTTGCTCAGGCCCTGCGGGGAATTGAAGACACGCCAACGACGTGCGCGACCCTTGGTTAAAAGTAGTAGTAGTAGTAGCAGCAACAGCAGCAGGAACAGCAGCAGGAACAGCAGCAGCAGCAGCAGCAGCAGCAGCAGCTTCAGCGCGGTTCCGATAGTGAGATCCGCCTCGGATTCGTACAGCCCCTGGCGGGCGCACTGCACGTGAACTTGCACAGGCCCGGGCAGGCCTGTTTGTGTCAATTAAGTACCGGTATGTGGGAGAGAGCGCGGCTGTCGTCCATGCACGGTGCAAACCAAAGGTGGTCTTTTCCCTCGACAGATTGTGGGAGATGGCAAGGCGGGGGCGGGCGGCCCATCTGAACTCTGCGCGTTATCTGGATCAACCTTGCAGGCTGCAGGAGCAAGAGAACAAGCCCGTCATCCAAGGTCAGAGCCGTGCGTCGTCCAGACGGAGTCCTGGCACTGGCCAGTCGCTGAAGATCAGACGCATTCTGTGGAGATGGTGCTATCGCCATCTTCTTGGACCAGACCCGACGCGATGGTGATCGCTACGAGTTTTGGCCGTTCGATGGAGCGGCCAACGGCACACGACCCCTTGGGCTGGGGTTGGCTGCCTACTAGCCGCGACCCTGCCGATACGCTGCATCCGCAGTGGCGGAAGCTCAGTCAGGGTCCTGGCCATGTAGCCCATCCGTGGAATGGTTATACGTTTTCTTGCCGGCGGTCAACGGCTGAGCTCCGAACCAGTGAGCGCTAACCAAAGCCCGGTTGTACAAATCGAAACCCTGTTTCGACAGTTGCTTCAACCACCAATGGGCGCTGGCCAAGCCGATGCTTCAATGGTTGACGGCTCGAACGTGGCGTGTTTGGCCAGCGTTTTCCCCAGGCCGCGGATGTAGGAATTGTAAGACATATCGCCGTCAGCTTTGCCTCATCATCTCGAAAAGCCCGTTCCCCTTTCCACCATGAACTTGGGCGGCAAGCCACGAACGACAGTGCGGGGTCAGGCGGCATGTCCTCGGTCGCAGAGAATCTGTGTGTATGAGACGGAGGGCGGGCTTTCGAATCCTCGCACACTTGCGCAACCCGCACAGCATCTCACATTGACCGACGCCCCGCGATCAGAGAGACCTGTGAGCTTCCAACGTGCGTCTGATGTATCCTAGTCGGCCGATACCAGCACGGCCTGAGTTTACAGACCATCATCTACGTACAGCCTTGACGGCCTGGCGGCACGGATGACGGGTAACGATTTTGTTGTTTTTAATTTTATCTTTTATCGGAGTTGATCCCGTCCGCCCACCTGTCTTTCGTCGACCGTCCTGAATGTTGTGCTTCAAAGCAACTTCTAGTTGCAGCGAGGCGCAACGCGAGCGCTGCAGCCGACGACCAGGCGATGCAGGGCAACGGCAAATGCGAAGGCACGCAAGCCCTCTCGAAGTGGCCACATTGACCGGCTCACTTGCTAGCATATACTTCCCAGGTCACAATCCCGAATGGCACCTGCAAACTGTCGTGGCCAAGGCCGGGCATGTCCCCCTTGAACATGTCGACCGACGAGGGCGTCCCTGTCCCGGATGACAGATCACTTGCGGTGAGATGAGAGGAACCAAACCGGCATCCCCGCACTTTATTTTATTTCCCACAACTCTTCCCATACCCACATAGGGGCGTCTTTTTCATCTGCGAATAGACCTGCCGAGGCCAGGAGCACAAGACCATACTCCACGAGCCGCCGATTAGCGAGATACAATCAATTTAAACACGCGCCCTGTTCGGATCATGAAAATCGGAGGGGGAAAGGGGGCAAAATGGAGAGTTGCTGA
Organism: Colletotrichum navitas; assembly: GCF_030913465.1. Lineage (NCBI taxonomy): Eukaryota > Fungi > Ascomycota > Sordariomycetes > Glomerellales > Glomerellaceae > Colletotrichum > Colletotrichum navitas. The sequence goes on from NW_026850585.1 coordinate 163,211, forward strand.
TAAAAGCGGTCTCGTATTCAACAAAGCGTTAGAGCCGAAACGAAGCGGCCGCTTGCCCTGATCCTCCTCCTCCTCCTCCACCCCGCGGCTTCCAATAGCATGACACCTTAAGGCCGCACATTCCCCCCAAAGGGGTCCAAATGGCGGGCAAACACATCAAAAACATCCCGGTTTCAACGGATTGCCATTTTGGGAACTCAACTCGTCCGAACCCACTCGAAACGGCATATGGTCCAGTCCCAACTCGGATGCCCTAGCGGCCCTTTCCCTGACTCCGGGAATAGAATCCATTTCTGTGCATACATTGGGGGCTCTTGGGAAAGGCCTGCCGCTAGCATCGTTCCTCCACTTACACCCGCTGAACTAGCCGTGCAGAGCGAGGCAATGGGAACAATGCCATGGTCAATACGGGATGCCGTGACACACCTTTGACTCCCACCACCGAGACAACCTCACAAGGATAGGAAGGCTCGTGGCGAGTGCCTTGATGAAATGTCCGCTTTACAGCGTCGCTCTACAGATGAAGCGCCACCGCCGACCCGGGCTCCGCCTTTCGACGTGTCTTACGTGCTCCGCCTGCTTTTTGGACGTCGCCATCCAGCCCGTCAATGTCACAGCCCGGCGGTGTCACTTCCTCGTTCCAGGGCCAAGCCGAGCGTGAGTTGACGTCGCACTTTGAGCGGCTGCGAGACTGTGTTCCGATCCACTCCCATGTGCAGCCAGCTGCAGCGACTCGTACGGCGTGTGATCAGTGTCGGAGGTGGGGGCTTCCTACGCTTCACACAATTACCGAGCGGGATAACCGCCGCCGCCCTCAGAGTTGCGTCTGGCATGAGAAAGAAACCTGCTACCCTAAAGTTGGCCGCTAGCCTCTCTCTCTCTCTCTCTCTCTCTCTCTCTCTCTCTCTAAAGTCATCACCGCGGAATGCTGCGCGAAGAGACAGGGGGAGACAGCCATTTGCCAACTTCTCGCCTCGACTATATGCGGTGAAGAGTAAGGGTGGGGGCTCTGAGTGACACCGCATCCGGACCCAGTGGACGGGATGCTATGTCGCACGGGGGCTGGGGAGGAGAGGGTGTGAGGCGGACGGGCGGGCTGGAGAGCGCTTCGATGACGTATAACCCCCGAATATATTGACGTTGTGCGAGGCGACGGCGGGGTCTGTTCCGAGCATGGCTGTGTCGAGAACATAGTGAGAAGGGCAGGTTGACCGATGGGCCGAAGTGCGAGCCGGTACACACGACCGACCCGTCGAGCATGGCGAAGTATCCTCCGCGCCGATCGGGACCGGGGGGCTAGTGGTCCTCCGGGGGTTCTGGAGCGGGACCGCCGGCGGGGGTGACTTTTGCTGACCTGTTGGTATGAACGGCGCATCCATCGATGCGAAGGCTGAGAAAGCTGAGAAGCAGCGTCCGGACATGCGAGTGGCCGGTGGCGGCCGAAGTTGTCCCACCCCTCTCACACTGACGAGCCTGCGGGGATACGCGGCTCGGTGGTTTCCATACACGCTCTGCCGAGCGAGTTCAACTCGGCCATGATCCCCGACGACGCGGTTTTGGTGATCTATGTCCGGTTCACGCCGCTTAAATACTAGGCTTTGCCTGCCGTTCATGTGACTCGCATACCGGAGACCTCACGTACTGCGTGCGATATGCCCATTCGAGCGGCCGGCTTAGACGCTGTCCTTCGGACTTTCCCTCTCACTTTGAATGACATGTGATTATGGAATATAGTCGTTTAATACCCCCCCCCCCCCCCCCAATAAGCTGTCTACCCCATTTTACCCGGTACATGAGCATCACGATCCTCATGACCCGATACGTAGGCCTATGCCATATCTCAGTCTCTTGATACGATACAAAATACCTGGTAACGCAGATCAGCCGCCAAACCAGACTTCACCTCAACCATGGTGCATTAATGGCCTTGACAACCACTGACCGTTGAGGTCATGTAACGGACTTTGCTGTTCGCTGGTGAATTGGCAAACCGAAGTGAAAGTCGTCGCCGGAAGAAGCCCTAAAAGCGTGATACGAGGCCATAGGCCCTTCGACAACATGCATATTTGGGTTCTGCATGCGCTTCATGCCGCAAGATGAACAGCGCTCAACACCGCCGACCCGACACGGACATGTTTCATCCGGGTACCCCATCCGGCGGCTCTATCTAGCGGTTTCGTGAGTCGATCGTCTGGGTATTGCCCACCTGATCCGGCCCCCAGAAGACTCGGGTCGCTGTGCAAGAGGGACAGCCCTGTTCTTCCCGGGGAGGGTTGGGAAACCTGCCCGACTTACATGGCTAGGGACTGTCTGTCTTCGCGAGCGGCATGATCGTGTTGCGGGAGTTTGAGCGCGTGCTACTGGGAGACGGACCAGGCTCGGCACTCAAGATGCGACTAGGCAGTACAAGAGCGCCCCGGGGTGTTTGGTTCAAAAGCCAGGATACGACTACGCAAGAGCGACGGTTGCGGCTCAGCTGACGAGGGAGGGGGGGCAAAGTGCCGCCGTCCTCGACGCCCGTAATAAGTGCGAGGGTTATGACTTGACCCCTGACACGGCAGAGATCTTGGTATATCGGAGAGCATTGAGTCTGGTTCAAAAACACTACGGCCGCCATCACAGCCTTGGGACAAGCCATGTTCCGTGTCTGATATGTGCTGCTGGAAACCGGAACGGCAAGACGGGTGCTTCGACGGCGACTCTTCCTCGGGGGATGTCGTGCCAGAGCTTACCCGACCTGATAACCTTTCCGAGCAGCCGTCCCTCGAGAAGGATAAAAATCACCCAGCGAGCCCTTGGACGTGTCAGCGGCACAAGACCTTGATAAGCGCGGCAGTGCCATCCTGTACCACCAGAGTATTTTGAGCTACTCGAATCCTCCGAGAACCCCCGTTACATGGGCACGAAAAGAGTATACCGAACAGCGCGGCGTTTCCAGCCGCTCGCAAGCAAATCTCATGCAAGAGCCCGCGAGACAGCTTCGGCCCACAACGCGCGAACAAAGTTGGCGTCCTGTCCAAACCCAATGTTCGCGTACGACTCGAGCCCGGACCGGGGAAGGGGGGGAGAGGACGTCCGGAGCCTCTACATTTACCGGACTGGGCGGCCTGCAGATTCGGATCGAACGCTGGCAGCCGAAGCGGTTGGCCTCAGTGCCCCCCCTACCCCTACGACGACGACGCGCGAGGCTGCATATGTCCGGGTGCTCACTTTATGAAAGGCTTGGGGGTGGGGGGAAGTCATGCCGTTGTCCCCCCGGGCGCAGACGACTGTTGAGGGCGCAGCTGGGCTTGGTTGTTCGATTTGCGAAGTGTTTTCTAATTGCAACGTTTATGTGGGAGAGTTCAATGTTGGGAGGTCAGAGCTGTCGATGCCGGGCGTGATGTGATGTATACCAATGCGTTGGGGTTTCTTTCAACCACTGAGCCTTTGTCGCAAGTGTCCTGCTTCAAGGGGACATGTCCGTCTCGATTCGACATCCAACAGCCACACACACACACACACACACACACACACACACACACACACACACACACACACACACAAACACACACACACACCATGGTGGTTGCCAAGTCGGCAACAGGGATCGCCAGGGGACACGATCTTTTCCAACAGCTCCTCGCCTGTCGGAAACGGGTCTCTTGGACGGTGGCTCGTTGTCGAGGCGAGGGCCGGAGGAGTCCCAGGTCAGCGGCTTGTTGAATGCCCAGGAGGATCGCCCGCTCAACGCTGTGCTCGAGTACGGTACTGAAATCTGGGCGATAACGATGGCACTCCGGGTTGGCCCCGGTATTTCCATCGTCTTGATCTTCACTTCTTTTCCGACTTGGTCTAACGAGATTATGGCAGCGCAGCAGGAGACGTGGAAGTTGCGGTCGCCCACTCAGGATGACGGGACTCGAGACGCAAGTGCGGGTACTAACACGGCTGCTTGTTTACCAAGCAATCCACGCAGTGCACACACGATGGCACGAGAGCCAAGAAGAGGGGGGGGGGGGGAGGGCCTGTGGGCACGCCATCGGATCGTATCTCCATGGGATCGATGGAGTCTAGGACCACTCTCCAACCCCCCCCCCCCTTCCCTCTCTCCTCACTCTCTATAAACCGATATGGAAGGGAATGACGAATCGTCCTTTTCTGCTCCGCCGCGTCTGCCGGGTTGCTGATCGACGTTGGATTAGCCTCGACAGCCTAAGACACAAGACTAGCGCAGGCAATATCACGCACAAGAGCTCGACCCGTCTGGCGCCCATGCACACACCCTTGGACTGGGGAAAATGTCTCAGCGGATCGCTGACGGACGATCGTTGGGCGTCGATTCCTCTGCTTCCGCCTACTCACGAAGTATCCCCATCTGTCCCCCCCCCCCCCAGGTTGAGCTTGGCCGTCGCCATGCTTTGGCTCGAAAATTTCCCGGGCGACGTCGGCTCGAAGGGGAGGGGGAGCAGACGGACTCCGCATTTGCCCAGCGCCCAGCCGGTTGGCGTTCAACGGTTTCCTAGCCGCATCCCGCCAAGTCGAAAACCGCACAAGACGGAAAACGGGTGGTTAGCGGGTGCAGCGTTGAAGAGGGAGAGAGAGAGAGAGAGGCGGCTCAGTCGGCTGGAGCGAACTGCGTGTGGTCCGGACAGATCGCCGAGTGGACGTCACGTCAAGACGCACGTCGGGGTGGGGGAATGATTGCCGTGGCGAACGTTTTGTCGGATTGCGGCTGGCTGTTCCTCTTCTCACCGGGAGGATGGAAACCGGCTGTCACGGCCGGATGCCTCTCAAGCTTTTGTGTTTTCCTGTATGGCGCTGCATTCGAGTTGCTTGTTGTGCGAGCCCTGGCAGTCCGACCCTTCCGACTATGTCGGCAGCAAGGCGGCCAGCATGTTGGGCACACAGCCCCTTGGCTTGGCTTGGCACGTCTGTCACGACACTCATCATTTGCTCCGCGAGGAGATTCTTATGAGGGAGAGAGAGAGAGGTCACACGTCGTCGAGGCCTGGAGAAAACAACGAATCCCTTGTTGGGATTTTGTAGGTTTCTGCCGCCATCGACGACGCCCGGCCAAGAAAACTTAAATAAAACAATTGAATAAAAATGCAAGTAGGGCGGGATTCCCCAGATACTAAGAAATGCCCAGCCCGATCGATATAAGGAGTTCGTCCAATGACTGACAGACAGTTGTGGGCTTCTCCGAGTGTTCGGGTCGATGGGAAAAGCTATGACTCGCCAGTAAAGCAACTCATTAACCTACTACGGTCTTGGCCGCGGTGACCATCTACTTACCGGGATAGGGCCTCTAACGCCCTCGTCTCGCCGGTAAGCACTGCTCATCGGACTCGTCTGGGCTGTGGCTACGCCCAGCTTCTGTCCAACTCATTCCTCTCGCGCGCCGGCTGGACCATCATTCCCAATCAGCCCGCTAGCACTGGCTTTTTTCAGAAGGCGGCGAACTGTACGGATTACTGGGCAAGACAAAATCGATTAACAAAAAAAAAAGGGGGGGGGGGGCATGCTGAAAAGTTCCAGCCAGCTTGGCCATCTCTCGCATAGAGGGCCATCTCTCATATCGAGGGCAATCCCGGCATCCGCTGAGAGAGACACGAAAATAACACGAAGCGAGAGAGACAGAAGGAACAGATAGCCGAGCCCGCTCGCTTACTGCCTTGCTTGTTCGGCGAGGTAGCCCGCTCGTCTCCGCGGGATGCCTTGGCTTATGTAGGCCCCGCGTCTGCCTCCGCTCTCGGACCCAGAGCCTCCCGGTATTTGGTTCTTCTGCGGGGTTTGTGCTTATGTGTACGGAGTATGTGTATGTGTATGTGTGTGTGTATGTGTATGTGTTTGTGTTTGTGTGCGAGATTGATGTGCGACTTCTCGTCTCTTTGTCTTCCTAACTCGCTTTCGTTGCCAGTCTGCGACTCCCGTGTTCCTCGAGCCGAGACAAACAAAACCGCGCGCATCCAGCCGATATATTGAATCTTTCTCCATCATGCTGCGCCCTCTTCGTTCTCGTTGCTGGCTCGCCTTGGCGCCTCTCGTAGCACTTGGCACAGTGGGTTTGCTGAGGTTCTTCATCTAACTGGGTCTAATGCCTTTCTGTCAACAACCACCCGCCCCCCGGTCATTCCTGACTAGGGGGGGGAGGGGGAGACAAGGGACATGCGTCTCTTCTTTTTGCTTCTCTGCCTCTTGTTCCTGGGGTTGCGGAGAGAAAATTGGGAACTCATGCCCGCAGCCCTGGTAACCGAGCCGCGCAGGCCAAGTACCGTGTGGGAGGCGTGAGGGGAGAAGCTGTCTGGCCAATCTCCATGTTGGTGGCACCTGACCTTGTGAGATAACGCTCGCCGATATGCTTTATTCTATCACCCTGAGTGCTTTTTCTGTCCAGGGTTGTACCGGTATGGGATCTGACAACACCGCCCCTTTGGGCGTACTGGGGGAAGAGGATAAAGAGCAGCACTCCCCCCGGCCTCAGCTCTTATGTGAGATGTTGTTCTCGTCAGCCTCAGCCCTCCTCCCTGGACGATCCTCCTCTCACTCACTCACTCACTACTTATAATAATAGTAATAATCAGAGGCCTTGTCTGCTTCGTTCCCCTTACACCAAGTCAACCATGAAGTCCTCCCTCCTCCTCCCCTTTGCCACCTTGGCCTCGGCCATCTGCCACCACCGCACTTCCCTCTACGCCCGAGGCCAGGGCCTCACGGCCCGCGCCGAGGGCGGCGTCGACGTCGCGAGCTTTAACTACAACGATATCACGGGTCCCCTCAACTGGCACAGTTACAACAACGCGAGCATCACCTGCGCCACGGGCGTCCAGCAGAGCCCCATCAACCTCAACGACACGTCGGCCGCCCTTGTGTCCGGCAAGACCCTTGGATTCGACGTGCCGGACCTGCCGCACGGCGCCGTAATCGAGAACCTGGGCAGCACTCTCGAGGTGGTCGCGCACAACGGCACGCTGACGAGGCACGGGAGGAAGTTCCACCTGAAGCAGTTCCATTTCCACACGCCCAGTGAGCACCGCGTCGACAGCGAGCACTTTCCCATGGAGGTGCACTTTGTCTTCGAGGCCGACGACGATCAACTAAAAAGTAAGTCGAGCACATCTTTTTTTCTCTTTTTTTTCTTTCTTTTTTCCCCACTGTTACTTCGTAACTGTTATGGGCCAGGCACGGGCTAACGCTGCTTCCCCCCCTCAGACTCCACGGGACCCGGCTTCTCCGTACTTGGCTTCCTCATCGAGGTCGACAACAGCGCCCCCTCGGCGTTCCTCAAGAGCGTCTTTTCGCGCGTCGACGAGGTCGCGGTGCCCGGCTCGCGCTCCGAGACGGTGCCCCTGAGCTTCTGCGAGCTCCGGACCGTGCTGAAGCACTCGGAGGTGTACCAGTACGACGGCTCGCTGACGACGCCGCCGTGCTCCGAGGGCATCGCGTGGAACGTCGTCGCGGAGCCGCTGCTCATCGACGACGTCACGTACCGCGCCGCCAAGAAGATTATGAAGTTCAACGCGCGCTACACCCAGAACGTCCCCGGCAAGATGAACCTGCTGGACTACTCGAGGACCACCCTCAACGCGCTTTCCGCCTGAGGGCCCTCCCCTCCGCCCCTCTCCCGAGACTCTAGAGACGGGTCGATGGCATGAGGGTGAGACGATTCGAGGGCAGGGGACGCCAAAGGCGTCGGCTAGGTGAATAGGCAGAAACCGGAGAAGGAACCTAGGGTACCCACGCGCGTGGGGGAAGTACGAGGGCTTTCGTGGTGTAATTCTAGGGATGTGCGGACGATTAGGCTTGTGGATACCATGGAGGATGGGTGGATTTGTTCAATTTGGCGTTAGCGAGGGGTGGCACATATACGAACCGGCATACGTATCCGTACATATATATATATATATATATATATACATACATACATACATACGTAGACATCGGTAGGGGGGTTATTGATGAGTAACGGTACATATTGTAGACACAATGAGTCAGATCCTACTACACGTAGAGGAACGAAGCAATTCAAACTAGAAGATACAACATCTACATCGCATCATATCGCGTATTAGGGGAGTCGGAATGTTTGGTGCGCTCAAAGATTATCAAAAGGGGACATCGATCAAAGTATCCGTACGATGGTGTAAATGTAGTGTAACCATTTTTATTCTGGAAGAACCAGAGCATATCGTCCCCACAAAAACGCAGCAGGCTTGGAGCCTGTTTGACAGGCCGCCGTCTCAAGAGACCTTTGCAAGATTGCCTTCTGTCATGCCAAGAAAGCCTAAAAATGACAGGTCTGGCCAACGCCTTCTTTTCCTGAGTCGTGCGCGCGAAGGATCGGGGTTTCCGACCAGCGCCTCGCGTCGTCCAGGCTCCCCCTTTCTTTCTTTCTGTCCGTCAGGCCAACGAGCCGATCAGGTCGCAGTGCGTTATCATTCCTGCAAGAAGGGGGGGGGAGAAGGAAAGAGAAAAAGAAAAGAAAGGAAAAGGAACGCGACGGACGTTCACCGAGCAATCCCGACCGACCGGCTTCCGCTCCCCCCTTCTCCGCATCGTGCGGAGCACCGCAACCGGTGGCGGCGCGGGAGTCTGATTGGTGGGAGGTGAAGGGTACTACGTAGACACTTCCCTCCTTGTCCAGTTGGAAAACAGGAGAGAGAAAGACGTTGACGGAGCGATAGCCTGGTTGGTGCCCCCCGCATGCCCCCATGCTCAATATTTTCTTTTCATTTACTTGGCACAATTCAAGCACTTTCATCCACTCGCTGCCTAGAACTGCCAAGACGCCAATCCGAGAGGGGTAGGAAGGAAGATTGGGTGTGGACTGCGTCCAATGGAGTGGATGTCGATGGCGCTGTGCTCCAAGTCTTGTCCAAGTCTCGTGTCTCGCGTGACGTGACGGAGTGGAAGCGAAGTGCGATTGTCGCTACCCAACGGTACCGCGAGTCTTGGCACAGGAAGAGAACTCGCACGTGACTCACTCACGTCACTCGTTTTCACTTCACTCTGCGGACTCGCCGTCTTTGCACAGAACGAACTGGAAAAGCGACGGCGGAAGCACGGTTTTCGCGGCTCCGCTCGCCCGCTTGACGCCGGAAGCTGCTTGCCGGCGTCTTCGAGTCTTATGGAGCCATTGCCGGATCTCCCGACCCGATGTAGTCCTTGGCGGGGGCGTGCGGTCGCGGTCGCCAGCGCCTCGAACGGGATCGGCACTTTTTTGCCGAGTGCTGTTTGGGGACAACGCTTCTCTCCACCTGGGAAACAACTCTTCACGTTATGAGGTATGTTTCCCCTGGGAAGAACACTTTGCACAAGCGCCCCGATATTAGTCCCGCTTGAAGATGTGGCGGGCCAGGTCGCTCAACGAGCGACCGCCGAACAGGAACTGGGAGCTGTGACGACCGCAGTGGGTGTAGACGTTGACCGCCTGGGAGTGGGAGGATTTGCGCTTGGACGGGCGCGGGGAGTCCGTCGAGACTGCTCTTCTGGCGGCGGAGAGGTCGGAATAGACGGAGCTGGCGTCGGAGCCGACGCGGCTGCTCTTGGGGCGGGGCATGCCGAAGTTGGTAGTGTAAGAAGGCATTGTTTGTAATTGGTTGCGATGGTCGGTTTGGTTCGAGCAGTTGTTTTCGAGTTGGTGTGTGTATGATGAAGTGGACACAAGACTCTGATTGTAGATAATCCGTCTGAACAGAGAGGAGTTCATCCCGACCGCGGGGTACCCGTCCTTAAATGTTTGAAGGGCTCGTCGGAGCTGGATGCGGCTGCACGGCTGCTTAGCCTTGGCCCACGCAGACTATCGCTTGGCCGGCATGGATTGGCGACGCCATAAGACTCGGTGGCCTAGAAATGCTGTACCCCGACTGGCCGACTTGCCGACTTGGCCGATTTGCCGGTCGGTTGTGGGCCCACGTGAGACCGGTCTGCTGGTCGCGGTGACCCTATCGATGCGACCGAATCTGAGAGCGCGAGCCGCGAGTGGAGCTGGCCTCGTCAGCCAGCAGCAGCCAGGGGCAGGCCAATTCTTCTGGTGCTCTTCTTTGCATTTTCCGCATCTGTGCTAACTCAATGGCCAATGGCTGAGTGTACGCTGGGATCTGCATACTGGGCTGATCGATCCTTGACGGCCTCAGAAGCTGGCCCAAAGGGGGGGGATGGATTTGAGGCCAGCTCACCGGACAAGGAAATAGTAGGTGTTTGATGTTTGAGAGCCTCATTCGTTCACAAGCGCAATGCCGGGCACTAGATACCGGGTTTGCATGCACAGCATTGCTTGGTATGATCTCGTGGCCATGATCGACTGTCGGTGTCAGCGAATCAGACGGTATCTCGGCACGGGAGCGTCGTCAGCAACGCATTGTTAGTCGCTCCCGTCCCGTATGTTCGGACGACGCCGACGGGTTAGCGTTGATTGCGAGCTCTCGGCGCCGATGCACGTGACCCTTCGTTATCCTGGTGCCTAGTGAGCAGGGCGCACCGGAGGGACTCAGGCCGCAAGGCATCAGCGCTCCCTTATCTCTGTGCCTCAGGCACTCAGGCATATGCCCACAACGTAAGCCGGGGAGCACCAGCCACGTTCCCCGGCCATGTGTGTTCCGGAAGCTTGAGCTTGCGGGTTACCCCAGACTCGGAGCCATAGGGCTGATGGAAAAGATCGAGTTGGTGAAGCTTGAACTTCGGGCAATGTAAAGATGGTGATTCTGAAGATGGCAACAATCTTTCAGTCTGTCGCAGCCAAGATTCCGAGCCAGCAGCGGGGATTTCCAGGCGACCTACACGCTCAAGCTCGGAAGCCACCAAAGCCCCCGTTATGAGTCTTCAACGACAACCGTCGCTGGAAGAAAGCGTTTCGAGGTTCGACAATGATGGAAACTGAGAAATGACATCATTGCCGTTGATCGTCAGGCGTTTGGCGTGCCTATGCACCGCGACCATTTACACACCCCAAAAGGTCGATTTGACCGTTTCGACCGTCTATCTTGCATTACCTTTTGACAGGATTAGCCTTGATGACTCCATTGTCGCACTTCGCCTAAGCAATATCAGTCCTCCTCCTTCTTCGAGTGTTATTGTGGTCGCGATGATGCGACAAGCTGTGGTGGACACTCGTCACCCACTTGCCCCAGGCCCGACTTTTTATTTTTATTTTTTTTTAACCTCGCGCGCCGGGGAGCACCGTCAATCCTTGCAAGATGATCGGGTATGCTTCAGACTTTCGGCACGTCGAGACGAAAATCGGGTGACAGAGCTGCTGACCGTGCTACAGCCACGTAGGCCCGAAAACCCCATCGCAATGCCTCATCTCGAGAAATGACGATCTCAAGATGCAAAAGTCCAACGCAAATGAGGCCCCTGATATGCCCCACTAAATTGAGGAAAAAAGGGTCTACAAGGCCCGAAATGGAAGTCTGATAACCTGAGTGTGCTGGGCGCCCGGGCCATCTGTGGCTGGTGGGTACTGCACGTGAGACCCACTCGACTGACTCTCTACCCAACCTGGTGAGCGGCGCGCAGCAACGCGCAATGGTGGTTTTTCAGCGAAACCGAACTTTCTCACCAGCCGCCGGCATAACGATATCTCGCCGTGCAAAATTGCCCAGCGACAAACGTCGTCGACACCGAAGCCGACCGCGTTCTCTTTTGCGTCCCGATTGCTCAAACTCCAATGGGGGTTTGTCTTGCCACTATCAACGCCTGACGGACGCTTCCATTGTTCTTGCACACCCTTCTCCCTGAGCGCTAAGACAACAGGTACGGCCTTCCCCCAATTTTTTTTGGTAGCTGCAATACAGACCAACTTTGACATGTTTATTTCTGTTTTAATGACCTTCTGCTCCATTTTTCATCGGTGGCATGCTGACGTTGATTCCACGAACTCAGACTTGCCTCGCAATTCCTAGCTCTTCCGGCGTGCACAACAACCAAAAGACGCGATAACGACCAACCCGACCGCGCCCACCTCTCGTTCCCAACCCCTCTTGAGACACGATGCCGACGAAACGCAAGCGCGACATTGAGGATTTTGATCCCAACAAGTCGGATTCCGATGACGAAAACTTCGAGCCTGGCGCAGATGCACCTCCTGCCCGCACCAAGAAGCGATCGCGCGGGCCCAGGAATCAAAGGAGCGCTGGTGGCAGGCGACGCAACAACCGATACCGTGGATCAGACATCGAGGACGACGACGAAGATGACGTCTCCGATAGCCAGGACGGGGGCTCCTTCGTTTCGGAAGAGGGGGAAGAAGAAGTCGAGGATGCACCTGTAAATGCTGCCGGTCGCCGTGCAAGAAAGGCCGCGACGAAGCACAACAGCTACAAGGAGAGCGACGATGACGAATCCGACATTGCCGAAGAATCAGATGATGTGCTCTCCGAGGATATGCAAAAGCCCAAGAAGAAGGACAGCTTGATGATTAAGCTCAAGGTGCCCAAGTCCGCCTCGAAGCCTGCTTCTGCCGCAACAATCACCAGGCGGTCGACCCGTGCTCGCACAGAAGAGCTCGGTGAAGAACTCGTCGAGTTGACTAATTCCGGCAGACGTTCACGCCCTGCCTCGCGGTCCAGGAGCCCCGAGGCCTTGGCCAGAACTCGGTCTTCCCGCTCGATCAAGGGACTTAAGAAGGGCCCTGAGACCATCGAAGAGGCGACCCAGGAGAGCAGCGGCCCCCGCGAGGACGAGGTCGATATTGACGAGTTGGCCGGCGATGTTCAGGATGCGGTTTCAGAGGTCAAGGATACCGAAATGGAGGATGTTAAGGAGTCGACCGAGCAAGTGAAAGGCGACGGTGTTGCAGCCGATGACGATAACGACGACGAAGACGAGGGTCCAATCACGCGGCGGACTCGGGCTAAGAGAGGAAGTCACTCCGCAGCTGGGGCCGCTGAGCCAGACGTCGATGCCGATGCTGAGGGCGAGGCCGAAGACGACGGTCCCAAGCGACGCCTAACTCGTCGCAATGGGCTTCGAAAGTCAAAATCCGTCCAAGAGCCGAGTAGCGATTTCGAGCCTGGTGAAGAGTCGGTAGAAGAGGAGGCCCACGTGTCTGAGTCGCCCGAGAAGGGTTCTGGCGACGGGGACGACGGCGATTTCGACAGCCCGGCTCCGCGCGGTAGGGTCGCCAAGCCCAAGGGTCGATCCACCCGGAGCTCGCGCCGAGGCGCCGAGTCAGCCGAGGAAGTCGAGCTAGACCAGGATGAGTTGGCCGAGGAACTTCACGAACTCCGACAAGACTCGCGCTCACGTCGCACTCGACGACCTTCGCCCGCGATCATCTACCAGGAAACTGTTTCAAAGCGTCGCAGAGCCGCCGCGAAGCCGATGAACTACTTCATGCCGCCCCTTTCTGCCGTCAACATTGAAGAGGATGACGCCGAAGACCCTGCCCCGACTCCTGCACGCCGTCGCGGGGGCCGCGGAGGTGCAACTCAGGCATGGGATCGCGCTCTGAACACGACATTTGGCCCCTTCGGAGGAGGCGGCGGTGCCGGGTCACTGCTTACTGGCCCTTGGGGCACAGGTGCTGCGGGAGGCGTTGATTCCGACAGCAGTGACGACGAGATGGGCCAGCGCTCAGGTGCGGCTGGTAACGTCGGCATGACACCCACTTCCGCGGCCGCTCCAACTGGGCTTCTGCCGGGCCTCGCACAGCCCTTGGGCGGAGATACGGGCGTCGGTGCCACGCCGAACGTCGGCAAGATCAAGAACCAGAAGGCCCTGGCAGATGCCGACCCCCTTGGCGTGGATCTGACTGTCGACTTCAACCACGTCGGTGGTCTCCAAGGCCACATTGACCAACTCAAGGAAATGGTTCAGCTCCCCCTTCTCTACCCAGAGCTCTTCCAGAAATTCCACGTCACGCCGCCCCGAGGTGTTCTTTTCCACGGTCCGCCCGGTACTGGTAAAACTCTCCTTGCTCGAGCCCTTGCCAACTCTGTCGGTATCGGCGGTCGCAAAATCACCTTTTACATGAGAAAGGGTGCCGATGCCCTGAGCAAGTGGGTTGGTGAAGCCGAAAAGCAGCTGCGCCTGCTTTTCGAAGAAGCCAGAAGGACACAGCCGAGTATCATCTTCTTTGATGAAATCGACGGATTGGCGCCTGTACGCTCCAGTAAACAGGAGCAGATTCATGCCTCCATCGTATCAACACTCTTGGCCTTGATGGACGGTATGGACGGTCGTGGGCAGGTCATTGTGATCGGTGCCACCAATCGTCCGGACAACATTGACCCGGCCCTCAGGAGACCTGGCAGATTTGATCGCGAGTTTTACTTCCCGCTACCCGATGCTGCTGGTCGAAAGTCAATCCTCGAAATCCACACCAAGGACTGGGGGCTCTCGGAGCCGTTCAAGCAGCAGCTTGCCGAGAACACCAAGGGCTACGGCGGTGCTGATCTCCGAGCCCTCTGCACAGAAGCTGCACTGAACGCCATCCAAAGGACCTACCCCCAGGTCTACTCATCGAAGGACAAGCTCATTGTCAACCCGGACAATATCAGCATCCACGCGACAGACTTCATGCTATCCATCAAGAAAATGGTTCCTTCGTCTGAGAGGTCTGCAGGCACTGGCGCAGCCCCCTTGCCCAAAGGTATCGAGCCGCTGTTGCGGGACCAGTTCGGGTCGATCAAGAAGGCGTTGAACGAGGTGCTTCCTCGCAAGAAGAAGCTAACTGCGCTGGAAGAAGCCATGTTCGAGCAATTCGAGGACGAGGACCAAGGTTTCGGACGGGAGGCTCTGCACCAAGAGTTTGAGCGTTCCCGCATCTTTCGTCCTAGGCTTCTGATCCATGGCTTTTCGGGCATGGGTCAGAGTTATTTGTTGTCTGCTCTGCTGCACTATTTCGAAGGCGTGCAGGTTCAGAACTTTGGCCTTCCCAACTTGCTTGGCGATGGACGGGTAAGCAGTGACTTCACCAACTGTGCTTCCTCGCGACTAACGGTTTGCAGCCCATGGAGCAGGTGATCGTCAGCCTCTTTACTGAGGTCAAGAGACACAAGCCTAGCGTCATCTATATCCCCAACATCGACTCTTGGTATGCCGCCATGAGGGATACGTTGCCTTTCATCACCTTCAAGGCGATGCTCAAGTCTATCCCGCCCACAGATCCCATATTGGTGCTTGCCACAGCCGAGTATGAGGCAGGGGAGGATCTCGCCCCGGAGCTTGTGCGGGAACTGTTCGCCTTCTCTCGCAAGAACCGGCTACAGATTGAGCGGCCGAAGCATGTGAGTAACCCAGTGAGGGTCATTGACAAGCAGTTCCGCTGACGTGGATTAGTCCAACCGGCGAGAGTACTTCTCCGCCATCGTCGAGCATGTCCGGAAGAGTCCAGCCGACTTCCCTGATCCCGCCAATCGAAAGAAGAGAGTTCTGGAACAGCTACCAGTCGCCCCGCCGCCGCCACCAAGGGTACCCACCAAGGAGGAAGTCAAGGCTATGCAGAAGCGCGACCATCAACTTCTCAACATTCTGAAGGTGCAACTGCAGCCAATCATGGACCAAATCAACAGGAAGTACAAGAAGTTCAGACAGCCTGTGATAACTCCTGCCCAACTGGAATATCTGTTCCTCGAAAAGGATCCCAATTATGTTCGCCCCGACGTCATGGGTGCCGAGCATCGTCCTTTCGAGATCGTCAAGGACAAGCACGGTGATGACGTGCTGCGCGAAACAGCCACTGGCAAGACATTTTATAACCTTGAAACAACAACAATCGAGGAGCGGTTGTCGAATGGCTTCTATTGTCGACCCAAGGACTTCCTTAGGGACATAAAATCTCTTGCCAAGGACTCCAAGAACATTGGCGACAAAGAGAGGACTCTCAAGGCGAACGAGCTCGTCAGCAACGTCGAGGTTGACGTCGCCACCATCGAGGGCAACACGAGCACCGTGGACTGGGAGGCGTTACACCAGAGACAACTTCAGCGTGCCAAGGCGGCAGCCGAGAAAGAGCGGAAGAGGAAAGCCTTCCAGTCTGTTGTCGATCGCGTGCAGACCGACATAACCGGCGGCAACGACAGCGACTCTCAGGGCCCCGTCACGCTGGGTGAGCGCATTCCCGGGTCGACCCATGCCTTGGCCCGCTTCCAGGTTATGAGCCCGGGACCCGGCGGCGCTTCCGAGGCCCAGCAGCAAAGCAACGGGGTATCGAACCCTTCGCGGCAGAGTGACGTGCACATGAGCGGGACCGACGACGACACGACGCAAGACAGTTCTATGCAGCCGCCGCCTCAATGGCCGCCACAAGCGAACCCGTCAACAGGAATTACCCAGGTGTCCCAGATGTCTGTTGTCACGACGGTCCCCCCAGGCATGTCGCCTTCTGCAATTGTGAACGACGCTTCAACCACCAAAACGTCGGATCCCTCCGAGAGATCGACAGACAAGTGGAGCACCCAGGCAACGAACGGGTTCCATCCAGACCAATCTAGCCAGGGAGATAACTCGCAGCTGCAAGACACGCAGATACCCACCGGAATGGGGCAAGTGAGTCAAGCCACTTCCAGCGACGATGCTTGGCCACACTCCCAAGCCCACGGCATGGCGCGCGGAGTCATCCGTCCTCCCGGCAGTCAAACGTCGTCTCCTAGCAAGTCGAGAAGCTCAGGCGACTCTAAGCATGCTATGCCTTTGGTTAACATTCTCAACGAATCCACAAGCGACGATATCCGTAACTTGGGCTCGTCATCCTCGCAGCAGCAGCCTGTCATCCATGAGGGCCAGGTCGAACAATTTCTCGACGAACTGACCGAGAGGACCTCGGGCTGCACCATCGAGCAGCTTGAGCAGATCAATCGCGAGCTCATGGACGAGATCTGGAACACGAGACACGAGTGGAACCGTATGAAGGTACTCAGCGACCTGACGAACGTGTTCAACGAGACAATCAGCGACATCGAGAGCATCCAAGGGCTGTTCCAGCAGAGCCAGGAGTCGTGAGCCGAGAGAAGCGGAAGGGCGGAGGATTGTTTCTACGAGCTGTCACATCGTACATTCTCCTTGAGTAGTTTTTTTTTAAAGTTCTTTTCGTCCCCTACGTCTACCTCTTTTTCTTTTTCTTTGCATTTTCATCCGGCATGATGGAAAGCAAAGCTGGGCAGGACAGGGAAGGGGAGGGGGGGGATGGAAACGGTCTAGTTTGTGGGCGACAGTATGGCCTCTTTCTTGTGATAAAGCACATTATATCGAGCACAGCCACATTCTCCCTACGTAGCATGGGATAGGCAATAGATTAAATCGCACGATGACCATAGTTCTTTTCAACAACCAGAAGAATAAAATAAAAAAAGACTCCGCCGGTCCATATGCGAAAGGGACGTCTTTCTCCGATCGAGTGATGTATGGTTTCCATCCGATGCTCTGGTGTTTCAACGCAGCCTTCAAGTGCTTGTGAGCGACAGCAGTTGCTTCAACAGATGCGCATACATTGACTGCATACCCAATTTCTCACGGAAAACGGACAGGCTCAAGAGTGATTATGGCTGCGTCGATATCGGTGTCTATACACGATGCCGCCAATATGTGATATGAAAACACCTGTATATGCCCTTGCGAACCACCGGTTCGCCAATGATTCAAATCTATTGCGCCCCGTTCCGATGCTCCTTCGGTATGCAAACGCTCCGTAAACCCCTAAAAAAAAAAAAAAAAAAAAAAACTGCAACCCGTACTCAAACAATTGCAACACTCCTCACCGCAGCTTCCTCGGCGATCTCCGCCGCGCCCGTTCCTCCAGCTCTTCCCGTGACAGGATAATGCTGTCCTCTCTCTCCTCCTCGCAGCCCATCAACTGCGACTCGTGGATCCACCCGGCTTCGACCGCGAACCGGACGACCTCGGCGGCGCTCCCAAACGCCGGCGTTCCAGCCTTGGCGTCCGGGTCCAGGTATTTCCACATCTCCTTGGTGACCTTCTTGAACTCGGCCACGTCCTTCTTGTCGCCCGCGAAGCCCTTGGCCATGTACTGGTACAGGTAGGCCAGCCACAGGACGTTGGTGTAGGGAACGTAGACGTCCCACGAGAGGGGCTCGCCGTCCCACCCCTTGGCATAGGGGGCTTTGTGGGCCGATGGCGGCAGGTGGCCGCGTTCCCCGCGCAGCAGGAAAGACCGCATTTGGCGGTAGACCTTGCACTGCGGCGCGTGGGTGCTGGTGAGGATGCTGAGGTCCTTTTCGAGGTCGAGCGCAACAGGCTCCGACTCTTCCACCTCAAGGTCTTCGGCGCGAGACAGGCCGTAGTCGAGAATCGTGATGTCGAGGCCGGAATAGCCGAAGTAAGGTCCCGGCTTCTTCGGGTCGCGCGTCCTGGGTTCGTCGGTCCTGCGGATGCAGAGATTGCCCTCGTGCAGATCGCGATGCTGCAACTTTCTTTAGCTGGGCGTCTTCCTCGACTCTCGCGTCAACGTACCTCAAAACAAGCCAAATCTTCCGCCCGAGCCAGTGCAATGGCGACATGGAAGAATATATCCCACAGCTGGCTCGAGTCCGCCAGCTCAAAGTCCTCGAGCGCGGTTCCTGCATCACCCAGCTCCACCACCAAGAACGTCGTGTCGTCAAGATAGCGGCTCGGGCTCGGGTAGAACTGCAGCCTGTCCGGGTCCTTGCGCTTCATCTTCCGGTGGAAGCCTTGGTGCGTCTCCAGCAGGCACTTTGGCGCCTTTCCTTTTACAAGGTAGCGCTCCTTGTATATGACGAAGCCGGGGATGTCGGCGAGCCACTCGGATATGCGCAGCTCGCCGCGCATGTCATCTTCGGAATGTGGCTCTTCGTCGACCAGACCCGAACGCTCCTGAGCCTTGGTCTGCGCCTTGATGGGCGATTCGAGGCGGATGCACTTGATGATGCTCGTGCCGCGCTCGTTGCGGACGCGATACACTTCTGCGTAGGAGGCCTCGGCGATCTTCTCGATCGTGTCTCCCGGCGGGCACACTTCGTCCCAAGTGAGAACGCGGTAGGCCGGTTCAGGCTGCGCTGGGGGTTGGGAGGTTCTGATCTCGGGTGTCTCAACCTTCGATACAGGTGTCGGAACTCGTGCCTTGACTTTTGGTGTCGCCGATCTGCTCGTTTTGGGAGTCTCCTTAGCTATCCGCTTGGGAGATGCCGTCTTTTCTGGCCTCGGTGGAGATGTGACAACAACTGAGCTAAAGTCTCTCGAAAGCTCGTCCTCTGAGGAGTCTGAATCGTTCTCAAATTCGACGGCGTGCAGCTTTTCCGTGATTTCGATGATGGAATCGTCCTCCGCCGTTACCGAAATCGCTTCATTGGGTCTCCGCAACGGACTCTGGGGGAGCTCGGCAAAGACTCGCCTGGCTTTGGCTCTCGTCGAGGCCTTGCCGTACGTACGGGCTGCCGTTGTTCGCGCCATTGTGTATTGGTTTTATTCTCATTCAGTATTGTTTTGCAGGCATGAAAATGCATTCGCCGTTATCGTCCGCTGCAAGTTGCTGCATTGACGGTCGTCCGCCTCTATTGACATTCAATGCATGTTGTCCCGACAACCGGGGGCCCACCGAATCACCGCGGATGGCATGTTATTCCGGGAGCGGCTGGCGACTTGGACGCGCGAGACTCGGAAGCCCGGCTCGACCGCATCCAAATGCTATGTGGGGCAACGCCGTTACCCCCCAGGTTCCAGAACAGCGATGTGACTGGCTGACGACAGGTTGACGAACTGACCTAATTTCGCCTTTGGCTGGCGATACCTCTCCTCACTAGCTCGCAGCTTCACTGTCTGCAGTCTTGGACCTCGACACCACCGCAGCTAGCCAGCCATCCCCCTCGACCGCAACCATGGCTAACATTCTCAACGGCCTCTTTGGAGGCTCCAAGTCCTCTGCATCCCCGATCCCTAGCGGAGACGCTGGTATGTGATACTCAATTGCAATTCGCATCTCTTGAGCCCCCCCTCCCCCCGGTGCCGTCAAAGCTTCTACCCATTTCTCCTCGGCACCCACAAAACCCACCATCCCAAGCTGACGCAATCCGCCTTCGCATGTAGATTTCGCAGACTTCGCAGAGGCTCCCGACCCTTCACCCACGCCCGGCACCTTCACTGCTGCTCCCGGCGGCGCGACTCTCGGCGGTAGCTTGCCTGAGGCTACGGCTCGTCCCTACACGAAGTGGTACAATATCCATGAGCGTCACTCGCTCAGCGAGTTCAAGCTCGAGGGTGCCATCCTAGCCGTCAGCGCCGTCATCTTCCTTCTGCACATCATTGGCACGCGCCTCAACCGCAAGAAGGCCCAGACCTGGGCTTTCGCCCACGCGCCGTTGCTCAAGTCTGAATTCGCCTCGGTCGGCTTCTCCCCGCGTTCGACCACCAACACCGATCCCAAGGATGCCGCCGGCTTGTTGCGCGAGAAGTCTCTCTTCGAGTTCGCCAGCTACAGCACGGGTCGCCAGAACGTCGCGTTCATGGACGTCAAGTTGACTCTTACCAAGCGCTTCAACCCGGCCCTGAGCATCGTCGAGTCCGTCTCCAGCTTCTTCATGGATGCCGTCGAGACCCCCCATGACTCTGTCGAGGCTATCATCTACCCCTTTGACGGCAAGGAAAACCTTACCGTTCCCTCCATCCCCGGCACCCACGAGCTGCGCAGCAAGGAAAACAAGAGCACCTACGACAACTTTGTCTGGGCCATTGTCTCCAAGGACCGCATGAAGCAGGTCCGCGACGATCGCTACGACGTCTCCATCACCTTCACCAAGGACCACGCCAAGCTCCCCAACTGGGTCACCATCATGAGTGAGAGCGCCGAGATCACCGAGCAGCTTCTGACGCCCGAGCTCATCAAGGCTGTCGAGGCTGCCGGCGACGCTTTTGACTACCTCATCGTCTCCGACCAGCCCATTGAGCGTCCCGCCACGTAAGTCGCCACGGCCCTTCCGTTGCTTTTCCATACAATACTGACAGTCCACGCAGCCTTGAGGAGACCACCCCCCGCAAGCGCATCTTCCTCCGTTACCGCATCCCCTCCAACAACAACTACGACGCCCTGCTGCCCATTTTCGAGTACTTTGTCCGCATCCCCGACGCCCTCGTCTCCGGCGCCCACTTCCGCCCCGAGGTCCTGCGCAAGGTGCGCAGCGTGCGCGAGGAGACCATTGCCCAGCTCAAGAAGGCCGCCGACGCCGAGAAGGCCGAGGAACGTGCCCTCGAGCGCGAGAAGCAGAAGAAGGCCAAGCGCGACGCCGAGCTCAGCGCCCTCGACGCAAAGGCCCAGAAGAAATACCTCGAGAGGGAGCGCGAGCGCGACCTGAAGAAGAGCATGAAGAAGCAGACCATGCGCGGTTAGAGCAGCAATGCTTTTCTGACTGGGATATTCCAATAAGTTCTGTCTTCATCTCCCTTTTTTCGAGGGCAAACAAAGGGGGGGGGGCAGCGTTGTGTCCGTTTCGAGGCGGTTCAGGGTGCCGGTGGTTCAAGGGGTCGGCGGTGTCAATATCACAATCTACCGGGCTGAGATGTATACATGTACCATTACGAAAAGCGGCGGGGAAAATCAAATAGTATATCGATGCGTCGATGAATAACTTAATAAGCCGGCGTTCCTTGCCCCGGTTTCCGTTACGTGAGCTGGGCGGCCTGGGAAAGCGCACGGTCTACTTGTCCGACGCGAGAATCCCCTCGATCCGCTTCACCTTGTCTTCGGCCGACTGCTTCTTGTCCGTCCTGCGCGATCCATCAGCCCCGGGCGTTTCCGCGCGCACTCATCACTTGAGATAGACAAACCTCGAACCGACGCGCATCGAAGACTGGATCCTGACGACGCCGCTCTGGTGGACAAGGGAGTGGGCCTGTCCGATGACGCGGAAGACGTCGTCCCAGCTGCCCTCTGCGCAGGGTCTCGCCGTCAGCTCTGCTCGAAATCACCCCAAACCCCATGAGCGGCCCCTCTGTACCGTGACGAGAGGGGGGCGAGGGGGGCGAGGGGGGCGGGGGTAAACCCCGCGGTCTGGACTCACCGACGGTCGTGCCGGCCGAGTGCATCGTGCACTTGAGCCCGCTCGCTTTCAACAGGCGCTGGACCTGCGCGACTTCATTGGCGACGGAGACGCTTCCTGTCCCGACGGGGATCAGGCAGAAGTCGCAGTATGCCGACTCGGGCGTGGGGATCTTGGAGTAGTCCTCGGAAGCCATGGTTGAGCTTTCGAATTCCTTGGGTGGGGGGCTTTTGACCTGCACGGCGTGTCGAGGCGATTGCGGGGCTGCCGTAGTCAGCCTCTTCTCGAAGAAACGTGAAGGAAAAAGTCAAAAAGAAAAAGGACGTATAGGTACGTGAGCGTTTTGCTACCCGAAGTCGTGATATCTAGCAAAGGGATCCTCTTTACCAGTGATGAGGCAGAGCCGCAGCCCCACTCTTGGTCAAGGTGTGTGTGCGAAAGTGCGGGCAAGCTCCCCGGCCCGATCCGGCTTAGCGCCACTGCTGTTTCAACGACTTGAATGCTAGTCCATGTGCATCTACGTATCTCATCAGTAATGACCGCCTATTGTAACACGCAGTCACTGGTTTATCAAAGTCTTTTTTTTTTTTTCCTTTCTTTTTTTTTCTTTTTTTTTCTCTTTCGTATCCTTGCCGGTACGATGTGCGATCAGCGAATCCAGTTTGGTAAGGTTCCTGGACAAAGCCCACTGTAAAGTTACATTGCGGACAGGTAATTAGTGCATAAAATGCATGATATGGCTGGCTTGTGTGTGAAACTACCGTGGACCGTCGTTGGCCATGTCTACCTGCAGAGGAGGTAGGTCACTGCTCATAGGATTGCGGCAGTCATACTGTTCTTTCCCTTGAGCCGTGTATTCAGCTTCTTGGTCCCATCGCTCATCAGCATCACCGTCGGCCTCGTCGGGAGCCGGAACGGTCGGTAGTCTCGATCAAATATCAACCGACCCCCCCCACCCTTCAATCTCGGCTGAGAACTCCGGTCTCCGTCAAAAGGGCTTCTCGATATTTACGGAAGACCAAGCCGTGAACCGGTAGCTAGCTCGATGCCGGGAGAGCCTAGGCTGGTCGAGGCACAATGCGTACTTTTTGACTTTTTGTTTGAGTTCTGCTAGGGGCCTAGGGTAGACTCGATCAGCGATGAGTACCGGTAGGTCGGATCTCGGCCGAGCGGGACTGTAAGAGGACAAGAAGAAGAAGAAGAGAAAAGAGAGAGAAAAGAAGAAGAAAGAAAACAATGACAGAGTTTCCCCGTGCCTGAGAAGGGAAAGCGTGTTTTTTCCCCCCCCCCTTCCGCGATCCCCTGGCTTTTTCTGTTGCTCCCAGAGTCATGGCTGCCGTGGTGCCACCCGAGTCCCTAATCCGTTTCAAGGGAAACCTTTTGTTTCTCTTCGGCCCTCCCAAAAAGGCACGCGATGCAACGGCTGCCGGCTTCTCGCCGAAGGTCAGATTCTAGAATCCCCAAGGTAAACTCCATTCTTCCATGTCGGCCAAAAAAAAACGCGCAAAATAAGCTCGCGTGCTCACCTGACACTGGCTTTAGCCCTCCCCGGCCATCGGCGTCCAATCCTCCCTGCCTCCAAACCTTGTTACTCTGCTCACTCCGATCCTGACGTACCCTCTGTAATATCTCGGCGACCCAAGGAAGGCCATCGGCATTATGTGCCGCGTTTCACACTCTCACGTCTCACGACTCACGACTCTCGACTTGCAGGCGTATACGCCTGGGGGTGGGGGAAGGTGCCGCTTTCGCAGAAGAAGCCTCATGACATTAGAATTTCAAAGCTCGTCTAAGGACTGACGGCGGACCCAGGCTCCTGGCGCTGGCTCAGCATGATGGAGGACAGCCTCAACCTTGACCCGAACTCGCCCCTGTCTAACTTCTTTCCTTGGATGCGAGCCCTTTTCGAGCAAAGAATCCCATTTGCCAGGCATTTCCCTCTTCCTCTCACCTTTTGCGGCGCCACTACTGCTGCCCACTACCATTGGTGCCGTTGCTGCTGCTGCTGCTGCTTCTGGCGCCGCTCGTGCCAATGATCTTCGCACCGTTGCTACTGCTGCCCTCGCTGCTGCCACTGCCGTTGGCTTTGGTGTTGCCGCTGCTTCTGGCACCGCTGGTGAGGAGGGTCTTGGCGTCGTTGCTGCTGCCCTCGCTGCTGCCACTGCCGTTGGCGTTGTGGTTGCTGCTGCTGCTGCTGCTGCTGCTGCTTCCGCCGCCGCTCGTGACCTCAAACCTCGTGCAGTCGTCCTGCGCGCCGCGCTGGGCGACGGGCATCACGACGGGCTGGTGGGTCGTCGCCGACATCATGGTGCACGCGCGGTACACGCCGGGGGGCAGCCCGCCGTCGACGCGGGCCGTCAGCAGGCCGTTGCCGTTGCCGGCGTCGTCGATGCCCTTGAAGAAGGCGAACTTGCTCGCGTCCGGCGGCGTCGCCGTCGTCATGGAGCCGATGTCCTGGATCGTGACGTGGCAGTGCCCGTAGACGTCGCCGGCGAGGTCGAGCTCCTGCGGCGCCGTGTAGTAGTTGGTCGCCGGGTTGGCGAAGAGGCCGGCCCGCAGGTGGACCGTCTGCACCGTGATGTTGAAGCCGACACCGGCCGCCAGCCGGTCTCCGGGCCGCGGGTTGGTGATGACGGCCGAGATCATGTTCTGCGCCGAGGGGAGGCTGCCCATGGGGATGCCGTTGCAGGACCCGCCGGCGAGCTGCTGGCCGTTGGTGAGGGTCTTGCCCTCGCAGAAGTTGATGAAGTTGTCCCTGTCACTGGCGTGGTTTCGCGTGCGTGTTAGCCGGCTGCTAGTGGATCTATACGCGAGGAGCAGGGGAGGTTTTACGTACGTCGTTGCCGCAACTTGCCCCGGCTTGATACCCTTGCTTCCGGGTTCCTGGCCGGTGAGGCTGCTGGCGCGCTGGATGAGGCTCGGGATCAGGCACGAAGGCTGCTGCTGCTGCCTGGCTGTGAGGACCTCCGGGCCGGAGTGATCGGCATGGAAAGAACCGGGCAGGGCCGCCACGCGCCGGCTCAGGATGGCAGAGACGACCGCGGCCAAGGCGAACGAGTAGAGCATGTTTTTGAACGATGAGGCTGGGGGACACTGCCGCCAGGGCTAGGTATTATCGGCTTGCGTCGAAGCAAGTAATACGTCGAACGCAGCTTGCACAGCAACCTGGGTGATCCGACTTGAAGGGAAAGGGGGGGGATTGGAAGAAACGAAAGAGCTGCAAAACGACCGTTTGTTACATACTGTCAGACCGTCATCCCGAGCCCTTGGCGACGCCCTACAGCGGCCTTATATACGGGAGGGAGAAGGGGTGGGGGTGCGGGAGGACGCAACGAACAAGCTTCGCCGTCGCTTCGAAGTATTAGCTTTCCGGGTAGCCGGCTCGCCCTCGCGTGCGGCCCTGGGTTGTCATGCATCGGGGGGTTTGTTCATTCAGTAAGCAACAAGCCCCCCCCCCCCCCCCCTCGACGCGGCATCGCATGTGCCGGAAGCAGGTTCGAGTTGAAGTTCTGATGCCAGTCTGTCTCTCTGCCTACCGCCCACATCACGGTTCGAAAGGGTTGTCATCTGGGGACTCGCGTTTGCCCCTTTGCTCACCCTTCCCTCGCCCTCACCTTCCTCCGCTACATCAACCCGCGCAGCTAGGATGCGCCAAAAGTGAGTTGAGATGATACGGCCCCGTCGCGATTCCATGCATCGATGTGGCTTTTCTCCTTTTTGGGAACAGTGTCGTTCTAGAGTGTCCGGAAGAGAAACCTTGATCGACCCCCCTCCCCCCCTCCTCTCGGAGGGTGCCGGTGCACGGCAGGGATGGGCTGGCGTGACAGCGTCGATCCGAAACGGTCCGCTCACTTTAAGTCGGGATCTCCAACGGTTCCTTGCCTGTTCTTGGCATCGGCACGCTAAAGCGCACCGGGATGGCGGGAAACTCTGTCCGGTCCCCTTGCGAGGGGCGCGCACGGCAACGGTTGACTGGCGGTCAGTTGCGCGTCCACCCAGCGATGCCACGCAAGGGCTATATAGCTAACTACCGTCCACGCCGTCTCTGCCGTCGAGAGGTCGCCAAGTCACACGACCTGCTTGAACAAATTTCAATTTGCAAACCGACAGGCCGGGAGAGGGAAGTCGTTCAAGATGCGAATGAGTATACGTTTTGACATTAGCCAGGGATACGATGTTACTCGATATCTGAATTCTATCTACATCCGTATTCCCATCCTAGTCGGTAGGGTATCATCGTCTTCGTTGCGCCATTCCGGACGCTTGTATCCGAGCTGATCCTCGGGAGCATTGCAGGGTAGCATTTTCCCCTGCTGTACAATATAACAAAGAACAAGAAGGTTGTCGTTTCACAACATTTCCCCAGCCGACTATACCCTCGGCTCATATCCAACGCCATCGCTATGCAGTGTTTTTTGTGCAGATGATAAAGCATAGACAATAAGAGATAATAAGAGCAGGAAACCCCATGCCCATTCTAGATTTCCCCATACATGGACGCGGACATTTGATGGAAAAAAATGAAAAAAAAAAAAAAAATGGCTTGGTAAGCCGCGCTGGGACGTGCACTTAGAAGAAGAAGACGGCGGCGGCGAGGAACGCGACGAGCGCGCCAGTCTCCATGCCCGGCGCCCGGCCGGCCGACTTGGCGCTGCTCGAGCTTGCCGTCGCGCTGTTGCTGTTGCTCCGACCCGAGATGTCCGACTCGGAGAGGCCGTTGAGCGAGTCGGCCGTGTCAATGGCAGGGCCTCTGTTGAAGAAGTCGACAAGAATGAAGACGGGCTTGACGCCCCACTCCCTCCTGCACGTCTGCGCTTGTAGTCCCAGGTTACCGGGGGTGCTAGTGCTGGGCGAGTTGGTCGTGTCGATGTCACTGACGTCCGGGATGAGGATGTCGGCAGCGAGGATCTGGTACCGGAAGTGGTTCATCAGGGGCAGCATGTTGGCCGAGACGGCGGCAGCGGCGGAAGAGAAGGTCGAGGGGCGGCCGATGGTGCAGTTAAAGCCCGAAGCGGTGGTGACCTCGTAGTCGGTCTCGAAGACGTAGGCGAACTCGGGAAGGAGGTAGGGGTAGTTGGTGTCGGGGGTGATGGAGGCGACAAAGGTGACGAGACGGGTGTCGGCGTCGATCATGCTCTGCAGGGAGGGCCAGTTGGAGGTCGCCGAGGCCGAGGAGGGCTTGTAGCCGTACTTTGAGATGCCGGACGACTCAAAGACCTGGCCATATGCCGAGGCGGGCTGGTTGTCCGAGTTGACGAGGAGGATGGTGACGACGTCGCTGGTGTGATTGTCCATCCAGTTCTTGATGGAGGAGAGCCACTTCTCGAGGGTGCCGGCGTCGAGGAGACTGCAGGTGGTGTGACACAGCTGGAGGACGCTGCCCGAGGAGCCGTTGACGACGTGGACCTGGGCCTGGAGCAGGCGGATACCAGAGTTGAGGGCGACGGTGACGTCGAAAAACTGGTTGCCAGCGATGGAGTTCTGGGTGCTGGCGTCGCGGAGGAAGGCGCTATCGTGGGCGCCCATGTATGTGATGTTGTTGTACTTGCGGTTGCAGAGCACGGGCGAGTTGTTGCAGGCGGTTGTGTTGGAGGAGGATTGGGCGTAGACGGTCGCCGTGGAGGCGAGGAGCGCCGTGAAGGCTCTACGAAGTGAGAAGACCATGGTGGGGATGGTGTGTGTTCTCGTTCGTGTCTCTGTTTATTGATGTTGCGGCATGTGCATGTGTGGTTTCGTGCGTGTACGAGACTGGACTCGGAAACGTTCAATGGACCGACAACTCGAAAGCGGGATACGTCGTCACCTAAGTAAACGTCGACAAGAGAGACGGTCGGCGGGGGATTATTGCTCTACACCAGGCACGCGCAGCAACGACAACAACGAGGTGGTTGGCCTGAGGTCTGAAAAACAAGGCAACAGAAAACGGCGAGGTCGGAGAGATGGAGTCGGGTCGGGATGAGAGGAGGCTGAGCGAGCAGGGCGACAGGGGACGGCAACGGCAGCGACAGACGGGATGTTACTGGACAAGGTAGGTAGGGGACGATCCAAAGACAGGCGGGTCCTCGATTAGTGTAGAGCTGACGAAAGAGAGACAGAGACAGAGAGAGAAAGAGAGAGGAGGAGGGCGGTATGATGTGCTCCCATCCCCATCGATAGGAGCAGTGCCGGATCCCCAGTCTTAATATGGATGCGCCGCCGCCGCCATCATCCATGGGCCATGGGGCCAAGGAGAGAGAGGAAACACTTGGGTGTTTCCTCGCTGCTCCTCGCCATCCCGCTAGCGTACGTGTACGGATACCGGACCCGGCATCCTTACCTTACGTGTCCCCCGATGGGGCTGAAGGAATATCAGACAAGACAAGACGTGGGTGACCGAGTGCGTGCGGGTTTCCAGTGTGAGTGAGTAAGACGTGCGGCAGAGTTCTGACGTCCTTGGACCCTGTTGGTTGCGTGGCCCTCAAGTCCCGCCCTCCCGTTCCTGGCGGCGGGACTTCCGGGCTCGTGTGAGCGGGCTGCGCGAAGTCGCAAGCTGGATTCATTCATACCATGGCCCCCTCCTTCTTTTTTCGTTCCTTTTTTTTTTTTTTAATTTTTTTAATTTTAAATCTGTTACTACCTTCTTCCTCCTTGTGAATCAATAATTGGCATGTCGGGCCCGTTCAACGCTAGCCACTCTCTTTTTCTTACCCCCCTCCCCCCCACAATGACTGTTCCATGATCGTCTTTACGTACCGCTGGCTGGGGGCTTGTGCCATGGTTAGGCATCTTATTGGAAGATGGGGGTCCGTAGACGTAGTGTAGACAGACAGATGTACGTGCGTACATCTCACCTCACTCACAGACTTACACAGCCCCAGTCGCCCCCCTCAACACGACCTTCGTCCGAACCGCGCGTTGGGTCCAAGTCCGGGTCAGCAGAAGACGTGCAGGAAGGGCGACGTTTTATCCAACGCCGAGGTGCCGCGGCTTCCTTTGGTTGCTGCGCAGTAAGCCCGAGACCATGCAGACTGGCAAGCCTTGTGCGTGTGTCACCTTTTACCTGTCACTTTTTTGCCCACTACTTGCCTCCGCCCGTTAAAGGGCCAACTCCACGGACATGAGACAAGTCCCTCCCTCAGCCCAGAGAGAACGAGACCAGAGAACGAGACCAGAGAACGAGACCAACCAAGAGGGACAAGAATCCCAGTCTGCTCAAAAACAATACCCCCCCCCTCCTCCCCCGTTGGCGGCGGGGAGGCTTCTTCGCCTCTCGCCCACCACGTTATTGCCCTCATCGAGCCGTTGAAAAAAGCGCGAGGCAGTGCGGGATAAGCGAATTTGAGACCGCTTCCGGGTCTTGTTGACAAGTGCTTGCGCTTGCGCCTGTGCTTGATGCTTAGTGCAGTCGGCGCATGGGCCAAGAAGGAACGTGCCCCTAAACCTTGAACGACACACACACTAACACACATACGCACTCGTGGTGCGTTGGTATTCCAAAGAAAAACATAACGCGAGCAACTATCTCTTGAGGTTTGCAAACGTTTCTCTTCTTCACCAGGGGAGGGACCCGATGACGTATCTACTGGTCCTCCCGGTCGCGGAAAGTGAAATGAAACAAACACAACCCACCTTTTTACCCGAAAAGAAGACTGGAGAAGCGGGAACGGGGGCCATGGCGAGCTCTGATGCCAACTTGCGGTGTTGATCACACAGGAGGGAAAAGCGAGTGGCTTTGCACGCATGGATCAACCGGATACCTACCGAATCTTACATAACCACTACAGCATAACTCCAGTTTACCCAGCCACGAAGCCACGAAGCCACGAGTACCGTCGCCGCGTCCACGGAACGGACCCAAGAATGCCATCGATTTGGGGGGGGGGGGGGGGCCGGCGGGAACCAAGTGCCGGGCAGGGGTTGACGGGAAACAGGAAAGCAACAGGCTAAACAAGAAATCTCATCCCCTCCCCGCCGTCGTCATCGCCCACCGCTTTTGCCCTGCGCATGCATCCTCACTGGACGGCAGATCGTTCGCTTTACCTGCCAACCGTCCAAGGCAGCGTGTGTAGTGCATACAGTACCGGTACTAGCGTATATCCATCGTAGGTACCCACCCACCAAGCCCCCCGCCCCCGCGACGATCACCTCCCGATGCTATTTTTGAACTTTTTTCTTTCTTTTTTCCGTCTCCTAGTATCTTGTCACTTGTCGCTGTCACTCTGCCACCACCTCGTCGTTTCCATCCTCCCAAAGACTAACAAAGCAAAATACCTAGGCAGGTTAGGAGATATGCTTATTTTTTAAGATTTAGATTTAGATTTTTCTTAAATTTTTTTTAGAAAAAAAAAAACCCCCCCTCTATCCCGGAAGAATCGGTTTCCCCATGCCCTTTCGTTCCCTACGGTCTGGACTCACGACTGGCCAGCACGCGCTGCATCTCGGGGGACCGTGTCCAACGCCTCGTGATGCGCATTCTTTTTGACCCTGGGTCCCCCCCCCCCCCCTGTGTGAAACGTACCAACACGCGTCCCTGGGGCCAAGTCGCCAAGGTGCAAGAACGAAGCGGCCCCAAAACACGCGCACAATGAATGCCCTTGTGATTGTGAAAAGGCAGTAAAAGTGAAAGAAGAAGACCAAGCAAGAAAGAACTACCAGCTAGTTGGCATCCCAAGTCCGGGGCGGCAAACCCAGACTCCTCGAGGAGTCCGTCTCCCTCCGCCTCCTCCGCCGGGCTTCTCTGCTCCGATGGCGCGTGGACCGGACGCACGAGCATCTCGCCTCCGCGCGGACTCTCAGTTCATCACTTCTCTCCCCCTCCTCACGACGACTTGGCACCAACGCCTTGGGTGAACTAGCCGCAGGGCTCCCAAGGCCAAGCAACTGCCATGCCCGCCATGCCAAGCCACACCGACACACTCACTACACGTCTGACAGCAACACACACACACACACCCAGTCAATGCCGTTGGCGTAACGTAACGCCTTTGCGTACAAAGGGACACAGCAAAGCTTCGTGCAATGCTCAAGCCGTATCCAATGCTCGCTCTCGGATTTTCTCTCTTTTCTCTCTTTCTTCTTTTTCTTTTTTCGTCTGCTTTTCGTCTTTTTGTTCTTCTTCTTCTTCTTCTTCTTCTCCCCCATTAGGCCTGTTCGGATGCTAACTCGTTCACGCCAATGACAAGACCATCTTCGTACCCATCAGTTGTTCATAATCATGTCTTCCGCAAAGCCCCTACACTTAGCTCCCGGTGCTCTGACCCTTTGCCATAACGCTCTAGCTCGGCTGAGCCCCCAGAGCCCAAGTCCACACCTCCTTGGCTTCCACCCCTTATTCGGGGTCCGGCGCGAAGCCAGGCTCCGATCCGGCCTGGGCAGCCTCCATGTCCTTGAGCGCCTTCTGGCCCTCCTCCGTCGTGGCGTCGATGATCTGCTCCTCCAGACTCAGGATGCCGGCCTGGTGGTCCGTCATCTCGTCAGCATGTGCTCAGTCAAACCTTGCGGAAACAAGGGGTGTGTGTGTGTGGGGGGCATCACTTACGTCACCTAGCTTGCCGACAATGTCCTCGGCCTCGTCGACCTTCATCTTGCCAAGCACCTCGTTGACCTTGTCCAAACTGCCGCTCTCCAAAGCCCTTTGGAAGTCGGGGCTGAAATTCTCGAAAATCTCACGTCCCTGCTTGGTCGCCGGGTCCTCGCTGTCCTTGGGCGGGATCGTAATCTTGATCTCCGTGCCGGGCTCTACCGCGTGCAGCTGGATCTGCTCGACGCCCTCGGGCTCGTTGGCGCGCTCCTTGACAATCTCGCGCGCCCGGTTTCTGATCTTGCCATACGTGTCCTGGACGTCTTTGTAGAAGACCTCCTGCGCCTGGTGACCTCGCGTCGTGATGCGCTTGAAGAACATGCCGACACCGTCCTTGCCCAGCGCGCGGCAGTATTGCAGCAGCAGAGCCTGGTGCACGCACTGCCGGCAGTAGTCGTCCTTGCCCTCGAGGGCGGCGTCGAACGCGAGGACGAGGAGGCCGTCCGTCTCCCGTTCCGTCAGGATCTGGGGGTTCTTGGACAGGTATGACAGGCTGGACGTGTAGTCGTCGGCCTTGATCTGGGCAAACGCCTTGGCCGCCGGGGATGCCTCAATCTCCTCGTCGTCATTGTGCGACGCCGTTGACTTGGCCGGGAGAGACTGCGTCATGTCGAAGTTGGGGTTCAGGAGCTCCGGCTTGCGCTCCTCCTTCTTCCCCGTATCCTTGGACTTGTTGACGTGCGAGCTGTCAAAGCCTGTGTGGATGCTCTCGCTCGTGATCTTGCGGCCCTCCTCCTTCTCCAGCTCAGCCAGCTTGGCGAACAGCTCCTTCTGCAGGTTCTGGACCTTGGTCAGGTGCCCCTCGACGCCCTCGAGCATGGCCTGGTATCGGTTCTCGGGCTTCTTCTCGTCGAGCTCCTTGTTCACCTGGTCCAGCAGGACGGCCATCATCTTGGAGAAGGTGGGCAACGGCTCCGAGTCGGTGTGGATGCCCTCGGGGCGCGGGGGCGGCTGGTCGTCTTCGGGCTTTCCGGCCGACTCCATGACGGCCCGGAAGGCGACCTCGCCCGGGTTGCGGGTCTCAGCCTCGGAGGCATGGGATTTGAGGGCGTCGAGCAGGTTGGATATACGCCTGATCAGGCCATCGTTGATGATACGCTCGTACTTGAGCGTCTCGATTTGGTGCTTGCGCTGAAGCCGTTCCTGGTGGATCTGGTTCTGCTTTGCTCGGATGAAGGATCGCTTATCGACGTTGGGATGGACTTCAATGTCCGAGTCGTCGCTGAGCTCCAGCGCGTCCTGTGGTGTTTACAATGTCAGCACACTTGCGGTCGGGCTCATGGTGCATGGAAAGACCACAACAAGAAGAAACTGCAATTGTGAAACGTACCCATTTGCTGTAGTCGACAGGCATCTTTGACAATGGTTCAGCGTTGTGATGTGTAGATGCTTAATTGCCTGCAGCTGGTGCGGGCCTCGATTATTGAGATCGAACTTCGGGACAGTGTTGGTTGTGGTATGGAATCTTCTGGATTCTGTTCGACACCAGCCGCTGTTTAGCAGGAGCTGGTTATAGAGCCAGTACGGAGCATCACAAGTGCGGGGCATTACCCCGCCGTCAGGTGCTGCGTTTGCACCTGAGCTCAGCTATGAGGTCAGCAGGGGCCACAGTCATTCATTATTACCTCTCAGAACTTAGCTTCAGTACTCTTCGTAGTGGGCCAGGCTTCCAACGTGCCCAGGAAGTCACAGATATAGAGCCGTGGCTGGGAAGTCGAGCGTCACCGGGTCACAAAGAATGAACCTGAGCCTTGTTGCCCTCACGGCTTTGTCTAATCAAACCACTCTCAGCAATGGACAGAATAGCTAGACAAGGCTGTGCACAGAACAGGAAACTGCAGTCCAACCAAGTACGCAACACAGGTCACCAGCATTGACAGCCTTGCATGGGATTATGGCTTTGTGGTGAACTTTTGATTCATGAATGTTAACGCACCATGCACACTCATCTGCCTCCTTCGCCACAACTCTCTAGTCTCCTGAGTCGTGAAACCACTAATATCATATGGTACATACGTTCCAACACACTATTCGTTATGAGTACATTGCTTGCTGCGTGGGAACAAATAGGAGGTTTGTAGCCTCCGTGACTTGAGAGAGCATCCCGAAGCTCTCGCGTCTAAACCAGATGCCAATCCAAACTCCATACGCATGCTTTCCCCAGAGCCTCTTGCTAGCTCGTTCCGGCTGTGGGTCGGCCTTCTACTGCATCGTCTTCAGGAACCCATCCAGATCGAAACTCTCCTCGTACTGGCGGTTGTCCCAGAGATCGCCCAAATCATCAAGCCAGGCCTTCTTGCCGGGCTGTTTGCTCGTAACAACGTCACCCGTTTCAATGTCCACCATATCTTCCTCTCGTCCTTCCATCGCGTTTTGTGGCTTGTCCGATATGAGACCAGGTCCCGTGTCTCCTAGGTTGAAGAGGTCGAGAATCTGATCTGTATCCATCGTGGCCAAGCCAGCATTCTGTTGATTGACGACAGTTGAGGCCACGTCGATCTTGAAGCGCTGCAGACTGAGAATCTTCTCCTCGAGAGTGCCTCTGGTGACCAGACGGTACACGTTGACGACCTTCTTTTGGCCGATTCGGTGGGCTCGGTCCATGGCTTGCATATCCTTCTGGGGGTTCCAGTCGTGTTCGACGAAGATGACGGTGTCGGCACCGGTAAGGTTGAGGCCAAGACCTCCGACACTGGTGGTCAGGAGCAAAACGTCGTATGACGGATCGCTGTTGAACTTGTTGACAATGTCTTGTCGCTTGTTGGCTTCGACTCCACCATCCAGGCGAAGGTAGGTAACGCCAGGTAACATGCTCTTCAGGACTGTGTTCTGGACCATATCCAGCATTTCCTTCATCTGGCAGAAGACGAGAGCGCGATGCGGCTTGATCGGCTGGTACAGCGGGTCGTTCGACTCGGCTTCTTCCACGCCAATGCCGCAGTCAACGAGCAAGTCTCTGAGGGCGGTCAACTTGGGTGCGTGGACAGGATCCTCGAGACTGGTTCCCTGCTTCCTAAGGATGCGTTGTGTCTCTTCGTACATGCCGTGGCCAGGCTTCATAACCATGGCCGGGGAGTTGCAAAGCTTCCGCATGTACTGCAGGGCCTGGAAGATGTGGGACTTTGCATCCTTGTCTTCGCGGCTCGCCTCCTCTTGCAGCTTCTTGCCTTGTTTCCGCGTGAAGTCGTCGAAAAGCTTCTTCTGGAGGTCGCTAAGGTCACAGTAGTAGTTCTGCAAGATCTTGGGCGGCAGGTCGTCGAGCACCTCTTCCTTGAGGCGTCGCAGGAGGAAGGGAAGGACCTGCTTGTGAAGGGCCTCTATGGCCAAGGCGCCCGCTTCCTGTTCCTTTGAAGACGCCTTGCTGAAACGACTTGCAGCGATAGGCTTGGCGAACCTGTCCAGGAAGACCTTCTCGGCGCCAAGGAAACCAGGCATCAGGAAGTCGAAGAGAGACCAAAGTTCCAAGACGTTGTTCTGGATGGGCGTGCCGGTCAAGATCAGCCGGTGGTTGCTTGCCAACTTCTTGACAGCGATTGTGATCTTTGCCTTGGGGTTCTTGATCAAGTGTCCCTCATCTAGAATGACGTAGTTCCAGTTGTACTTTGCGAGAACTTCCGCGTCATTTCGGCAAACGTCGTAGCTGGTAATGACGATGTCGGTTTTGTCCAAACCGTCCTTCATTAACTTTCTCTCGGCAGGTGGGCCGACGTAAGCCGTAACGCTGAGGAAGGGCGCGTAGGTCTTGATCTCTTGCTGCCAATGACCGGACAGCGTAGGAGGGCAAACAACCAAGGACGGAAGCCGTCGTACATCGGGCGCACCAGTCTTTGCAAACTCCTCTGCACGCTGATGATGGTCACTTGCCACCATGCAAATGGTCTGCAAGGTTTTACCGAGACCCATATCGTCGCAAAGAATCCCGTGCAAGTGATATTTGTTGAGGAAGTGTAGCCAGTTGACACCTTCTTGCTGGTATGAGCGAAGTTCGGCCTTGATTGCGACCGGGATCTGGAACGATTCCACCTTTTTCGGGTCCAAGAGCTGTGAGATGAACGTTCTTTCGCGATCTCTGCCCTTGAGCAGCTCTTCCGACAGGCCCGGAGGGTCGGGAATGCCGGCTTCGAGGGGTACGAGTTTGACGAGGGTGGCAAACGAGGTTGTCGCAATCAAACGAATCTCGTTATCGGAGTCGCTCATTCGGCCCAGAACTGGGACGATGAGGAAAATGACATAAGGAAGGATGGCATCGCCCATGACTGCAATCAGGTGGTAGATGGCCTCTATGGCACCTTGGCGGAAGTTGAGGTCAACGGGGTTGCTGATGGATGGCAATACATTCTCGACGAGCGCCGTCATGCCCTCGACTGTGATGACACTACAGATGGTGGCCATGCATTTTGCGGCCATGTAGCGGAAGACAGATAGCTCAGAATGCAGTGCCTTGATAACCAACGGCATCTTCTCCATGATGAACGGATGGATGGCCTTGTCGAGGGTTGGCATGAGAGTCCGGATGAGGGACAAAGCGTCGACAATTTCTTGGCCAAAGTTGTTCTCAGGGTCCCTTGCTTCGGCCGGCAAGGGGCCAGAGAATGCCTTGACGAGAGGGTCCTCCATGAAGACTCTGATTGTGGGTACAGCAGTGAGGAGATCTGCACCGTAGGTCTGAGCCAGGATCTCCAAAGCCTCCTTGGCTCCACGGCGGGTGATGCGAGCGGCCTTGACTTCCCTTGCCCACTTGGCGGCATCTGCATGGTCCACGCGGTCCTCTTCTTTCTGCATTGAAAGCACGCAGTCTGTCTTGCTTGCGTGAACAGGGAACTCGGGGGTCTCCGCAACCTCGACACAAGAGAACTTGATCAAGTTGGAAACGACCTTGTCTGCTGGTCCGCGACGGCCCTTCTCGTTGAACACTTGGACAAGTCTTGCAATGGTACCCGAGGCCCGACTTTGAAGCTCCTGGTTCTCTTCGGTCTTGATGCTGTCCATGATACCCTTGATCAATGGGCTGGGCTTCTTGGGCAAGGCCTTGATTGCAACTAGTGCGCATGCCGCGCCCGCTCTGATGCGTACATCTCGGGAGTCCTTGGCCGCCTTTGCGTCGGCAATGGCCGAGACGGCTACATCTCTGGCCTCACCAAGCATTTGGCTGGCTACCAGGCGCTGTCCCGGAGACATGACCTTCTTCAGCTTTTCGAAATCTTCACCAACAACCTTGTCCGCGACGGCAATAGAGAAGGCGCCGGGGCCTGCCTGCTCGTCGCCTTGAACGAGGACGGCAAGTGTCGGAAGGCGTCCGCTTGATACCTTGCCGTGGTCGCGGAACATGTTGAGAAGCTGTTGGCATTGCGACCGTACCCTGTGCATGTAACTAACGAGATCTCTGTAATGACTAGGACGTTCCGTCTCAATGATGGTTTGTAGGGGTGCCGCGAATCTTTGCGCAGCCTCCGTCATGGGCCCGTTCTTTGCATACTCGTCAATAACCATGCAGGCTGCGAGCTGTGTGGAGGACGCCTTGTCTGATAGACCGGCAAGAAGAAGCTGGTCATATTCAGAAAGGTTCGACGGGGGGATGAAGGACATGATCAAGCCCATGGCCTTGGCTGCCGATACGCGCGAACGGATTAGCGTATCCATGCCAACCAGGTCCACATCACCCTGAATCATATGACCATCAACGTCGTGTGTATGCGAGGTAACAGGAACGTCATCCGTCTTTGTGGATTTGCGACGGCGCTTGGTTGCTCTCTCGGGGCCCTCGGGAGAAGATGCCTTGCGGGCGGGTGTCGCTGCGACAGGCGCATATGTTCCGCCCGAGGGCTTTTGGAAAAGGTGGGCGGGCATGGGCAAGGGATGCCTTGACACGCCGATTGGGTGCAGTGTAAGCTTCATCAAAGGCTCCACGTGAGCGGCGAACTCGTCAGCCAAGATATCAGGGGTCTTGGAAAGCGAGCGAACCAAGGCCGTCCAAACATCCAATGACATGGCCAGTGTCTCTCTATCCCGCTCGACAAGAATGTTTTGGAAGATGAGGCGCAGGATCCTCCCGTTAAGCCATCCGCGGGAGTTTTCGGCGCCCAAGTTCGCAAAGGTCATGAGAGCCTTCAGCACGGCTAAGCGAACAGATGTAATGGTGTGTCGCAGGAAGGGATACAGGCGCGGTACCAACAAGGTGAAGGAGCGCTCTTCGTCTTGGGCGGCAGACGTCTCCATGGCCTGGAGCACCTCGGGGTAGCTGCAGAGTGTGGCGAGAAGATCCATGATCTTACCAGTACTGGCGCTCAGGTCATCTCCCAGATCGGCAAGACTTCCCCACATGATGTTGATGAGGCCGTCAATGGACCCGGGCCGCAGGGTGACAAATTCCTTTGCCATGGGCAGCAGTGTCGCGGCACTCACCGACCGCACGTCGTCGTCGTGTTCTTCCAGCCCCTTCATGACCAGGCGAATGACCCCATCGATCATCTCATTGTCCTCGAGAAGCAGGTCCTTCCGTACGGCAACGACGTATCTCAAGCCGACCATGCCGCCGTGACAGACGGACCACTGAAGCATGTCTAGGTGCAGATCGTCCTGCATAACCATGCCATAAAGAATTTTGTAGATGCCGTGGACCGATTCTGCCGGGATATGTCGCAGAACCGAGCCAAGAGATTGGCCGATGGTTTCGCGGATTGGGGCGACGGACGTGTCAGAACTATAATCGGTAAATCTGTCCAGCATTAGGACGCAGCAGAGTCGGCAGGCCAGATCGTCCAGCCAAGCTTGGTTTAATCGATCGTTTTCAGCGCGGGACTTGGAGCGTATTCTGCCAGCTCCACCGCCGTGAACACGAATAACCTCCCGAATGCCCATCGCAGCTCCATGCCGAGTCTCCCAGGAGGGGTCGAAGAGGTCAACCTTGAGGAAATCGCACAGTCGCTCGTACGGCCATTCGGCACCTTCCATGGTTTCGTCCACCTCGATTTCGGATTTGATGGGTATCACTTGCCCCTTGAACTCGCTGACAACCTTTGAGTCTTCGTCGACATCCGCCGGCCTCTCCAGGTTAAAATAGTCGTTCACTTTTCCATTCTTCTGTTTCGAATCGGCGTCCGCCATTGGTGTTTCGTCGAATCCTTCGGAACCTGCTGTCGTGGTTCTTCTCACGGTCAGATCCCCAAAGCCGCCCTTTCCTTGCGCCGCCTTTTGCAGCTCTCTCTTCCGTTTTCTCTTGAGGACGTTGAGCTGCCTGGAACTTAAGCCCGCCTCCTCTGTCGTCTGATTGTGTCCGTGAGAGGTGGCGCTTTCCTTGCTTCCGTTGTGGCCATTTATTGAGTCCTGGGGGGTGAGCGGGCTAGCATCCTGCTCGACAAGGACCGGCACCTCGGCATCCTCGAACACTCTGCCGAGTAGACCGAGCCGTCCATTAAGTGTTTTCTTCTGGTGGGCAAGTCGTGCGGGAGGGTCTAATGAGGCCAAAGCATACTCGATATTGCCACCCCTCAGGAGCTGGCGGCCATACTTGACAATGTGCTCTACATTCAGTGACTCCAGCTTGAGAAGCTCGTTGGAAGAAAGAGACGCCGTCTCTTTTTCTTCCTCCTTCTTCACGTGGCCGTTCTCCTCGGCCTCGTCCTTCTTGACCGGCACGACGTCCTCATCCTCATTCGGGTCATACAACGGCGCATTCTCAATGATCTTGCCTATTGCTTTGGCTGCGGTGGAACGTGTCTCCCAATCCTTATGTCGAAGATAGGGGACGACCCTGGCAAGAAGATTGAAGAGCTCATCGGGATGCTGCTTTTGCCAGTCGGCAAGTTGGTTGACTGCGGTGTCACGAATCAGGCGGGTGCTGCCCGTTTCGAGAATCCTGCGCGAAGCGGTTAGCAGACTGCCCTAGGGAGGAGGAGCATATACATCGTCTGGCGCGGTGGCATGGCCCAGCGCTCATAAAATGGTCATCATCGCAGCAGCTGTGCCCGAGTCGGACAATGAATGAGATGAGCCAAGCAGAGATGTTTGCCTTCCAAGGATGTGTGGACTAGAGGGCATGTGATTGAACTCACGTGACCAATCTGTCAAGTCTGTTACCGCAAGGTTAGTGCCAGTTCTGCGCTGATCGGGAGTGGGTGATCATGCAAGGATCACAAGGGAGAAACGCACCTCGACGCCATTGTGTATTATGATGAATTTGATGAGTGTTTCATCATCGGGCTGAGCTTCTGCGTGCGGAGTTAGCCAAGTTGCTGTGGTCTCGAAGAAAAGTGAAGGAACTTTGGTGTTGGGTGCATGAGCGCATGGATGAGACGTAATGTAGGAAGGAGGGTCTTGGAAGTTTAAACACGTGGGTGTATGCCATCCCGTCACGCCCAAAACAGAGGTGATGCACTTTGGGTGAAGTCTGAATCATGACAGCCACGGGAAAGCAGCATCCACCTTGAGATGATCTCGATAGCGAGAGGAAGGCACTAGACGTGCCGGTCCGAGACATACCATGACGGATAGGTGACAGATGGGGATGATATGAAGGAAGCGGATGGATACGGGCATATCGGGGCAGGCAGAACAAATGCAGTTACCTTGAATTCGGGGTACGTACCAAAAGTTGGGCAAGCGGGTAACGGCGATGGGGCCGGATGCGAATCGCGATCCCGTCCACTGTGGATCAGGGCGAGTCTTGGTGCAAAGACGCGACTACCATGCATGCATCAGAACCAACTAGGATCCAGACGGTGCCGTCGCGTCGTGTCGGCAGCTTTGCTGCAAGCAAGTTGTTCGGTTTGGGACGCGAAATCGAGGAGGAAAAAAAAAAAGTGTGGAAGACGTGGAAAGTGGCCGACCAAGAAGCTGATCGAAAGAGCGATGGAAGTCGTGGTTTGTTGCTAGGTTGTTCCACAAAAGTGGTGCGAAGCTGAGAAGCCGCCGGGTCGAGAAAAATAAGAAACAAAGCAACAGAACAAACGACGCCTATAAAAAGGGTGAGGCTCGGAACGACAGGATGAGAGAGAGGGATGACACCTCGAATGGGAAGGAAGAGGCGCGCCTAGATATGGACAATTGGGAATTGGGGGGGATGCGGTGCCAGCCAGGTGCGAGGGCGGGAATGTAGTGCGCGATGGTGCCTGCCTGAGGTACGTATGGATGGATGGGAGAGAGAGAGACCAACGGAACTTACCTCGATGAGCTTGCGAGTGTCAGTGCCTGAGGTGGATGGGTAGGTATGTGGCCTTGGAAACCGGGCGCGTTTGGTGCCTATGGTGCTGACCAAGATGGCAAGGCGAGCCAATAAAGCGCTAGGGGTGATGGGGTCTCGTCAAAGGGGTAGCACTTTCTGGCAGCGCGGGACGTCGCTCTGGAGGGAAATTTTGGGGTGGAGGGGCCCGGACAGTCTTAAAGGCATGCCTGCAGTACTTTTATAATTACCCGTGGGCCCGTGAGAGAAAAAAAATGGAAGGAAAGCCAGCCAGCCGTTCCTTCACCCAGCGACGGCTCCTCGCTTAATCTGCTTAGCGTCGTCTAGCGTCCCTGGTCCGCCTCCACTCCCCAGCAAACAAGAAACCCTGTCAGGCCTGCCTGCAACCTGTCGTTGTAGTCCTCGCCGGCCGTCTGTCCGTTCCATCGTCCCTTTTCGTCCATCTCTTTCTCTGTCCCCTCTCTCCCTTTCGATATCCCGTGCCATGCTTATCTGGGCTGGCTGGTTGATGCCGAACAAACCTACAGAACCTCTCTCTCTTTTCATCAACTTTCCACGACACCTTCATCAATTGCATCCTTCAGTCCATTTCTATGGGAGCCTGGCATCCATACGTTGTCTATTCTGTTCCAATTACATTTCGCCTCTTCGATTCATCATCCATCCCGCACCACACCGACAGTATGCAACTGTGACGAGCGAGTCAATGGCGCATGGCCGAATGAGGCAGATGGCAGATGAAAAGTTCAGGCAGCCTCGTTCGTTCTTCTCCCATTATCAGCGAGACACATGCGACCGCGCGCACGCTCTGGAACAAACCCCAAAAACAAACCAGAAACAGTTTGTTCACCACCGCTCTCGCTGGCCCTCGAGCACCCTCGGGGCTTTTCTATTTTGAGTTTCCCCCCCATGTCTCTTGCTATCTCTCTGTCTCTCTCTCTCTCTCTCTCTGTGTGTGTGTGTGTGCGTGTGAGATTCATCCCCACGCCCAGTGTTTCCGCTCGGCACTTTCAAGAAATGGGGCCTCATCATCAATGACCGTGGCCAATTTGCTGAGGGGGGCCAGGGCTAGCATCTTGATGCGCAAGTGCCATTTTTCTGATTCGATCCCTTGTCCGTGAGACGGCTGTCGGGCTTACTTTAATGTTTCGTCTCTGTCGAACCCAAAAACCGTGAACGACACGGTACAGATTGGTTCCGGCTTTGTCTTCAACCAACTCTTCCAGGCTGGAACTCTTTGGCAACGGCGACGAACTCAGGCTATCCGTTGCCTTGAAGCAAGCTAAACGGATAGATCGGACCACGGCTTTCTCAGCTGGCACTAGGATCATCCCCATGCCGGGCTACCCCTTGAAGA
This sequence comes from Colletotrichum navitas, assembly GCF_030913465.1. Taxonomy (NCBI): domain Eukaryota; kingdom Fungi; phylum Ascomycota; class Sordariomycetes; order Glomerellales; family Glomerellaceae; genus Colletotrichum; species Colletotrichum navitas. The sequence goes on from NW_026850585.1 coordinate 205,234, forward strand.
CTAGTCTAAGCCTCTGCTACACACAGACAGGGCGACATCCTCGAATCGTCAGCAGCACTGGGCAGCGGGCAACCTCTCACGACCTTGCGCCACTAGAAATTCCGACGATTGGGCTTCTTAGGGCAAACCATGACTGGACGACTGGCTGTTTGGGATGGGTCAATTGATGACAGATGAGATGGATGAAAAAGCAACGGAGATGGCGGGCTGCAAGTGCAGCAAACCACGCCGGCGCGAGGATCATCGCAGGCATGTCGGTGCAGCTGCAACCAGTTCTGGGCCTCTGGCCGACGCCTCGAATGGGAAATAAGCTGGCTCGGCTGCCGCAAAGACGTGGGGTAAGGTTGGGAATCTTGGCGTCGCCTCCCGGGGTCCCAAGGTTCTGGCGTTCCGGCGCCACGCCATCTCTGATTCGTCTTGGGTCATCAATGTCCAGCTCCCCAAAGACCTGACACTCCGCTGACGATGTCTCCTTGTGAACTCCCACTGGCGCATCCCTTTTCATGTTCTGATTGCGATGGCCTCAATTTCACCTCTGTCCGACCAGCCTCACCCGTTCAGCCCATTCCTCGTGGCGCCAGGGCGACTTGCTGGAGGGTGTCTTACCCCTTCGGGGGTTCTGGTCCCCTGACGCTTGGTTGGCTTTATTGCCATTTTTCTGGGTTTCCCCGGCAATGGATTGGGCAATCCAGAAACCGTTCATCAGCATGTACACGTCTGACCCGACTGGTTCGGAACTCGTTCCTGCACCTCCTGGTCTCGGATCCCGATAGACCGCTTCGGTTCCTTTCTTTTCGTCGACACCATACTCTCCAGCAACGTGGTCATCTCCGTCAACTGCTGATGTTCTGCATCGCCTTTTGTGGTCGGTGCGCATAGGTTCCCAGCGACTCGACCGGGGTGCATATGGGACTGATTCAGCTCTATCCATGTTGAAGCTCAAACTTCTTGCTAATCGCAGTGTAATGAATGCCGCTGTTCGGCTCAGGCACACTGACACGCTCATACGATCGCCGCACATCACAGTTTTCTTTGGCCTCGGGCGCTTTAGACACAGACAACTTTGCATGCGCACAGGCACATACAGAGGCCAACGCGGAAGTACCGGAACCGTTGAGGGTCTTCCTCTCGTAATCCTTTCGGACAAGTGCGGGTTGACAACCATACCCACTTCTCCGCACCCAACGCTTGCCACGCGGTATCTCGATATGTAGTGTGGCTGATTCAGATACCTACTTCCTCGTTGCTCGAGGTACGCGTCAGTAGCTCTGAAGATTAATGCGGCGTGAGAGAACTTCATCAATGGCGCGATCGAGTCGTATCTCAAATGAATGTGCCAAATGAGTGCCCCAATACTGCGGCATGTATAGTATGGATGCAAAAGGTTGTGAGTGAGAGCTGAAGATTTCGCAACGTGCATATTGACATCTATGCTTGAACTGATTGACCGGCAAATGACGGCTCATCAAGCCGGCTAAGGATCTGAAAACCTGGATGGAGGCTGGTAGTAGAGCTTGAGAGTCTCCAACACGCCCCAAGTGATGAGCGCTAGCTTCGAAGCCCTGGCCTAGCATCTTTTTAGTTGGACCAGAACTCCATAGGAATCAGAATCAGTGTAGATTGTTGAGAAGGACATAATGTCACGTTGGGCGAGTTTGAGAACAATAGAATATATTTTTTCAGTCATGGTAACAATCCATCACTGCCGTGCAGACCAGCAGAAATATCAGCAGCGCGACTTGGTTGACATGTGCGCGCGCAGTCACGTACAGTGCGAAAAGCTGGCACTGTGATGTCGCACACTGCTAGCGGCTCACTTCGTCCTCAGGCATGCACTGCCTCTCAAATGGACGAGCGCACCCATTCTACCTACGCGCCGTGACCTCTCACGCCCGACGCGTCGCCTATCCCCACCACCAACAACGATCGGTCACGACTCCTCGCCATATCGATGAAAATATTGCGCGACACGCCGCGAATCCCATCAGCGACTTCAAAAGCGCACGTTCGCCGCCCTTGAGGCTGCAACCCTCTCCCCCACCATGTACATCAAGCAGATCATTATTCAGGGCTTCAAGAGGTGCGCACTTTGCGACAACCCTACCGCCTCGCACCCCCGCTGACTTGGTGATAGCTACAAGGAACAAACCGTTATCGAACCCTTCTCCCCCGGCACCAACGTTATTGTCGGTCGCAATGGATCCGGCAAGAGTAACTTCTTTGCGGCCATCCGCTTCGTTCTCAGCGATGCCTACACTCAGATGACCCGCGAGGAGCGCCAGGCGTTGTTGCACGAAGGATCAGGATCGGCGGTTATGTCTGCTTACGTCGAGATTATCTTCGACAACAGCGACGAGCGTTTTCCTACGGGAGGCAAGGAGGTCATCCTACGCCGTACCATCGGAACGAAGAAGGATGAATACTCGGTCGATCGCAAAGTAGTAACCAAGAACGATGTCGTGAACCTGCTCGAAGCGGCAGGTTTCTCGAGGTCAAATCCTTACTACATCGTGCCTCAAGGCCGCGTCACCGCCCTGACAAACATGAAAGAGTCGGACCGGCTTACTCTGTTGAAGGAAGTTGCCGGAACCCAGGTCTATGAAGCGCGCCGAACGGAGTCGCTCAAGATCATGAACGAGACCAATAACAAGAGAGAAAAGATTGACGAGCTTTTGGGCTACATCAAGGAACGCCTGGCCGAGCTCGAAGAGGAGAAGGAGGAGCTCCGGGGCTTCCAGGACAAGGATCGTGAGCGCAGGTGCCTCGAGTACGCGCTCTACTATCAAGAGCAGCAGCAAATCCAGGAACAACTCGAGAGAATCGAAAACATTCGCCAAAGTGGACTGGACAACACCGACTCGATACGCGCGGAGCTCAAGGAGGCCGAGAAGACGCTGGCCAAGTTGGAGTCCGAGATCCACAAGTTGACAAAGGAGACGGACCTGCTCAAGGTCGAGCGCCGCCAGCTGGAGGAGGATCGTCGCGAGACTGCCAAGGCGAAGGCCAAGGCAGAACTCAAGGTAAAGACCTTGTCCGACGGTCAGTCGGCAGCTGTCCAGGCTCAGCAGCAACACGAGGCCGACCTCGCGGCGACCATTGAGGAGATTTCGGCGAAAAAGCAGGAGCTCAACAACGTCATTCCGGAATACACGAGACGAAAGCAGCAGGAAGTGGAAAAGAAGCAGCAATTGGATACGGCCGAAGCCGCGCGGAACCGCCTCTTCACCAAGCAAAGTCGCGGCTCCCAGTTTAAGAACAAGGCCGAGCGTGACAACTACTTGAGGGCGGAAATCGAGGATTTGCATTCGAGACTCATGAGCCACAAGGCGAACAAGATGGATGCCGACGAGGATGTTGTTGCGACTGAGAGGTCGATTAAGCAATTAGAGAGCGACGTCGCCAACTTGAGACAGCAGCTGCAAAACTCGGGTGGTGCTCGGAACGACCTGCTCGAGGAATTGAGCAGAGCGAGAGAGACACTGGACAAACTCGACGACGAGAAGAAGCTTCTATGCCGTGAGGAAGAGAAGCTCGATACCATCTTGCAGGATGCCCGACAGGAGAGAGACCGGGCAGAGCGCGAGTTGAGCTCTATGATGGACGGCGATACCGCTCGCGGTCTTGCCACAATCCGGCGGCTGAAGCACGACCAGGATATCCCCGGGGCATATGGCACGATGGCGGAACTCCTCGAGGTCAGCGACACCTACCGCCTTCCCGTCGAGCAGATTGCAGGCAACAGCATGTTCCACTACATTGTCGACAATGACCAGACGGCGACCTATCTGACGAACCACCTTCGTACCCACTACGGAGGCAGACTTACCTTCATGCCACTCAACCGCCTTCACCCAAGGCACATCACCATGCCCAGGTCACAAGACGGCATTGTGCCGCTCTTGAGCAAGATCCGCTACGACCCAATGTACGAGAAGGCCTTTCAGCAAGTTTTCGGCAAAGTCGTCGTGTGCCCCAACCTGAGCATAGGAGGCCAGTACGCAAGAAGCCACGGCGTCGACGCAATCACGCTGGACGGTGACACCACGAACAAGAGGGGTGCCATGACTGGTGGATATATCGACCCCCGGCGGTCCAGACTAGAAGGCGTTCAGGCTGTCAACAAATGGCGAGACGAATACGAGCGGCTCCTGCAGCAGTCTGATCGGATTAGGGCCCAGATCGAGCAGAAGGAGCAGGAAATCACCCGCGCCATGGGCGAGGTGCAGAAGGCCGAGCAGAAGCTGCGGCAGCTGGAAGCCGGATTCGAGCCCTTGCGGCACGAGCTGGCCAACAAGAACGGCCAGCTCGAGCACGAGAAGAGACGTCTGAACGACGCCATCAGGCATCGCGAAGCGGTCGAGAGGGACATGAAGATATTCACGGAAAGTCTTGCTGCGAACGAATCCGAGCTTGCGTCCGACTTCAAGAAGTCTCTCAGTAACGCTGAAGAGAGGCAACTTGTCGAGCTGGACGCGCAGGTGCAGCGACTCCAGAGGGAGTGGAACGAGGCCAGCAAGAGGCGCAGAGAAGCAGAGAGCCGGAAGCAGATCCTCGAGACGGACATCAACCAGAACCTCCAGCTGCGTCTGGACCAGCTCAACAGCCAGGCCTTTGAGAACAACACGTCGTCTGGCGACTCCGGCAGCCTTAAGGAGGCCCAGCGGGAGCTCAAGAAGCTGCAGCGGGAAGCCAACGCTATCGAAGGCAAGATCAAGGAGGTTGAGGCGAAGCTCGAAGAGCTGGGCGGCAAGCTCGACCGTCGCGAAGCCAAAAAGGCGGAGCAGGAGGAAATCCGCAGCACCGTCGCCGCGAAGGAAGCCAAGCAGCGCGGCACCATCGAGAAGAGCATGTCCAAGAAGGCGGTGTACACGGCCCAGGCGGCTGACGCGGCCAAGGCCATCAGGGACCTCGGCGTCCTCCCCGAAGAGGCCTTTGACAAATACGAGAGGATGGACCCCAGGCAGATCGACTCGAGGCTGAAGAAGGTGCGCAACGCCTTGAAGAAGTTCCAGCACGTCAACAAGAAGGCGTTTGAGCAGTACAACAGCTTCACCTCGCAACAGGACCAGCTTCTCAAGCGACGCAAGGAGTTGGACGCCTCGCAGGAGTCTATCGAGGAGCTCGTTGCCCACCTTGACCAGCGCAAGGACGAGGCCATCGAACGGACCTTCAAGCAGGTGTCAAAGGAGTTTGCCACCATCTTTGAGAAGCTGGTGCCGGCCGGTCACGGCCGTCTGGTTATCCAGCGCCGGACGGACCGTCGCGTCGATCCGGAGTCGGACGAAGAGCAGAACCGCGCCGTCGAGAACTACACGGGCGTGGGGATCAGCGTGTCCTTCAACTCCAAGACCCTGGACGAGCAGCAGCGGATCCAGCAGCTCAGCGGTGGTCAGAAGAGTAAGCGAAGCCCCCCGGTCATGACGTCCTCGTTGCAATGTTAACAATCGCTAATGTCCTACCCAGGTTTGTGTGCTCTGTGTCTCATCTTCGCCCTCCAGCAGACGGAGAGCAGTCCCATGGTCATCTTCGACGAGGTCGACGCCAACCTCGACGCGCAGTACCGCACTGCCGTCGCCAGTCTCCTCGAGTCCATCTCCCAGGAGGCCGGCACGCAGTTCATCTGCACCACTTTCCGGCCCGAGATTGTCCACATCGCCGACAAGTGCTACGGCGTCACCTTCCACAACAAGACGAGCTCCATCGACTGTGTGCCTACCGAGGAGGCCCTGAGCTTCGTTGAGGGCGTCGCTGCAGGGAAGTGAGACAAAGCACGGCGTGGCGTGGGATGTGTTCAGCAATAACGGATTGGGCGTGGGTGTGTGTGTGTGTGAACGGGGGGCGTGAGGTTGATCCTCATCGTTGATGGGGATGGTCTCTTGGCATGGCGTTGCGGCGACTTGTGGCGGATGTTTGTTTGATATCACGATGTCTGGGTTGGGGGTACGCCCCCTCTCTCTCTCTCTGGCTACCCTGTACTGTATGGTCTGGTGGAAATGAACGCTGGGCTTGGGGTTCTGGACAATTAGCTCTTGTTACGAATCATTATCGTCAAATCATCAAACGTTCCTCATTGCCGCCCCGCCTCATGAATGCCAAGCCCTACACTGCCCCAGAGGGCTCTACGTCGTTGCTGTCCATTCACTCAGTCTCGTCCACGACTTCGGCCTTGGACTTGATGTCTTTGAGGGGGGCGCGCCACGCGTTGCGCGGTTCGCACCGCGTCCGCTTGGCCTCAGAAGAGCAACGCCCAGGAGAGTGGGGAGAGCCTGCTCTCGCCTCCTTCTCGTGATCAAATCCGGATCCTTTTTTATTTACTTCTTCTATCTTTTTGCCATCTTTTTCCCCCCACGGAACCTCATGACGCCTCTGCATCTCACCAGCGCCCTTAACCCGGTCTAAGATCCGCGTCGGTGTCTCTCTCTCCCTCTTCCTGTGCGCAGAAAGATCCCACCCGGCAAATGCGTCATGGACAGTGGCTGGGGAACACATTCATTCTATGGAGATTGCATGTCACCAAAGGTTTACCGCCCTTTTTCCCCCAGTGATCTACCGGTCTACGTTGACAAGCCTGGTCCGTTCCTTGCCCGATCAGCCCTGTCAGCCCCCAATGGTTCACTCATCAAATCTACACACACTCTCTCACACACACACTCACTCACACACAGACGATCCATCTATTCATGTAGTGTCTGGGAGATGTTGTCCCGGCATACGGACGATGATCGTCGACCGGGTCGACGCACAACTGTTTTGCCCCCCGGTCCGGCACTTTTCAATCACCTCGTCACCCCCAATGTGAAGGGAAGCAGCGTGCAGAGAAGAAAATCATGGCAGGCATCCACCACCAGAAGCGAAGGGGGCGTCACAACGGAAAAAGAAACCCACCCCGCCTTGCTCCTCCCCCGCGAAACTGGGGGAGTCAACAGAAGGTAGAAAATAGCTTTGACACAGCGGCAGTCAGGGGAAAGGGGGGGGGGGGGGGGGGTTGGTGGAACATGGGGGCAGTTGATTTAGAGAGACAGGTCAAACAAGCATCACAAGTGAACCATCCAATGACGATCGATTTCCTCCCCCCGGACCGGAGGTCGCATCGAGAGGCGGGATATATGCCTTTGCTCCAAAGTCTTGGCATACGATGAGACGAAGGGTCAGTGGAGGAGGAAAAGGGACCCGGACCACACGAAAGAGGCAAAATCGGAGAGAATGAGAGAAGGATAAGTCATCTGCTGGCTTAGCCACTCTTGGCTGCTCTAGCCCAGAGACCTGCAAGCCGACGAAGACATGAGAGAGAAGGGGGGAAAGAGGAAGATGAGGATAAAAAAAAAAAAAATGCTTAGCAAGGGCTCGTGAGGTCGGGAAGGGAGGTCCTGGGGCGGGAACAGGAACGACGAGTCTCGGCGCCGATCGTGCCGACCGGCCAAGACGACGTGCAACGATAGAAGAAAAAGAAAAGAAGAAGGGGAGAAGGGAAGAAAAAAAAGAAAGAAAAAAAGAGTAAGGAAAAGCTTCGACAATCCCGAGAAGCGACATTCCCTTGAGGAAGACTCTTGGCGGGTTTTGTGGACGACGTCGGACGTTTTGGATCCCGGGGGATGATGGAAAAGCAGGCCCAATCCTGTCAATGCCGCCTTTTGCGTATGTGCGAGTGTGTGTGTGTGTGTGTGTGTGTGTGTCGCATCTTTAGCCTTTCTTCTTTTCCTTCTATTTTGTCATTTGCTTTTTCTTCGAGCAGAGAAGGGGGGGGGGGGGGGGTAACGGAAATGGTTCATGTCTGTCGTGTAACTGGAATTCGAACAAAAGATCTACAAAAAGGGGCAACTGCAAGAGGAGAGTCGCATGACTTTAACCAGGAACCGACTGCCTTTTGGAACGTGCCCTTTCTCTTCTCGTACCGCCAGACTGGTTTGAAGGTGGTTGCAGGAGGGAAGACGGCCGGGCTGGGCTTTGTGGGCGAGTCGGTTCGCTGCATTGGGAACACCACAGGTTCGTTCCCGCGTTTTGAGCGGTTCCTTTGCGTGTGCGTGTGTGTTGATCGACAACTACCAAACCTTGCTCCCTCTCGAGAAATCGCCTTGCCTTGCTTGCTTGGCCCTTACCAAAATAACACGGCCAACAAGGGGTGGTGGGCACGAGCCATGTTTTCAAAACGGCGAAAGTTGATACGTGCCGCAAGTTATTACGGCACTTGGACGACTTGGCGACGCCTGGGACTGATTCAGCTCATGGCTCTGCCAAGGCCAGCAACTCTGGGAGCGATGTCACATCTGCAATTCACCCCGAACGCACCAACCCCCCCCCGTGGGGGACGAGCGACGTCTGATTTGCCCTGTTTCTTGGAGACTGGAGACTCTGAAGGTGGGCTCACACTTTGGAGAATGAACGAGTTGGACGCCGGCGGGGGCGATCGATGCTTGGCTGGACGGTCTTGGGAGATGCGGTGACCGAAATAAACATACATGCAGGAACTGAAGAAGAAAATAGACGAGAGAGGTCGATCACTTGCCGGTCTTGGCCCTGACGACGGCATCGGCGACGGCGACGGCGACGGCGACGACGAAATGGCACCCGGCTTACGTGGGGTTTCTTTCATATCTTAACTTAATTTTGTTCTACATTCTCCTCCATGCCGCGCAGTGGGAACGGAGAAACAAACAAACAAACGATTTTTAACTTTTTTGTTAATAATTTTTATTTTATTCTTCTTTATTGTTATTAGCTCGAGTCGGGGAATTTGGAGAGGGGGGAGAGAGGGGACCCGGAGTTGGAGGAAATTTGGAGTAAAGCGGAGTGGGGGCTAGGTGTGTGCGCGTGTGCCTCGGTCCTCGAGAAAGCCTCCCACCGACCGCTTCGGAGATGGGGGCGGGTCAGAAGGACTGGGAGAGGTTTGCAAGAGAGCAGCAGAGGAAAGGCGCGAGCGACATGGACGGCAAACGACGCGGGCAAATGACGTTTTCACCATCTCTAGAATTTGATGAGATGGCCAGGATGTGCGTTTCGCAGTCTGGAATTATCTCGGGGGGGCGGATGGATGGAGGCAGAGAGATGCAACGATGGGAACCAGCGGCAGCCACGGCCGAGATTCGCGCCGGTGCGGTTCCGAAGGAGATGGAGAGGGGCCCCCCTACTTCCTTCCTGAGAAAGATATATGACCCGATCCGATAACACACTATTGGGGAGAGCCGAGAACCAGAAGAAAAGGAGAGATGGGTATGGATACGTTGGTAGGTAAGTAAATACCTACATAGTAGTAGTAGGTAGGTAGCACGGGATCCGTAGGCAGTAATAATACCGTGTACCTTGCATCGACGAATGTCCGCGATATCCACGATATCCACGATATCCACGATGCACTGTCCGCATTTCCACGATAAATCCACGATGATATTGGCCCACATGGCGCGCTACACGTACTAGTATACTACGGAGTACAGAATCGACTAACACGATCGCGGCCCCATGGCCAATTTGGAAGAAAGGACGAGAGGAGGGACCGCCCCCCCCACCCAGGCCCAGCTGCTCTCCAGCAGTCCACAGGGACCCTGGGAAAACGAGCCCTAGATGGAGACGCAAGGTCTCGTGCCGGTTTTTAGGAGAGAGAGAGAGAAGGGAGGGGGGGATCCATCCCGCACGTCACTGGATCGGCAGCACGGCGACAGGAATTGGGACCAAGGCTCGCTTTACTTAGGTACCGTAGTGTAGGTTGTTTCTGCCATGCGTGTGTAACGCTCGCTAGCGCGGCTGGCCAATTGTGCAAGACATTCCGATGCCTGATCGCCTGCTGTTCCGGGAGATACATCGGTGTGTGGGGGGGGGGGGGGGGGAGACGGGAAGTGAGAACCAGAAAATAGAAGGAAAGGAGAAAAAAAAAAGATAGAGAGGTGACGTCCACCTGAGTTTCAGGCAAGGCGATGGCAGCTCTCTCGTCTCAACCGCCATGGGTGAGGGTCGGAGAGAATGCGACGCGACGTAACTATAGCGGTAGCATCTGCCCTGGATCTCACGCGGCTCGCATCAAACAAACGTTGGAAGCTCTTTCCTTGGACGTTGCCGCCTGGACTTACCGGAATGGGCAACAACAATGACAATAAAAGATTAGACGAGGGGAAAGAAAAGCAAGGAAAAAAGAACCGGCCTCGAACGACTTGGAAGATTTGCCATCTATTGCAGACCGCATTTCGAGGAGGGGCCGCTACTAGGAAGGAGGGCCATCCATCTCGCGCGGCGGCCTCGTCGTCGTCGTCGTCGTCGTCGTCGTCTTCGTCTTCGTCTTCGTCTTTGTCCTGCCCTTCTCCAGATTTGATGAGCCAGACCGCCTGTTTGCCGTCCAGGCTGGAAACAACACTACATGCTAAAACAATGCCGATCTTGGGCCTTCTCCCACCGTCACATCCCCCCCCCCCCCCCCCCCGTTCTAGTATGAGCCAAATAATGCTAGCGTCGTACCGTCCAGATACCCACATTAGCCAACTGGTCGGCCAGCCAGCTTCTGCTTCGCAGACGCGCCGCCGCTGCTGCCGCCATTACGTCGTTTCTGTTTGGACGACTGACTGGGTAGACGCTCCTCTTTTGGGGCGGCCGGTCCCAGCAGAGCGTGGAGGGTTACATTGTGCGCCGTACATAGACGTCGTTTGCCAAACTGTGCGGCGGACGCTAGGAGACTTGTTGAACCCTTGACTGGTCGTTGACATGCAGGAACCTGGGGACGATTCGCAGACGAGTGCGACCGTACCTGCGTGGAAGAAACGGGACGGGTGGCATTTCAGCCAAGGGGACCCTCAGAGAAGGGGCGGAGGGGGGCGCGTGGCGTCGTTGCATAAGAGGAACAGTCGTATCTATCTCGGTGTGTGCATCTCGGTGACTATCCGTACGCAACCCTCCAAGGCCTTCAAACGAGACGTTCAAAGGGGTTGTTGCTTGAATCGTTGGTGAGACCCGTAGATGACGGGAGACGAATCAGCGCGACACAATCTTGACACGGCACTAAGGCACGTACGCCTACCGACGCTACCCATCCTCGCGTTGGGCCAGGCCAGACACAGGTAGGGCAGGCACAGACGGTCTTGACAACAGGGCATGGGGGAGAGAGCAAAAGCCAACGTGAGTTTTGATGAGCAGACGCCGTCAAATCAGATATCAGGCCTTTAGTGGCAGATCTGCGGAAGCCGGCCGCGCTAGGCGGGAATTAAGGTCGGCGAACGTACCCGCGCTCGCGGGTGACGGTGTGTGGCACGACACCGGCACAGCGGCCGCCTCGGGTTATGGCGTAGCGAGCACACGAAATGTGTGTGTGTGTGTGTGTGTGTGAATGGGCGCGCAGCGGCGTCGGCGGGCTATGGTGTCTTGTCTTCAGGGTCCCGCCACGAGACTGGGCAGACCGGGGATGGAGGGCATTGCAAACCCGGGCTGTGGCTCTGTGATGACGGTGTGCTGAGCGAGCGAGCGAGCGTACGTGCGTGCGTGCGTGAGTGGATTGTGTGGTTGAAGCAAGAAGAAGGGTTGTCTCTGACGCGTAGCCGCAGCTCGTCGATGCGGTCTTGGGAAGGAGAGAATTGGGATTGGGAATTGGCATCGTGAGGAAAACAGGCGCTTCTTGGCGCTGCAGCCGTCAGACAAGTCCAGCGAGTCCGTTGCTCGCTGTCATTCTAAGCCACGACGGCCGAGCCGACGTGTGTTTCCTGTCCTGCGATCGCAAACGCTGTTCGTCAAAGTCAACGATGCGCCCAAGAGAAAGCCTCGTCCCGTAATTCGTTGCCGCCCAGCGGAGTCTGGCAGACAGCCGGTCTTCGGCGTTTCGGTGTTGACTTGGGATTGAGAAAAAAATCAAAATCGATAGGGCCAATCATACACGAGAGAGGGAAAAGAGGAACGACATAATGAAAATAATAATGGAAAAAAAAAAAAACACCACCACCACCACCAAATGAGCAGGGTCCCTCCCATGTAACGATTTCCGCCTTGTTTCTTTGCCGTTTGGTCCCTTATCTCACCTCAAGCATACACGGTATATGTGTAGGTATAGTTGTAGGTTTGTCCGGCGCATGCAACCAAGGACAAAAAACAAAAAGTAAAAAAACCAATCAAGTCAAGACCTCATACCCCCCCCCCCCCCCTGCCAGCTTGGGACGGAGTTGTGCGTAATGTTCTTATTGTCCTTAATTGACCTGAAGTATGACGAATTAACGCACCGACCAAGATTACGAAAAGACCGGAGGCTTAATGACCCAGCCACGATGCACGCAGCGCTTGGGGGGGCTTTTCCTCGTCACTAGCCGGCGAAGGGAAAAGGTTTCGTCATCTTCGGACATGATGAGACGAAATCTGAGTTTCCTCCCTTGGGCTTCTCTTTTTGATTATCGAAACCGAATTCACCTTCGTTTTCGCTGATGGTCGGGTGGCCGGCATGCTCTCCGAATCTCCCGCCAGCGCATGAGAGTGTCTTGGCCAACGAGGCTTGGTTGCGATTGCGATGCACCCGGGCACGTATACCATACATAGTTTACCCAAGGTACACACACACACACACACACACACATGCACACGACAGTGGCTTTTGTGGGTGCGCTGTGCCATGTGGGTGCACTTCCCGGTCCCGCATTTGGCGTTCCAACATGCGCAGAAAACCAATACGCGCTTTCTCCTCCACTGAGGTAGTAATACGTCCGATCCTGCGCGCGCCCACAAAGGCTCGGTAATGACGCGAGCTGCAGCTGCAGCTGCAAAGCGCAGGCGGGCAAGGCGGGCAAGGGGGCGGGTTTGGTGTAAACGAAGAAGCATGGTTTTCCGACCGACACTCGGTTCTTCTGGTTCGGCCTAGCCTCAAAAGGATGTGTGATAGAGAGAGGGGAGAGGAAGCTCCATCAATGCCATTTCGGTCCCTTCTCTCTCTTCGGCTAAAAAGCCAAAAACTGGAACCCCCGAGCGAAGATGGGACAGGACGGGGCGGGGGCGCGCGCGAGAGTATCCGTAGAGAGAGAGAGAGAGAGTGACAGGTCCAATGGCAAGGTCCGGGCTGGGAAACCTTCGCTCCTGGACGAGATTACTTCGTCAGGCGAGATAATCGATACCACGAGAGAAAGACCGGACGGAGAGCGCGAAAGCTTGACGATTTTCCCCAAGACGCAGCAGCAAGCCCTCCCCAGTCTCGGCTGAATATACCACCGATACAGTTCGATCAACATTGGCATCTGCGTTGCCATTGGGATGGGCACCTGCGCATCCTTCGGGAGTATCACGGCGGTGGAGGGGGTCTGGCGGAGACTGTACGAATTATCCCTACCGCCATCCTCCTCCTCATCCTCCTCACCACCACCATCATCATCATCATCATCATCATCATCATCATCATCATCATCATAGTCATAGTCATAGTCATAGTCACCGCCACCATCATCACCTTCCTCTGTCTGCTTCTTCGTCTTCTCTTTGCCGAGAGTGCGTGTTAAAAGCAAGAGAGACCACGGATCGCGCGCGCCAAGCGGTTGTTTCCGAGTGCCATCCCGGTCGTGCGACGCGAGCTTCGGCCTTGTCCAAAGCTTCGAACCTATATCCCTGTCACCTCACACGCTACTCCGTAGTTGGTTACGAGTTGGAATGGAGAGAGGAGAGATACGGTACGTAGCACTTGGTACGCTAGCTAGCACAGACGCCAAACGCAACGCCACCCGGGTCGTCTCTTCATCGACGCTGCTCCCCTTGGATGTTTGATCTTCTGCTGTGTTGTTGGCTGTTTCAACAACTGACCACAGCGACCCTTTACCGTCGCATCTTGGCAACGCGGGCGAAGATCAGGAGTACACTACGATGGAGACGGGCGCATATCCCCAACACGTTCCCAACACGCTCACACAACTCTGAGGATGGCAAGGACATGAATTGCCGACTCGCTGCATGGGGGATCCTCCATACGAATACCTAGGAACCAACGACCAGCCGGCCCCATCAGAAATTCATCCAAACCCCTTTGGCCAATGGCTGGCCAGGCTATCCATTGACATGCATGGTGCGCCGTCTAACGCTCCGCAAAATTGCCGTGTTTGTCGTGTGTCGTAAAGACCCGCCCACACGGCTTCTGCACCGAACGTGCGGGACTTTTTCTTCCTTTCTTTTTTTACGAATCCTTTCCTGCCAAAATACGGATCGACTTTTCCGCCCTCTGGTGCTGCTGCTCCTCCTCCTCCTCCTCCTCCTCCCCCCCTCCTTCCTGTCCTGTCCCTGTCCCGTTCCAGGTCTGCTTCGGGACGACATGATGTTCTCCAACTACGGATATGGGGATTTGAGAGAAACTTTCGGGTCCCAGTCCCGACATTTCTTGGCAGAGCTGGCCTGAGGGTCGGTGGCAGACCAGCCAGACAGAGAGAGAGCCTTGGCTGAAGCCGGTTGTGTTGTATGCAGTCCGTTCTCGCCCTTTTCCCGCCCATGTCTGTGTCTGTGTCTGTCTGTGTCTGTCTGGCTTCCTGCGTGTGGTCGAGGCTGCTGCTGCTGCTGCGCCTATGGTGCCGCAGTTGCCCTGGGTAGTGATGATAGGCCCCCGGCCATGTCCATTTCCCTTATGCATTTCGTGCCCGTCTTTGAGCCATGAATGTTATCGCCACGACTCTCCCGCTCACCTATCATGCCGGCCCGGCGCATCAACGGAAACTTTTCACAGCCGCAGTCGGGCAGAAATGCAAAGGTCGGACGAGAAATTAAGTTGCTGGATAGGGCCACATTCTGGCCGCATTCTGGTCAACTTGAAGACGTCACAAGGCCGCGAGAGGATGGGCAAGAAAACTAGCCGAGGAGAGGCCGCAGGACAGGCAGAGCCACCACCACCACCACCACCACACACACCCTCACATACGCACAAGGCGGAGAGAGAAAGAGAGAGAGAGAGAGAGAGAGACAAGACTTGGCGTCCACTGCCCGCACCGTATCTCTCACCTCAGCTCGCAGCAGCACGTCAAATAACCCCCACGGCAAGTGAAGCTCCAGACCCCCTGCTAGATCGAGGGGATTGATGGGGTTCGGGTGGGTTCCCTGGGGCTCTGCAGGGGACTTGTCGTTGAAAAGCAAGGACCCTCTCCTCGCCCAGCTCTGCCGCCCCAGGAACGCCTCCCTTCTTTCATTCTAGCGCCGTCGCTGCGCTTGCGGTGCCTGGTGGTCCTTATCGGGGCGGGCAGGCACTTCCATGGAGGGGGAGAGAAAGGGAAGGCAATAGAGGCGAGATGGGAAAAAGAGAAAGAAAAAAAAAACGGGTCCAGCAATGCATTGCGCGAACGGTGTCCCAATATGTCCTGAGTCGGGAGCTCCAAGGCCAGGCCAGCTCCTCCCAGCTGCTGGGGAGTGGAGCGCGCGCGCGACTTCCTACGCTATTACACCAGAGATTTGACGGATCGTCAGACGGGTCTCGCTCGCACGAATCTCGCTTTGTGTGTGGACAGTGCCAACGGCCACGTTGGTGCGACTGACTGGGTCGTCACTTTCGGATTTGGGGGCCTGACTAGGTAGAAGGTGGCCCCTCCACCACTATCTCTCTCTCTCTCTCTCTCTCTCTCCCAGTTCCGCTTCGTCGTTCGCCGGAATCAAGAGTAACTTGGTGACAATCGGGGGTTCGCAAAACAGGCTGATCGGTATGCCGACCGGCCGACCTGCCACATTGAACAGCGTCCATCCATCCAATCCAATCCAATCCAATCCACCACCACACATCGTCATCTCGCCTCCGACTTCCGTGCTCGGTTGCTATCGTCGTTGCCCTCGTCTTTCCATATTGTCGTTGTCGTTATCGGCTACTACTGAACTGAGGTACGTTTCCAAGGCGATCTCCCCTCTGAAGGTCGCACAGGTATCCGTACGGAATACACAATTGGTTATCGGCATCATCCGTGCCGAGCTTGCGTGAATTGCGCGAATTGCGTCTCGTTATTCCCGTGTCCTCCCCCCCCCCCCCCCCCCCCCTCCCCCCGGACCGGTAAGCGCTCTCCCCGTTTCCCATACTCGCCCACTCTCCGGGGCGAGAGCCATGACGTCCAGAACAAGCCAAGCGGCGTCTTGGGTCCTGTAGGACCGGTGTCAAGCTCAAGCCGGTCCCGTGTCGGGGCAGGGTCACGTCACGCCCAGCTCGAGGCTCGTTAATGAAGCAAAGTGAAGCATGCTCTACCAAGGCAGGCCTATATCCCGCATCGTCTTGTGCGATGCTGCTGCTGTCCGCATGCACAAAACCTCCCTCGCTTTTTGTTCCTCGTCGGTCTTGACCCGCAAGTCCCAACGCCAATTCATTTCCCACCCCCATCCAATATTGCGGTGATTTCTTCCCCATTTCCCCATGTACCCCCTCCCCCCCCTTGGCATTAATCGGACGCAGTATGCGTGATGGGTATGCATGCGCACTATTCACAATTCTTCCTTATCCAATGCTGCTGTTCCAGGCAACCCGTCCCGTTCAACGACACCGTTACACTCGATCCAGGTTGGGGTTTTGGCTCGGCCGGGGATCAGGCCTTGGCAGGTTTCTCCCCATTGTATGTTTTGTCGTCAAGTTTTGGGTTAAGAAAAGAAAGAGGGCAGCGCCCCATTCCAGAAACCAAAATAAAACTCATAAAAAGAAAAATTAAAGAATAAATTAAGAACAAAGGGAAACTGTCAAGGCAAACGCGCAACATGCTATTAGTGGTCAGGATGGTTCACGTATAGCCTCAACTCAAGGCCCGACGCGAGGCAGATCGCACAGGAGTGTTTCCAAGGCAAGACTTGGCGATTCGTTAGCCTCGGGGGCAGGACAGGGGAGGGGAGGGCAGGGGGGCTCTGGCCATTATGTGTGTTACCATGGAGGACCCTACCACACACACATAGCCAAACGCTCATCGCCGCGGTCTATTCCGGGGATTTCTTGGCGCGACGTCTCTCGACCTCTCGGACCGGAGGCCACAACGCGGCGGTCCTACGGCCAGACGTGGACATGACAATTCAGAGGCTTGGCAGAGAAGCTTTGTGCCGGTGCCCATCCAAGTTGCCTCACGCCGCACTGTACGGCGGAAACAGCACTGAGTTTTCTGGGGTGGCAGTGAGGGACTTTGAGGACAGAGAGCCACAGAAGAGTGAACCAGAGACATAGGCAGAGAGAGGCGCAGACGGGGGGCGGGAGGACAGGAGGCCAATTAGATGCAATTATGCAAGTGCCGTGTCATTGTCAGTGCAGAAATTTGCACATATGCAAGCGCGCAATTCGGACGTCGGCTTCTCGTTGCAACGAGAGGATGCCAAGATGAATGTGACGAGAAGAAAGAGAGAAAAAAAAAAAAAAAAAAAGGGTCTCACTCAGTAGGGTAAGGGAAGGAGCAAAAAAGGTTCAGGTACCACGGTACCTCTTACCTCTTTCGTGCTGTAAGCTTATCGTGTGCGGTTAGTGCGACCAGTTGAGTACTATGGTACCTGAACTAAGGCGGACGGGGAGGCGGCGGGGGGGGAGCCCTGGGTCGTATTGGTTGTCGAAGAAAGAAAGACGATGCAAGCGAAGAGGCGCGGCGGCGATGGAGGCTGATCACGTGATGCGGGTTTCGGAGCAGAGCTGAAACTGTCGCGGCCATGGGGCCGGACGAGGCATTCCTGGCAGTACGTACCGTACCTGCCCTCGACGAACAGACCTCACCACAAGTGTGTGCTGTGTGATGGTGGTGGTGGTGAACACGGTACGTACATACACAGCACCCGCCGGTGTACGGTAGATAGCTACCTATCGGAGGAAGTGCGAGTGGGAATCGGGGAGTCCCAAATCCACCGATGGTCAAACGTCTATTGTTCTCTGTTCCTTTCGAGCCCACGGAACATGTCCTTGACCAGGGGGTGTGTCCGGGTCCGCGCTCGCTCAACCAGGACTAGACGGATGGGACACAGCTCTGCCGACTCTCACGTCTGGAGCTGTATTGCGGCGCTGGCGCGCGGAGTGTTGCCCGAGAACAGGTTCGACGAAATCTCGGAATTACGCAGTATGTCTGGAAGGAGAGAGAGCTCCAGGCCCTGGATCCTCTTCGTCTTCTTTTTTTTTTTTTCCTTTCTTGGGTGCGGCGCCCAGCCCAGGCACAACCGTAGTGCTACTGAGGCATTTATTTTGGTAATGGAGGGGACATGAAGTTTACCACCATCTCCACGCTCTGCCCCCATACAAGGCGAAGTCACTAGAGAGTTTCCCGTCGAAACGCACGACTCACGCTGGCTTCCCCTTGTTGTCAGATATCCATACTCGCATCCTGGCAGATGAGACAGCAAGTTGTCTCTGTCTTGATAGGTCGGCCCGTCTAATGGGTACCTGGGGAGAACCAATTTACGCTAGAAACTGGCCAATACTCTTCCACAGAAATGATGGCAAGTCCAACGGGAGAGGCGATTGATGAGAGAGAGAGACGCCGACCAGGTCCCCACGTCTAACCCCGTCCATCGCGCCCACGGCCACACGCCCCCATGCCCATGCCCACGCCCCACGCCCACGGCCGTTTCCTCTCTGCCTGCCACTTCCCAGCAGCTCCCGTCTCTGGTCTTGTCAGGTTGCCGTCGAGGCTGTAACCTCGACGGGCAGTACGTACACAGGTACCGCCTCATCTGCAGCGCCGCCCAGCCGACAAACATGTTCCCCCCTTCGTCCCTTCCGCCTCGAAATAGCATCGACGTCGTTGGCCCGCCCGGTCACAGTGTGCGAGTTTTTCCCTCACCCGCATCGGTTTTGATGCTTGCAACTTCTTGGCGTTGATCCGAGCAAGACGGGGTACCCAGCTACACGCTGGTCCCTTGTTCACTCACACACACACACTCACACACACACACACATAGCTCTTACACACACACACACACACACACACACACACACATCCTCATACACACACACACACACGCCTTCACACGCATGCTGATGCCGCGGTCTCTTGCCTCCATTGAAGTGCTGTGCTCCGTACCCCCCCGTCCATTGCAAAATGCCGGCCCAGACAGGTCCTCCCCATGCCGCCTCGCCTTGCCTTGGTCCCATCTTCTCGTTCCTATCCGCGGGTATTCCTCGACCAGTCCGGCCTCGCCGTTGACAGATGTAATATAATATGCCCCATTCTCCCGCCGTGGTTCATGTCTCTTCTGGCCTAGCCGTCTTCCTCACCCTGCTCTGCCCCTCCTTCCTCTCTCGCTCTCTCCCCTCCTCATATCTCTCTCCTCTCCCTCTACCCTCTATATATACCTCCGTCCTGCCTGCGTTCCTCAACTGATACAGCTGGACTGTAATCCTTTTCCGACAGTTTATGGCACCATACAAAATGGCGGGCTTAATAGGAAAAGGAGGCAACAAGCACTACCCTCAACCCATCAGCA
Organism: Colletotrichum navitas; assembly: GCF_030913465.1. Lineage (NCBI taxonomy): Eukaryota > Fungi > Ascomycota > Sordariomycetes > Glomerellales > Glomerellaceae > Colletotrichum > Colletotrichum navitas. The sequence continues at coordinate 224,560 of NW_026850585.1, forward strand.
CTGAGGATGAGGACCAGGACCTCGAGACCGGCAACTTCATCCAGGAGCGCGCCAGGAACAACCGGGTCGAGGGCGCTGCTGGCGAGACCGGCTCCAACGAGGAGTACAGATCGTGAGTTGTCACCCATCTTACACGCCATTGGCTCCTCCCATCTCCCCTCCAACAAAGCTCTTCGAGGCTGACAGCTTTCCACCCCGACAACAGTCTAGTCCGTTACATTGAGACCTACCGCGACCCCAATGCCGAGATTGAAGAGACCGAGGCACCTACTGCCAAGAAGGTCCCGAAATGGATGTTCTGGAAGAAGGCCGCCGCCGAAGGCGCTGGCTCCAGCGGCTTCGTCACCCCCGCCGACTGGCTCAAGACCGACATGAAGCAGGGTCTTGACCCCACGGAAGTCGAGCGCCGCAGGAAGTACAGCGGCTGGAACGAACTCACCACCGAGAAGGAGAACATGTTCCTCAAGTTCGTCGGTTTCTTCCGCGGTCCCATTCTCTACGGTGAGCACAAGCCCGCTGCGGCCTGTCGAAGCATGACAGCCGTGAAACACTACAGGCCAAACGCTAATTCCCTATGCAGTCATGGAGTGTGCCGCTATCCTCGCTTTCGCCCTGCAGGATTGGCTCGATGCCGGTCTGATTGTCGCCATTCTTCTGCTCAACGCCGCTGTTGGTTGGTACCAGGAAAAGCAGGCCGCTGACGTTGTCGCCTCCCTGAAGGGTGACATCGCCATGAAGGCCCGCGTCATTCGCTCTGGAAGGGAAGAGGAGATCCGCGCCCGTGAACTCGTGCCCGGTGATATTGTAAGTCGTCGCCCGCGGCTCATGCACGCTAAACGGATAGTGTCGCTAACACCGTCCTTTCCCAGATCATCATTGAGGAAGGCCACGTCGTTCCCGCCGATTGCCAACTGATTTGCGACTACGAGAACCCCGCCGGCTACGCTGCCTACAAGGCTGAGCTCGAGGCCCAGGATGTCATGTCCCCCCGTCGCGAGAAGTTCGAGGAGGGTGACGAGGAGAACGCCAACCCCCAGCTCGGACACGCCATCGTCGCCGTTGACCAGTCTGCCATGACTGGTGAGTCCCTCGCTGTCGACAAGTTCATGACCGACACCTGCTACTACACCACCGGTTGCAAGCGCGGCAAGGCTTTCTGTATCGTCACCCACGGTGCCCAGGCTTCTTTCGTCGGAAAGACCGCTTCCCTCGTCCAGGGCGCCCAGGACCAGGGTCACTTCAAGGCCATCATGAACTCCATCGGTACTACGCTCCTCGCTCTTGTCATCATCTTCATCCTCGCTGCCTGGATTGGTGGATTCTACCGCTCCATTGAGGTCTCCGAGGAGGGCACTTCCGTCAACCTGCTCCACTACGCCCTGATTCTCCTCATCATCGGTGTTCCCATCGGTCTGCCTTGCGTCACCACTACCACCCTCGCCGTCGGTGCCGCCTACCTCGCCGAGGAGAAGGCCATTGTCCAGAAGCTCACCGCCATCGAGTCCCTCGCCGGTGTTGACATCCTCTGCTCCGACAAGACCGGTACCCTCACCGCCAACCAGCTGTCCGTCCGCGAGCCTTTCGTCATGGAGGGTGTTGACATCAACTGGATGATGGCCGTCGCCGCTCTCGCCTCTTCGCACAACATCAAGGCCCTTGACCCCATCGACAAGATCACCGTCCTCACCCTCAAGCGTTACCCCAAGGCCAAGGAGCTCATCTCCGACGGCTGGAAGACCGAGAAGTTCACCCCCTTCGACCCCGTCTCCAAGCGTATCACCACCATCGCCACCCACCGCGGCGTCCGTTACACTTGCGCCAAGGGTGCCCCCAAGGCCGTCCTCGCCCTTACCGACTGCACCGAGGAGCAATCCGCCCTCTTCAAGGAGAAGGCCGCTGAGTTCGCCCGCCGTGGTTTCCGTTCCCTCGCCGTCGCCGTCAAGGAGGAGGATGGCCCCTGGGAGATGCTCGGCATGCTGTCCCTCTTCGACCCCCCTCGCAGCGATACCGGCCAGACCATTCTTGAGGCCCAGGCTCTCGGTCTCCAGGTCAAGATGCTTACTGGTGACGCCCACGCCATTGCCGTCGAGACTTGCCGCATGCTCCAGCTCGGTACCAAGGTTTACAACTCTGACAAGCTCCTCCACAGCGACATGGCCGGTACTTCCATCCACGACCTCTGTGAGCGCGCCGACGGTTTCGCCGAGGTGTTCCCCGAGCACAAGTACCAGGTCGTCGAGATGCTTCAGCAGCGTGGTCACTTGACTGCCATGACCGGTGACGGTGTCAACGACGCTCCCTCCCTGAAGAAGTCCGACTGCGGTATTGCCGTCGAGGGTGCCACCGAAGCTGCCCAGGCCGCCGCTGACATCGTCTTCCTCGCCCCCGGTCTCAGCACCATCGTCTCTGCCATCAAGCTGTCCCGCCAGATTTTCCAGCGCATGAAGGCCTACATCCAGTACCGTATCGCCCTCTGCTTGCACTTGGAGATCTACCTCGTCACTTCCATGATCATCATCAACGAGACCGTCCGCGCCGATCTCATTGTTTTCCTTGCCCTGTTTGCTGATTTGGCCACCATTGCCGTCGCCGTAAGTAGACCCATTTACTTTATGCCCTTTCTCAACGACAAAAAAAAAAGACTAACATGCTCGCTAGTACGACAACGCCCACTTCGAGAAGCGTCCCGTCGAGTGGCAACTCCCCAAGATCTGGATCATCTCCATCGTTCTCGGCAGTCTCCTCGCCATGGGCACCTGGATCCTCCGCGGTACCATGTACATCGTCGAAGGTGGTGTCATCCACGAGTACGGCTCCATCCAGGAGATTCTCTTCCTCGAGATTTCCCTCACCCAGAACTGGCTCATCTTCGTCACCCGCGGTTTCGAGACCTTCCCCTCATTCCAGCTCATCGGCGCCATTGCCGCCGTCGATGTCCTGTCCATTCTCTTCTGTGTCTTTGGCTGGTTCTCCGGTGGCCGTGGCGAGCCCGCCAGCCCCCCGTCCATCAACCGCTTCCTGTCCGAGGACGGCCGCACCGACTTCGTCACTGTCTGCGTCGTCTTCGTGTACTCGGTCGCCGTCACCATCGTCATGGCCCTCGTCTACTACGTCCTGTCCAACCTCCGGTCGCTCAACGACATGGGCCGCAAGAAGCGCAGCGTCACCGACACCCTCATCGAGAACGTCCTTACCCAGCTCAGCAAGATCGCCCTCGAGCACGAGAAGGACGACAAGGGCGAGCGCTTCTACATTGCCAACCGCGCCGTCGTCGAGGAGGGCTAAAGAGCCAAGGTCTTATTCTAGATCATTTTTTGGAGCGCGCGCAGCAGCACAGAATCACACAAAGCGTATTTTGAGGCATCGGGTCGCACAAAAACATTTCCTTTTATTATTTTCATATCCATTATAGAGAAGAAGTACGATGCCATGGCACACGGAGAAAGAAAAAGAAGACAACCCCAAACGGAAAGGCGAAGGACAACGCTTTAGATGGCGCGCTCGATGACATGCAGCGGCATCGCAACGACTGTCACTAATGACCCATTTTCACAGTTTTCTATAATGTAACAAAAAGACCATGTTCATTGTTGTGGCGTTGATCGGGTCAAGGTCGGTCGGATAATTCAATTGAAACAAATAAATTTACAACTTCAAACTTGACTGTCTCCGTCTCCATCGCTTTCCGTGCTGCCATTATGTGAGAATGCCTGCTCAATAATACGCCCGCCGAACGTGTGTCGATCTTGGGCTGGTAAGACTGCCTCAGACTCCCTACTTTCGGCCCGATCAAACGACGACGAGGCTTGCAAGTCAACCTCTCCTGGTCGGGTATGGTGTACGGCCGAGAACGGGAGAAGAGAAGGTCCTTCCCTGGTCCGTCAGAAAGCCTGCGTATGATTGGGCCCAGCCCATATTCCGCAACCACGGCTGTTTCTGCAACGGACACTTGGGCCCCTTTCATGCACAAGAAATCCGAACCCCCCACCCCCGGTCACTCTGGTCTGTGTTTCTTTCTCTCTCTTTTTTGTTCTTTTCTTGTTCTTCTCCCTTGCCTCCTGCTTCACCTACATTTCCGAGGTACGGGCCTCTTCTCCATCCCGTCCGGGGAGTTTTTATTCTTCTTGTTTCCTCAATTTAAGTTGGGCAAAACCGGAGATTCAGGAAGGACGCCACCGGTGCGGTGGAAATGCGCCGGAGATGGAGAGAGGGGACGCAGAGGGTGATCAAAGTTCCCACCCTAAAACGGCCAACCTCCGTCAACCAAAAAAAAAAAAAAAAAAAAACCCCGGAGTCGGGGAAGGGACGCGAGTCGGGTCGAGTCGCGGGATTCCCGGGGTTTGGTTTGGCGTGGATGTCAGCGTGTGGGAGATAGAAGAGGCATGACCGGGCATTGAGTAGTGCAGAACGGCAAGTACGGGGATGAGTGGGGGCCTCTTTGCGGCCGATACTCGGTTTCTTCTTTCCCTTTCGCCCCCCCCCCCCCCTTCTTGTCTCAACGCTTTTTGATGAGCGTTTCGGTGACGGCCTGGATTTATTCTCTGCAACTCTGACTGGGGGCTGGCGTTCCCGGCAGGAAACTGGTGTTCCCGGAGAGGCATTGTCATGCGCGCTTGATCCTCAACGCGAGATGGATGCACGTCATGGACGTACGGTCGGCCGGGCAAGGGGTGAGGTGGGGGGGGAAGACCGAAAGATACTCCGTGAGCCGCCTTTTTTCGGACTCGCACAGTACGGGCTGCTGGATCTCCTCGAGTGGTTCAGCCCTCTTGCGCCGTCCCGGCCGCAAGGTGCGCAAAGCCTCGAGAGAACTCCATGACGAGACTGGATGGAGAGAGGCCTTTCACACATTGGAACCCCCCCTCTCCCCCTGGCAGCCCAGAGCCAAGATTTCCTCTTCCTTCTTCGATGTAAGCACCAAGCGACATGGACTCTGCTCCTCGTCTCTTGCTGAGCACTGCAGCGATCTCGCCGACCTTTTTTCCCCTCTTTTAGCTGCCTAGGAAACCTTCTCCTTCGCCCTCCCCCTGCCCCTTGAGGTCGATTAGGTTACACCTGAAAGCTTATGTACGACCGATGAGCCTATCAGGCTCGTCCGTGGAAGGACGAGCGTCATGGCCAAGTAGTCCCGCCCGAAGCCTTCATCTGTTGAATGTCTGCGGATCTCGAAAGGTGAGGTACACCTCGGCGGAGGAGGAGGAGAAGAGGAAGAGGAGTGGTTCGTTATGACAAGCACGACGCAGGAGCGATCCCGATATGCCTTGGCTTGCGTGATGCCAATGCTTTCCTTTTTCCCAAAGGCAAACAGCATGCATGTGGCATCTTGTCTGTTCCTTTCACCGTAGCCTCTTTTGCGCCTGCCCCTCCCTGCTCATGGGAATGGGTTGCATACGCGGCGGCGGCGACGACGACGACGACGACGACGATGACAACGCCTCCGTCAGCCCCTGGGCCAGCCTGTTTCTAATTCCAACCCGATGCCAAGACAGCCGTGCCGTACTTGTTCGCGCGAAGACGCCGTCAAGGAAGTGTAACTGATCGTCACCACCCACCTCGACTGGGGCTCTCCCGTTTGCCTGGTATATCGTACAGGTGAAGGTTTATCGAGAATGCTGACAACGTCTCAAGAAGGCTTGGCCACGTGAAATCGGAAATTAGACGTTTGAGAAAGGGAATGTACTGTAGATACGGACGCCGAATATCCCCCCTCCCGGTCACCATGTTTGTATCGTGCCAAGAGAGATGATCCTCAACATCCTGGTGTCGTTCGGGGGGGGGGGGGGGGGGGGGGGGGGTCACTGCATCCCATCTTTGCGCCCTGCCCTGCATCGTCTGAAGAGACTCCAATGCATTTCTTGGCCCAAAGTCAGATTCGAGGCTAGGGGCTCCCGGTCGGGGTTGCATATATACAAGCGTGGCACTGTTGTGTGATCAGTGAATGAGGCTATTCCAAGGTGAAGAATAGTAGGATATCTTGATGTTTTCTGCGGCAGGAATACGTATATATGGTTCCCATGCCTCGCAAGTTGACTTTGGACTAGAATGTCCACAATAATCGGTGTCAGAGCTCCTGTCCGGTGGGCTGGCGATAGGCATGAAATCCCGTACGGTTACTACAGCCGAGACTGCAACCGGCTTCCTCCAGCCGATGCTTATACTCGGCACCTCATGCTCTAGACGGTAACTTATCCCTAGAGAAACTGTTTGTAGCTCTACAAGACAAAATCGGAAAGATTGGTAAATGTTCTTCCGAATGGCATGGACTGACTGCCTATCGCCTTCGAGTTGACGGAGCAAGAACCGAATCGCGCGATGTTTCGCTGGCCCGAAATGTGCACTCGTCTCTTGAACGGCACAGACGATAGTTGACGCATGCAAAGACGTGTGAAGCGGTTCTCTCCGGCGTGTACGAGAACAACCGTCTAGGGGGAAGCGCCGCTTCCGCGTGTTCCCGGATAGTGCCCGTGGACCGAGCCCGTCGTGAGGGCTGCCTTGTCGAATGGATGCATTGCCGCTATCGCCAGCCTAATGGCTCCCGGCCCCTACTTCTCTGACAAGACGCTTCCAACGCTATGCTACCTAGTACCCAGAAGAATGCTTTACGCCGTTCTGCGGTTCTGGGCACAGTATAATGGGAGGGCTACTGCCATAACGCAAGCGCTCCATAGGGCCATGGAGGTATTCATAGGTCAAAGGGCTCCCTGATCACTTTGCTTTTGAATGTTTGTCTTTACTGGTCATCTTTTTAGTTACTTACAGGGCTGGAGAGAAAGACGAAGATCCCCATCCCCCCCTTTAACTCGACACTCTCTATTTAGCTCCCCAGTTGGATATGTTGCCAGCTTCCACGGCGGAAGGAAGGCGACGAGAGGCCCTCCCACTGTTTGTATTGTGTTTACCCATGATTCTTGACTTTCCACAGTTGGGTATTGACCTGATGCTTCGCCATTTCCGGTCTGGGTCGTTGTCACAACATACTTGTTGCTGGTTATCTGCTGCTCGGCACCCTTGTGCTGATAACCAGCCACATTATCCTATACTCTAAATCAGCCTTGGATATACTCTTCTTTCATATTACTTTCAGACTCTTCACAGAAAGTCTGTAGTTGCTACCATATAGGTAGGGCACTGAGGCTGTTCAGTTCGCCTGCGGGTATTCTAGCTTGTTCCATTCAGGATAGCCAAGCACCTGATGACAGGACGGAAAGCTTTTAGGTGGCAACAATCTACCTTCTCTCTTATTAAGACCTATGAGCTGTTGGAGTTTTTTTTACATATATTAAAAGAGTCGAAAACAACTGCCTTTCAAGTGACGGGTTAAGCCATCTCAGGCGACCACACAATCCGAGCTGTAGGCGACCAGCGACAAGAATGTAGTAATAAGCCATAGGAAAACGCGAAGACGCCATCTTCATGGCACTTTTATCTGATACGTAGCGATTCGGCTACATCCGTGCTGACTTGGCGAGTAGAAGATTGTGCATCCAGGGTAGGAGAGGTCGTAGTAGCCCGGTGATGTGCCCATAGACCTCATTTTCTCCAAACGCTGCGGTCTGTATTTCCCTTCGAAACTCTATCTGTGGTGTCCCTCAGGGGTTAAATAGTACTTCCAGTCTGTTGATTGATGGAAATCACCGCACTTAAGCCTGGTGGGTTTGTGGTGCTCCCAACAACGTCGCGGACAGCCCTTGTAAGCACTCTGGGTTAAGCTGGCAGTTCTACGAGGCAACTGCAACTATTAAGAGCCTCTTTTGAATCTATATCTCATTGCTGAGACCAAAAGGCTCGTACACGGCCTCTCTCAGGGCGATTATGGCTGGGCCTGTTCGATTCTTTTGTTGTTGCGTCTGGGACCGTATGCGGCCGCGGTAGCGAGCCACTCAAATTGAAGTGAAGCACGAGAAGGTTCCTCTGTATGTATATTTGAAGTAAACCCATACGCAAAGAAAATACTTCTCGGTCTTTGCAGTCTTGTATCAGCCAATATCCCCCTGGTGCCACCGCTATCAAGTCTTCACGAAGCCATACCACCCACGGATCGAGAATAGATCCAGTAATTAAGCGTCCAGAATAATTCCCACGTCACATGCTGGTTCTCTTGCGGATCTTAAATATAAGCTTTACTATGAAAATCAGGGAGGTTGTTCTCGGAATGCTCAATTTACCTTGTGATTATTCACCATTGTTGGTTTCTGTGCTATATCACAATAGAGATCAGTAGTAAGACTTGTCCAAAACAATGCCCCGAGCGAACTGTTTTCTTTCACGCTCTAAATATCTACTAGACTTTCTGGATTCATGGCGATGCCAAGTTTCTATCTCATAGAGACTGGTAGGCCTAGAATATGAATATAGATAACGGCTGCAGAAGAGCAACTTCAACACAGTGATGATACATGATAGAGCGCGATTTCAGTAGAACCCTTCGCCTTGACAACCCTTTTACTTCTTCTATTGTCATGCGAGCATGAAAATTGTGCTGGAAATAGCACATGCTAATAGGCGTCCTACCATATTGGTACAAGTAGCTACTTGGATACAGATATCGTTGGGCTTGGCGTAGAGTTGTATTGCCCAGGTAGCAAAAGGCTGTTAACCTCATGTTTGTGAAGCCTTTCATGCTCCATGAATAATGAGATCTGCAGTCTTACCGTTTAACGTGAGCGACAGTGGCTCTGTCCTTTGATGACCAGGTTAGCTTCTCAAAAGGAATATGAATACTGGGATTGCGCACTGTTGAACGCTGCCGTTCATGTCCTTGACAAAGTAGTCGTATGTCGGAGCCAACTCACGTGTATGCCAGAGTCACACATAGCAGCATACCAGGAACCTTAGCTTCGCTTCTATACAGTGATCCTTGTGGTGTCTCGCTTAAATCCACCATGGAGCTCGGAGTCTACTTTGAATATTCACTGGATCCTCACTCAGTCTAGAAGAGACTCAGTTTGTGGAGGTGAAAGCCTATACGAACCTGGAGTTCGAGGTCATTCTAGCAGAGAATGCTGCAGTGACAAAATATGAAAAGCAATAGACCTAGAAGCAGGAGGGTTTGATCTGTAGAACCGTGACTGCTAGGTAGAAACCACTATAGGCGTCGCACTGCTCTGTATCTTCTTTCCTGCCCGGATGTATAAACCCATCATTATGTGTTAGTCTCGCATTCGTCACGGTAGCTGCTTCTTAATTGTATTCCCGTAAGAGCTACACTGATCGTATATCTCTTGGTGAAATAGAAGCAGGAGGTGGTTTTGACCTCTTCCTTTTGGCGTGACGGGCTGTAGAAACCGGCTCTAGCACACGGACAGGTTTCAGCAAATGTGCAACGCCATCGACATACTCGGGTCTCGAGAAGGACTTGAAAGATTAGGCAGCACAACTCATAGCAACAGGATACTCTTAGGTATCTGGCTAAGATGATTGCTTGATTGTAAAGATCGAGGACTTGCCCCGGATGGTGTCTACAAATCGTTGGCTTAGGGGGAGGCGTATGTCAAGAACCGCCCAAATGGGTTACGCGACGTCCTGTGATCCTGTAGCAACAACCGCATCCGCAAAATGGCACTAGATATGATAGAAGAAGGGTAGCTTTACCAGGGTTCTAATGCCTGGAAAACCGTGGCCAAATGGGGCCCTTGGTACTGGCGATGTTGTCCGAATGGTCTGTCTACTTCAAAATGCAGTCTCAGGGACATCAACAAGCGACATAGTCTACCTGACACCGGAGCTCAAGCCCCATTCAAGCCTTCTTTACCTCCTCAGCAAATCACAGGGGACAACAGGCGAAGCGTCACAGACTGTACACCATAGATAAGCCACTTGTAATCTGCTTCAGAAGCTTCGACGCGGTGATACAGAGGCTTGCATGGCTCAAGGCAGCCACCCGCCTGTGCAGAACGGAAAGGCCCTTCGGAAGAGAGAACGAGCGGGGGCATGTCAATAGAAACCATAGTTCTGACTTTGACTGGCAGCATGTCAATCAATCCGCTGAGCTTGTTTCGACCGAGGGCCACTAGGCCTGTAGTCCGAGTAGCGTCACGATCGGGTTGTGGGGGGGCGTACGACACGCCCTGTTAGGGTTACGAACGTCTCACACGTCTTGTTTGCACTCCCTTGAGAAGGGCAGCAGAGTGACTAGAGACCGAGAATGTTTACTCCAGACAGCTGGTTACCTCGACCAAGCTTGGGATGTATGAAGCAAGACTCAGGACATGGCCGCAGGACATCGGGGTGGTCCTTGGATGACTGCCATGGTCAGTTGAGCTATGGGATACTTGAAAAGCGCGGCCATGGCCAATATGGCAGCCTCCCGGGTGTTTCGTTTCCCCCGTGGATACGACTGAATAGTTGAACGACTTGATACATGTTTCAACATCGTGAATATCTCATCTGAACGTGTATCCCAGGATGCAGGTAGCACCGGTGGATCGCTAACCAAGCAACAGTAACAATCGTCATGACCATAATGATAATAACAATAATAACAAACCCGCTCTGCCGGGAACACAGCAAGGGCCAAATTTGTTTCTTACTGCCTCGACAGAGGCCGTATGGGGGCCGTACCGGATTAGCATAAGCTGACTGGATGGGATGTGGAGCATCAGGACGAACGATACTGATTCAAAGTGATACCGTGTACGCGCGTGATAGCAGATCCGACGACGGCAGTACGGTTTCGACCAGAAAGGATTCCCGAGCTCTACGGACACGAATGCAGACCCAAGACAACAAGAAGAGATGTTGGTGCCAAACAACGTGGTGTCCTCCAGCCTCCCCAAACAACGAAACATGATCGACGGCCAAGAGACTGCTTGCGATTCATAACATCGACCCGGCCTTGGTCCACCGGTCGGCAGCAAACAGGAAACCGGCACGGGACCTCGGCCCTCCACCATCGTGACCCGGACAATTTCGGGGGTGCACCCAACGCCATATTGCGTATCACGTATCACGCCACAAGTCATTGAAACAACAGCTCATAGCGAAAGGGGGGTGTGGGCGGTGGGCAGTGTGTGGTGTCCCGAGACAGCGGGCAGGAAGAACTAAAGCTGCCGCAAACGCCTCGTTCGAGAGAGGACCGACAGCTCTCCCGCCGGGAGACACTTGTCTTTCTCATGGCGAACCGCGCTTCAATGACTAAAGAAGCAAACCAGAAACCCCCCACCCATCCATACATGGTGCGCAAGAGGACTGCGGTTGCGTAGACCCGGAGACGGGTCACCACCCACCACGATCGAGTAGTCCCTCTCTGCCTCTCTCGCTCGCTCGCCCGTCGGCGTCACCGTCACACAATCCCATCCGACCCCGACATCAGATCATTAAGGACCTCGAGTCAATATACGTACACACACACGCGCGAGCAGCATACATTCCGCCCACCAACCAACACGAACACACGCACGCAGCGGTTGAGGGGGGTGGGGAGGGGGGGTTCTAGATACTCGGTTGCTTCGCACACGGGCACAACATGCCATGATCAGCCGAACCCAACTCAACTTTTTATTTTATTTTAAACACCTGAATAAACTTCAAAGGAGAGATCCGGGCTCCGTCATTCCCACGCAATAGTCTCCCCCACTCTGGAGAGACAGGAAAGAGACTTTTCCACATTCGGAGGCGAGTTGCCTCTTTTCTCCCCGTTTGCCTTTTTTCCCGCCTTCCCCTCCCCCCGCACTCTTGGTTCGGATCGTCCGCCTCACCCAGCCAGGGTTGGCAGGAGGGGGAACGACGGAGGACAACGATGAGGAGGACAAGTCTGACGCGAACCGAACCCTTCGGAGCCACGCGGTGATCCGCCGCCCACGTCGGGCTATCGGGCACACGTGAATGGGAATAATAAACCAAGAGTCAGTCGCAGTCCCGTGCCCGCCCCGCCCTGCCTCTGGTCCTTGTCGTCCCGAGAATTAGAAAAAGAAAGCAAAAACAAGAAAAAACAAGGAGGCAAATCCTCTTTCTAGAAGCAGATGATTCAAACCCTAATTTCTGATTACGCGCAATGGCCAAGGGCTTTCCGGGCACGGCGCTACGCGGGCAATAATGCCATTCTTGATGCCGCCAACTCGGCCCAAGCTGTGAGGGCAGTTCCCGTTGCAAGGGGTCCAAGTCAGCAGTGCCTTGCTCCAGAGAGACCGTCATCATCTCGGTATCCCTCTCTGGTCGGTACATTTGCCAGAATCAGGCGAGGTTTGCGTACCGCCGCCCACGACTCGCAATGTGAACCGATTCACTCCTCCTCTCCCTCTCGCCCTCCCATAAATAAGGGAACACCGGGGGCAGCACATGTGGCAAGTAAATGCTGGATTCCGGATAAATAGACTACAGCCCTGAACAGCAAAGCCTTGCTTGTGCCCTTTGGAGTCATGCTGACAACAGAACCGGGGGAGGATGGAGGGCCGTATCCGGACCGGCTGAACCCGTCCAAGCAAGCCCAACAACAGTCGACAGTACCAGGAGGAAGAAGAGAACGAACGGCGGCAAAGTGGAGGAACGGCATAGGCCTGGTGATGCCATGGTACAGGGCTGTCAAGTCATCGTCATGCTACGGCAAGACATCTTCAGACACTGGGGGGGGAAGGATGGCTGGCTGTTGCCTCCTTCGCCGTCATCGATTCTTGGCCCCCGTCCGACTCGCCTCATGGCCGTCCACAATACCGATGCAACGAGGGAAGCATAGCTTACGACAACCTCCTCCTCCTCCTCCTCCTCCCTCTCCTCTCTGTCTACCCATCCTTTCGCCCCCAAGTCCCCAGTCCTCGCCTCGGTGATCGCTCCAGCCTTGCCGACGCCAAGCGCGACAGCATGAAGGGCTCGGCAAACCTTCCCCTCTCCCTCCCTTGAGAGTTCACGAGGCGCCACGTGCAGGGAACAAGGCATCCGTCAATATGCAGGTTTCTTGGTTCCTCGCGTACTCGCCATCCCGCCTCCCGGCCAGTCGGAGGCGACGCCCGGCAGGCCACCCCTATTTTCAGGGGACCAAACGAGTCAACCGGACGAGAGAGAGCGGCGCTTCCCTGCGTGTCCCAAGTCTGAGCGTCCTCGGATCTTTATGCCTCAGGGCGGCATACACCAATAGCAGGCGCAGCCGGACGAGGGCTGCGGTTTCAGAAGTCGATCTCGTCCAGGGGTCTACCGGCGAGGCGAGGCCGAGGAAGCTCTTCGATCTGGGAAGACCTGGGCCTGGAAGATCATGGGCCAGGAAGTGGAGGGGGGGGGGGGGGGGGCAGACGCTGGGCTGCAGCGAACAGCGGGAGAGGGGATGTTTGCCCGGCTGACAAGGTCTGGCTTGATGGGCCCGTCGGTGCTGTTCGTTTGGAAGCAGCAGGCGCCAGTGGCGCAGACTGACAGTGACAGGTAGGTAGCATCGCGATCCGCTACGGAGGCAGGAAGCGGGCAGGTGGGCTAGAAACAACCGGTGATGGAGGCAAAGCTCGGTTGCGAGATGGAAGGGTTCCATGCAGCTCGGTAGGCTATGTCGGCGCTTCCTCGCCCACGGACGCGGACTATAGCAGTCAAGGCAGGCGGCATAGCATGACCACGAGGCGGGTGAATGCAACCGCGGACGCCGGAGAGACAGAGAGGGACGGAGGGAGGAGACGTCTGTTAGTGACGGAAAAAAGACTGGACAATTCGTCTGTCAAGGTTTCAGATGTCTGCCTGAGCACTACCTGTGCAACTCGGTCAAAGCGTCGAGAACACTTCACCAGTAGTGTGCGCCACCCATGCCGTATGAAAGCCGACCTAGCCAGGTGTTTACCGCTTTGGACGACTACGTAAACTGCGGGACAGAGAGGGACGGTGCGTGGTGGGAATGAGCCTGTTCATGTCCATGGGATTGCTGGGGCGGCGAAACAAACGTGGCGATGTGAAACAAGAGCAGGTGGGCGGCAGAACCGATGGAGGAAAGGGTGGAAAAGACCTGATGGCAGATGCCGTCAAGTTTGAGATACGGCCAAAAATAAGAGCAGTTAGCACAGTCGTATGTCCAAGTTGGGAAATGACACTGGCCAGCTGACGCCTCGTCCGCACTTAGGAGGACGGCGGTGTGATATCCATTGGGCAGTTTCCCCCGAGTACGGGATTGCTGGGTGTCCGCGACGGAGAGTATGAGGCTGCTGCTGCTGCTGCTGCTGCTGCTGCTGCTGCTGGCTGGCGACCGGCGACTAGTCTGATTCGAGAAGGCGTACACTAGGTGAGTGGTAGTTCGCGCGGATAGTGTGCAGCCAAGCCGAGTTGTGCCCGGCTGCCTGGCTGCCGCGGCCCGCGAAGCTCGACGCGAGAAGCACCCGTAGCGGAGCTCATCTTGATATGTCTGCCTTCCGCCACTCTTGGCATCTGGCCACCGTTGGGGGGAAAGGATCTCATGAGTGGTGCCGGGGCGTAGCTGAAGCAACAGGAACGGTCGAGAAAGATGGATACGGCGCAGAGGGACCCCGAGTCCGCGAGCAAGGGACGCAGTGTAATTGTCCAGTTCTAGCCCTGCTGGGAAACAAGCCCCTTTTCGTACAGGTAGCGAGGCCAGCAGGTCCAACACCGGCATAAACGGGCGATCGTTACCTCAAATCGTTCTGGAAGACAACGCGACATGTCGTTAGATGGCTCGTCGCTCGTGTTTCATGTACCTGAAAATCGCCCCTCTCGTCGTGTTTCGGGTGCTGCACAACATTGGCTCAAGCACACCGTGACGCTTCTAGACCGCAGGCGCAACGCGGCGATACCCATGTTCTGCGTCTATCTGTAATCACAAAGTCGCCGGGTGCAGGGGAAAACCGGAGAAGGACCTGCGGGTTGACATCAACACGAGCAGTCGGTCGTGCTCGCGGTAGAGAACCGGCCAGCGTCGTAGCAAGGGTGGGGGAAACTTTGTCAAGGAAACCACGGCGGAAATAGATGGCTGGGTGCATGCTGGCATAGCTGGCTGGTGGTGTGTTGCATCGTTTACGGTGGCTCCCCGCCGTCACCGCAACTTGGGCTTAAGCGCAGGGAGAACCGCACCGCAGTGCGCAGTAGATGTCCGTACTGAATAGGCAGGTTCATGCACGAATCATACCGTCCTGGGTGATTGGAAGCGGCCGGCACGGCGCTGGAAGGGGGGAGGCATTGCTTTCCTTCCCACTGAGGTTGTCGTGGTGCCCACCACTACGGGTCAAGAAAGAAGTCGACGTCGAAGTGTCATGTTTCGTCGACTCAGCGAGGCGAAAAAGATCAGCCATCTCTCCCCTGTCGTTTCAGGTTCTCGCAGAGGTTGGGGGCTTTCCCAGCCCCACCGAGCCGTATCTATCCAGGAACTCGAGATACTTACTGCCTGCGGGCCTTGTGCCGGTTGGGGTATCGAGATGTCAACGACTTCCGAACCGACCCGCAAAGTTTGAAGAAAGCCTCCCGCTTGCAGTAAGTACTGTACTATGTACACTAATCTAATCTGGTGGAACTCGCTCACACTGTCCGGGGATTACCGTGCAGGTCTGACAGGTGAGCGGCAGGTACGCCAGCGATGGCAGCCGTCACGCGGCCGGAGAAATACTTACCTAGCTGACGGTAGGTAGTGTGGGCGGTGGTGAGGCCAGCCAAGGTCGACTACCGACAGACCTAGATCCCGGTCGCTCTCTCTACAGGCACTCCGTACCTGGTAAACTACCACTAGGTAGGTCGTCGGGGGTTCAAGTTTCACCTCATCGCTAGGGTTGTTCCTCGTAGTGTGTCGTTGCTGGGCGATTCCCTATGCCGCTTGAGCTAGAGCTGGGCAACCGCCTAGTTTAGGAAATCGATGTTTCTCCCTCGAGGCCCACGTAGGCCGCCAGTCACATCACATCACCGCGTCGCTTGTGATGTTTCTATTCCTGTTTCCTCGGCGGCATATGCAGTGCCGGCGTCAAGGTCCTCAACCTGCTGGCGGGCCGGAGCCCCTCGTCAGCAAGGCACGAAACAAAAAGGCAGGCAGTTGAAGTGGTGTAAAGGAGAGGTGGTGAACGGCAGGCAGGTAATCTCAGCAGCCGCCGAGCACACACCGGAGCAAGGTCGAGGCGGCCGAAGGTTCTGCGACCCGATCTCACTCCCGCATGCGCCGTGCAACGATCCCCAATTGAACAGACAAGCAAGTAACTTTGAAGCAGCAGGATCTATTTCTGGCCCGTCCGGATCCATCGTGATGCGAGTGGGTATGTGTGGTATAGCTGTGTGTGTGTGTGTGTGTGGTCCCAGTCCAATAGGTGGGACGGGAAGGACACCAGGCCAGACGTTGCAAGAGAGCAATAGCCGATAGAAACAGCGGGAGAGAGAGAATAGGTAAGAGCGAGTGGATGTGGTTGGCTGGCGACGGGCGGCCACTCGCAGGTGTGTGAGAGTCAAGGTACGTACCTAAGACGGCCCTCTGGGCTCCACTCCGCATCATGGGATGATTCTGAGGGAGCCAATGAGAAGCCTGAAGAGCTCCAAGCGCTTGCAGGGCCAGCTCTTCAGGATTCTGATTGGGTCCTGCGGCTTAAGCTTAGGCCGAATCCACCCAGGGTCCTTTCCTGAAACTGCCTATTCCGGGATCAGTCAGCACGACTCGACGAGCAGCATCCCCATCCATCCCATGCGACGCTGTGCCCAAGGCCTCGTTCCGAGTGACCAAGCACAATTCTCCCTCGACTTAATCATGATCCATGAGCAGCGTGCCTGTCTGTCTGGCTTGCTCACTGGTCAACCAGGCCCACGTCATGACGAATTGGCACCAAGCTGACAGACATGCCGGCGGCGTGCGTCGAGGGGTCTAGACTTGATCACCATTCTTTCCTCAATGGGAAGAAGCTGCTGCTGCTGCTAGTGCTGCTCCACCGAGGCAAGAAAGGCCCCCGCCAGCGGGTTTGCTTGGCGGGGACGAGCCCATAATGACGGCGTTCCTCAGGCGTTACGCTTGACATCTGAGACCACGATGCCATCTCGGAGAATATGAACATCAACGTCGCCAATGGCCGCGTGGTGCAGCGAGTCTGAATCGCCGGCAACCACCTATTGCAGGTACGAGCACCTGGGGAGGCGCGTGTTTTGGGGGTTTGGAATGGTCCAATTCCTGTGATGAGGTTCCGCTATCCACTTCTGGGCTCAAAAATAGCAGCAGGCATCGATGGCCTCAGCACCTCGAGCTGATTCGTAAACACTCACATGGACGGACCTGTTGGCTCAGCTCCGGGCACTGGCCCTCCCTTGCGTCGACGGCTATAGGCGACACGCATATCCCTGCCCAACTTGACTTATCCAGTCCCACGACCACTGCAGTCTCCTCAGCACAAGTCTCACGATGTGCCCGCGCCGGGACAGGATGCGCCTGCCAGGAGGGTGATCGTCGCCCAATATTCTAGAGCCTCCCGAAGCCCCTCTATTGTTTACCGCTAGCTGCGAGAACGCAGAAGAGGGTGGTAAACATCTAAGATTAAGGAGGGGCTCCGCAGATGGTATCGTGACATTCAGGCTTACGGGGCACATTCCTGTTGAGGACACATCTCCGCCCTCGTTGCTTGCTAGTTGGACTGAAGCCCCGGAGCCCGAGCCGCGGACTCCAATCCATCAACTTGACAGCACTCGTCGGGTCTTCGCTGTGGGCAACATATGACAGAAAAGCACTTCCCAGATAAGTGGATATAGTACTGCCCGGCCGTGCGGTAAGCACAAGTTAGACAGCGGTCAACTTGAACTCTCACAACCTGACGGAGCGCACTGAACACGGCCACGGTAACGGGACGATCAGTTGAGGCGGGATAGCTGGTCGTCGCCTTCCCTCTGAACCTGAATCTGGGCCCGGACCTTGACTCGGGCCTAGCGTGGGCTTGCTTGCCTTGCCTGGACATGCTGCAACCACCACCACCACCATCATCATTACCGCCCACGTCGACCACGATAGCGAACCGCACCGCATCCTGGGCGGGGCGGGGTGTTGGGCCTCGCGGTCTCGAGGCCCCGAGGCAGGCGACTTGCAGCTGGCAGTTGCTGGCTTGGGGTTTCAGAAAGCTTGGGGTAGCGTGCGTCGCATTCTTGGGGGATGATCAAACAGACATAACCACGGTCCATCGGCCATGGGTGCAAAATGTCCCGCTCTCGAATCCCTACGCAGCGTAAAACGCCGATTTGCCGTCTTGCGCGCGCCTTTTGCAGCCTGATGCTTGGGATCCCGTACCTTGCATGGAGACACAGTGCTGTCCGAGGTTCGGCCGTGGTCCCCATTCATTTCGACGCCGTGTCGTTATTCTGCTCCATGGGGTCTCGGGTCACGAACCCTCATCCATGGACCAATTTGACCGCGGCCTTTTTTTTTTTTTTTTTTTTCTGGTACTCGTTCCGTCGCGATGGGCCGTCGATCTGCCGAATCAGTAGTACCGAGCCGGAATAAAGCGACTAACGAGTACGACGTTGCCGCACTCTTGTTTTTGGTGGTCCCATGCGGACTACGATTGCGAATGATAACCGAAGAGCCCACTCGGTCTTGATCATAGCAGCACTGCATAGTATAGTAGTAGTTGAAGGCGGTAATCCGTAAAGTGGTAAGTGCACCGTAACGGTAAGGTCGAAGGCCTGCCCGGATCGGATGGCAAGAGTCAAAACGGCATTGCCCCATGACCCCGAGATCTCCATACGACCGATAACGGGCTCTTAGTCAGTTAGACGGCAATACGCGACTCAGGCGGCCCGATCAACGACACCACTCAGATGCCGGTCAGGCCAGGCCAGTTCAACTGTTGCAAGCAAGCGCTGCTATGAGTAACCGATGCAACTTGTGCAGAAGAAGCAAAAACCATGGGCCAGTATCGAGGTGGAAAATGCTCTGCATGAAAGTCGACGAGAAGCCGAGCGCCAGTGGCCGGCGAGACGTGGCCTGCTCGCCTGCAGGTTGATGGAGGCCATCAGGAAAGACTGTCGTTGGCCAACCCAATTGGTGTGAGGTCATCCAATGGTTCCGCGGAAACCGCAAGACATTGCTTGTTTTTGTCAAACTTCACTCTGTACCCCAACAGTCCGGGCGGTAGCACGCGGCAGCAAGTCATCTCGCATCGAGCTGTATACCTAGTGCAGCCAGCCAGCCAGCCACGATACTATGCTACCTACTCCGTATAGTAGGTAGGCATGTTCGTGACTCGAGGAAAGTAAAGCGTTCCTGCTATACCTAGAGAGGTGCACGCGAGAAGGAGGGGTGTGGAAAGAGCGGATGCGAGGGTGACCCATGGCAGAAAAGGATGGCTGGAAGTGGACTGGCGCGGAAAGTTAGTTGTCCAAGCTATTTTCTGAAGCAGTGCGCCAGGCTTGTTTCACAATTTGCAGGGTTCGAGCAGAGGAACATGCGGCAGCGACACGCATTTTCCATGTGAGCTACCTACACTAGGTTACTACTAGGTAGGTAGGCGGCGGGCAGGGTACGTACGTACAGCCGCGACTGCCCTTTTGCCGAGGATTGAATGAAGTGTAGTTTTGTTGGCCTAAGGCTCAAGGCAGCACCGGAAAAGGATTCCATTTCGTGCAGAAGGCACAGTCAATCGAGCATTGGCTTGGCGTCGCGGCACCGGCTTCTTTTTTGGCGTCATTCTCCTTTCCGACCTGGATCTTGGATGTGGCTCTTTTGGATTCCTCTCAGTCATCCTGTACTCGGCCAAGCCGCACGATACCAGGCACAATGAACGCACGCATCGGCCAGCGAGCGACAACTGCACAGCGCACACATGGAACAGCGGTCGTTGTGAGCTCTACCCACATGCTCAGAGTGTCCTCCTCACGTGGCTGTGGAATTCTCATACCGTACTCCAAACCCGGCTGAGAATGGACTGAGATGAGGAGGGTGCGCCGTCCTGAATGCAGTCTGATGATGGCTTACATCGCCCATGGGTAGCGCCGTCCACTGTCTTGGATCCGTCAAGCCACTCCCTTTCCTTTGTCTCTGCCTGCTTAGACACGGACGTTTTCGGCCTCCGCTCCGCGTGACGACAAGGCTGTACAGAAGATTAAGGTCTTGATGAGGAATGCAGAATGTCTGGAGCGAGCCTAGCACATGCCGCCAACGGCTCGCTTCAACGGCCGTCGTCAACTCGACAAAGATGGGCGGGGCTCGACGAGATTACGGGCAGCCCGAGCAGAGCTGCAGGCAACAGGCAGGTCTGCTGGGTCACCCACCCCGCCCTCGGCTGGGCTAACCTGCCGATCTATCACGCTGCGAACGCTGTCACCGACATCAGGAACCTCGGACCTGCATTTCGACCCTCAGCTGATGGCAACAGCGTCACATTGAAGCTTGCGCTCTGCATTCGTCCAGGGGCACAACACGAACCTCGGAATGAGATGACGGGCCGGACTTCTTCAGCGCCCTCCGTCGTCGCGCAATCGACGCTTGTTAGGAAAGGGAGCACATCCGACCCGGTCCTGAGTAGGGAGCCACACTGCTGCACAGGCTTCGACGAGCGATCCGCGAGACGATGGCTGCTGGCTGGTGTCGCAAGAGGGCGCGGTGCGCTATCCTATCCTGTCCCACTCCCCGCAGCCTCAACGCTCTTGCTTGCTGCAAGTCACCCTCGCTGGGAGCTCATGGCGGTGGCATTCAGCCATCGTCGTCCGAGCTGCATCTTGATGTCCCAAACGACAGCTGTTGGCCGACCTGTCTCATCAAGCTACGAGGTGCTTGGACCGAGCGAAATCTCACCAGTGTGCCGTCATCGCGGTTGTTGCCGCCGTCGTCGTTGTCAGTGTCGTCGTCTGTCACCGCCGCTACGACGTTTTCATCCGTAGTCGTCTGCAGCTGCTCAGGAGAAGGCAATATTACAAGATAATGGCAGCGATGTGCCAGCTATTGAAGCCCATCGCACCCCCGAGCGAAGTCGCCATAGAGCTGGGCCCTCCGAAGCAAGCGATATTGCATGTGGAGATTATTGGTGACGTTTCCCAACATTTCCTCTCCCTTACTGATGACCTGCCTGCACTGCACGACAATCCTGGAGCATGCGCACGTTGCCAGTTCTCTTTGCGGCTAGCCCATCTAAACCTTTTTTTTCCCTCGTTTTCTTCCCCCCCCCCTCCCGCGCATCCTGGCTTCTCATTGTCCTATTTGGTATGCTGGCTCATGTTTGGGACACACAAATGTAGCGCGCAAAGACAGAAACATAGGGCTCCGGGGTTTGCTCTGAAAAGACGACATGTGAGTCGGACGGCCCCGCTGCAAGGGCCTTGCTTGCCCCGGTTCGCGGAAGACAATGGGAGAGTTCGCGAGATGCGATGACTTGTCTCGCTACCAAGCCGTACTACCGTTCTGCTTATAGACATATCAAATCCCGATAGGACGACCGCTCAGAGTTTTGTCAACGCCTTGACCTCTACATAAACTACTATCGTAAGCCTTTTCGCTCCAGAGGGAGGGGTAAAAAAAAAAAAAAAAAAAAAAAAAAGAGTGCCGTAGCTTCCTTGTCTTCCTTGTCAGATGACCTCCGTAGCCTACGACGATAAAACCCTCGTTGACATTCGCGCGGGGCGTTTAAGGAAAGACCTGCGTGTGTCTCCCGACAAATTCTAGATTCGTTGTACAGACACGCTTGCCGTCATGCCAAACAAAGATGGCAAAAGAGATACGACCCGGACGGGATCCGCCCTGGACCACCCGCAAGGGCTCTTGGATCATGAATCAAAAGATTCATCAGGAATCTTCAATAGAACCGGCCGGCTGTGGTGATCAGGCAGGCGGGGTTTGTTCTGACCGGCGGGCGGTACATGGTGCGGTTGGGGGGAGGGGGGGGGGTGCGGGCGAAGAATCAATGTAACTGTATCTCCGGGGCCACATTTGCTGCTGCCCTTAGCACAGGCAGATATGAACATTTCCCAAATCTTTTTTGATTTTGTTTTCTAACCCTTGTCGCGTGCCGTGTAACCCTCTTCCCAAGTCAGGAACAGAGAAGGAGGGTACACGCTAGAACCGTGGACCTTGTCGATAAGATAATACGGGGATACCCATGACAGGGGCCTCACACAGACGACGGGCTCGCAGCTCTCAGCAGGGCGGCAGCCGGCATGTCTTCTGCTGCTGCTGCTGGGCATGGTTCTAAAAGAACGAGACCGCAGTGTAGGTACTAGGTAGATATGAAGCGCACACGCTTGGGTCTCTTTCACCCCCTCTTCGTTGTTGACCCCTACACGTAATAGTACGTAGTACGATTGTTCGCTGGCAGGTAATCTCAGCCAGTGCAACCATCACCAGGTCTCCCTTCCCTTCCCTTCCTTCCTCCTTTTTGTCCCGACATCTCAACGGTTGCGGCGGCATGAGCCAGCACGCCCGAAACCCACCCTCTGCGACGCGCCCAATCAGCGCGCTGAGACTGACGACCAAGTGGACGTCTCATCAACCGCCAGACGCCCCGTGGCCAAACATCTACAACGGGATCGCGACGGCAAATCGAGAGCATCACGTCCTCGAAACACTAAACAGGAGGGGGAGGGCGGAAGCCAAGGGAAACAAAGCGGCCAGACGGAGACAAGCTATGCTGTGTTCGCACTGCGCGTCCTCGTAAGATTGGCCCGTGATGGAGGAAGAAGGAGGAGAATGACAAGTGGAAAAAAAAAAAGGAAAAAAAAAAAAAAAAGAGAGGCACGACGACCGCGTCGCCGGCAAAAAGGGAGATGATCTTCCTCGAGCAAAAATAAAATACTCCGTCGCTCTACTTTGCGTCCCCTCCCATCCCCACCCCTGCCTGCCCACTCCCCAGTCGTTTTTGATTCCGTGCAATGGCACCACCCCCCGGCAGCCCGTTCGCATTGCAAATCCATGCTCCGTCCTGTTGGCAAAAAGGAAGGAAGAAAAGATGAAGTTTATCGGTACACCCCCTTTCTTCGCATCCGCGCACGGGTGGATGGATGTTAGTGTGGACTGGACAGATGGAGCCAATTGATGGCGACCCGGCCGGGCGCCCGATGGCACGATTCCTCAGATTGTGTACATTACTAAGAGTATATACGGAGTATGTATTGGGTCTATCGGGGAGGGGGGTCATGAGAGAGAGGCATGACATGCCATGCCGGAATTAACTGGCACGCGCAAGTGCCTCTTGTCTTCCCACACTTTAATCGGTGATGGGCATATCTGCACCGGGATGGAAATGAGATTCCCATGCACTATCGAGATTGGGTCCGGCGCCGGTCTTTTTAACCTCTTGGGCAACTTTAAGGGACGAGGGGGGGAATAGTTTAGTATGCCATATGGGGCGGTGGTGATTTGTAGCGGCTGTCGGTGATATGGATGAGGGAGAGGGAGGGGGGGGGGGGGGGGGGGGGGGGGGACTAGATCTGCTGCTACTAGTAGACATCTCTCGAGGGGGGAGGCTTGAAGGCAAAGCGCATATTAATTCCAAGATGGGTGGTGGAGCCAGGAATGCGATGTATTGGAAGGCCCAGTTGTTCAAGCACTCAGAAGCCGTTTCTCGATTCTGGAGACGGCCGGGAACATGACTCTTGAGTCGTCTCTTTTCTAAGAGGAGACAGTCTGCAAGACCAAGACAAGGCTCTGTCAGATAGATTAAAAGAGAGTGAGACAAAGAAGCGCATTGCCGCCGTCGCTCATCGCTTGGAAATGCCCCCTCACCACCGGTTCCCTCATGGAACCAAAGCAATGCCGTCATGGCCGCATCGCCGGTCCAGAACGAATCGACCGTTTGGGAGGCTGGGCCTTTCTTATTCCGATCCCCCCTTTCTTTCTTCGTCGTCGTGGTCCTCCTCCTCCTTCATCTCTAGGGAAGAGCGGTCGTCTGCGGTGGAAATAACCCCCCCCCCTCTGTTGGACAATGTCCGCGTGTTCCGCACCCCCTCTCGGGAGGGAAAGCCCTGACAGGAGCAGAGCAAGGTTGGCCACAACAATGACAGTGCCTTGTGGTGGGCAACATAGCGCAGGGACTGTTCCCGATTGAGTGGAAGTCACTGTCCGCCGCAGCGCAGTGAGGCGGGGCCATGCGAGAGACACAGTCTGACTGTCTAACTGACTTGGCTCAGCGGTCAGAGTCCGCGAAAGCGCTCTCCCTCCCCCCTTCCCTCTTCCTTCGTCTCCCACAACCGGGCATGGAAGCGCAGGCGCGGACAAGGGACCGGCGGGCGGGCTGTGTATGAGCGGGAGCCAGTGTCAGTCAGTGTCGCTGCCAAAGCCGGTCAGTGTTGCGCTGTCCGCTCTGTCAGCGATCGAGAGAGCTCTGGGCTCTGCGTCGCGGTGCTCTGCCTCTGCCTCTGCCTCTGCCTCTGCCTTTGCCTTTGCCTTTGCCTTTGCCTCTGCCTCTGGGGCAGAGAGAAAGTGAGGGCGAGAGTGAGAGAGAGAACACAGCCTACCAGGCAAGCCTGGCCTGTTGCCCGGACTGCTTATCCGTTATCCGGCGCTCTATGCCATGCTGTAGGTTACAGCACCCGTTGCTTGCCTCCCTGCTGTGTTGTGCTGTGGCGCCATTCTGCAATGCATTACCCCATCCTGGGTCAACTCAACTCAATCCATGATCTTAGAAAGAAGGAAAAGGGGTGTGCGTGGGTGGGTGGCTGGCTAGGGACCGGGCGATACATGTCTCTGGCTTGCGTGCAGGGCAGAAATGAGAGTACCGCCCGTCCAACTCTGCTCAACTCTGCCCCCCTCCTGTCTTTACACTTTCAGCCCAGGTGCCCCGTGCGGTAAGGAAAAACCTATCACGAAGGCGACGCTGGACTGCGAGGACCGCCTTGCTTTCTTATTACTTTGTTCTTGGTAAGGCATTAGTCAATAGTCTTCTCTGGAACCTGTCACTAAGGAAGGATGCCAAGTGAGCACCATGGTTTTTGCCTTGGGAAACACTCTCTGACAAGAGATGGAGAGAAACGTGGACATGTTTATACACACACATCCACACTACACACCACGCACACAATACACGCACACAGCACGGTTGACGACGAGGAAAAAAAAAAAAAGGAAGGCAGGAAAAGGAAGCAGCGAACGAAGCTCTTGCCTTTGCTCTGCCGCCTCTTCCAGGCTGGGTTCATGTCCGGCCAATCGGCGATCCACAGCACGCCCTAGAACCCTCCTGTCGCCCCCTCCCCGGTCGTCCCTCCCTTCTGTCACCAGTCAGTCAGTTGCCTTTTTCTAGTCCTCCCCCCCCCCCTTGTGCTGTGCTCTGCTTCCCTTCTACTTGGATTCCTCCCCCTGACAGTACTGCATGCCCTGCATACTACCTACACTACATAGTACGCTATACTGCACACACACTAGAACAGGAACACAATCAAGCAGGAAGGCGAGACTGGGCCAGGCACAGGGGCTGGTGGGGAAGGCACCGTTGGGGGGGGGGGGGGGGGGGGAGAGCCTACCTAGGTACTTGTAAACTCGATGTCAAAGTACCGTTCCGCGGTGGCACCAGGAACAATGCCAGCAACAAGCAGCACTATCGCATTATTCATCGCGGAGAGAGAGGCTGGATTCACTGGCTCTTACACCGGGCGGCATCCGCCGCCTAAGCGGCCGCAATCCACCTTGGTCCACATCCACAACCACGCTTCAACCAATTCCTTCGATTTTTCATTCATCTCGCACACGCGCACGCACACACGCGCGCGTGCGCCCGAGAGCCCTAGGCCTGCTTATCCGTACTGGTCTGCAAGTTGCAGCCTCCCTGCCCAGCCAGCGTGTGTGTGTGTGTGTGTGTGTGTGATGGTGGTGGTTGGCTGTCGTCTTTGGCGTCATCGTCGTCGTCGCTAATCGAGAATTAAGAGATATCGATTAAGCAACTACCCCCTCTTGGGCGAGATGGTTTTTCTATGCAGGAATCTACATCGCATTTGTCGTGGTCGTGTGCATCATACGTCCAAAAGTGAGCAAGGCGAAAAACAAAAACAAAAACAGGAATTGCCGGATGGCTCCTGGTTCGTCAATTGGACCTCACCACCACTACTACCACCACTACTACCACCACTACAATTAGGCACCATTACCAGACGCGTACTCCGTAATAAAAAAAAGTAAAAAAAAAAAGAAGAAGAAGAAGGAGGAGAAGAAGAAGCGAACTTATCCATAAAGGCAAGGGAAAGTTAAACGCTACCATGCTCAGTTCCTAGCGCTCTCTCCGCACCTCATTCCTCTCCACGACAGCTCTCTCTCTCTTTCTCGCTCTCTCTCTGTGTCTCAGTCTCAGTCTCAGTCTCAGTCGCCCACTAAACTCAGACCCGTTGTCGTTGTCGTTGTTGTCTCTCACTACCTAGATAGGTATTATACTTCTGTGTATGTAGTATTTATTGCTCTCGTTGTGGTCCCTCTCCGCGTTGAATGGTAAGTAATAATGGGAGGTACCTTCCTTTGCCTTGCAAGCTCTTGCTATAGTAATGCGTCTCCCGGACCCGCGTGCGCCCCCCGGCCGTGTGTATCTGTCCTGTCCTGTCCTGTCTTGTCCTGTCTCTTGCTCGCGCACTCTCTTTCTAGTTCCACATCTTTCACTTTCCACTTCTCTCCCCCTAGCCCCTCCAACTCTCATCTCCCACAATACCGTCCACTCGTTCCATTCACACCCGCTACGATATAATATCACACCCACACCCCCCCTGGGCCACCACTACACTACTACCTACGGCCCAATCCTAGATTGCCCATTTCTGCGATCCCAACCAAGCCCCTCCGTCCAGGTCTCTGTCTCCATCCCACCACCAGATTCCGTCTGTTCTGTTTCTGCTACTAGCCCACTTTCACTCGCCCGCTCTCTCTTTCTCTCGCTCTCTTGTTCTCCACCACCCGCGCTACTTGGTACACTACACCTTACCCGACCTAACCTGGCTTGCGTGTGAACGTGTGGACGTGTGTGTGTGGATGGGCGCCATCTCTCTTCCAGGTATCCTTCCCCGCCAGCCCAGTCCAATTCGGTCCAGGTCAGGTACAAGCTGCAGGGTACACTGCCTTTCTCGCCTTCCTCGCCCTTCCTGGTCCTTGTCGTCCCCGCCTTCGCTCACACCCCCCTTGCTTTTCTTTTCTTAAACACCCTCCCCCCTCGTCCATTTACCTACTTCGTACCTTCCTTGCCCTCCTCCCCCCCTAACCCGCCGCCCGTGGTCCATCCATCATCCACTTAGTCCGCCAGTCACTCAGTCAGTCCGTCACAGCCCCCCCCCTTCCAGGTCAACTTGTTCTCTGTGCCCTCGCTCGCCCATCCGCTGCCATATTTTGGCTCTCACTCCCGCCACGGCACACGCCCACGCGCGCTGCGACCGTACCTTAGTAGTGTACCTACCTCGCTGCTACCGCTGATCTTACTCCCACTCCTGTACGTCCACATAGTCAGTCGACTCTCCGCCTCCCCTTCCCACCCAAGGCACAACCCACCACCCACCATCGCACCAGCACCCGCACCCACACCCGCGCACCGCTGCTCGCTTGTCCTTGCTTGAACCTGTCCCGCCGCGAACCCGACCCTCTCTCTTCCTCCCTTTTCCCACCCCGTCCAAAATCATTAAACCCCCAGACCATCCTCCCCTTCCTAAACTCACTTGATATCTCTTCTTACAAGACTCTTCTCTTCTTCCCATCCTCTCTTTTTTTTATTCTTCCTCTCCACTTCCCACTCCCTCTTCCCCTTCTCTCGTCGGAGCCGCACATACCTCCCACCCCGTGTCTTTTCTCATCTCATCAGGACTGACCACCCCCGAGGCAAATCATCCCCTCCCAACGACACATCAGACACTGCCTGTCGCACGCTTGCCCATCATCGCGAATCCCATCGCGCCAGCAAACGTCCACCCAAGCTTTTGTCTAGTTGCCAATCTGTTCCTGCGGGTTCTTCGTCGAGCTTTTGCCACCTGTTTTTGCCATTGAAGCACGTATTCGTTCTCCTCCGACGACCCTTAATCCATTCGACCTAGAGGTTCTATCCTGAGACCGAAAGGCCGCCGATAAACAATCCATTAAACCTCTCCTCGCAGCACCTTGACGGTTTTCCAACTGCGTTGGACATTGTCCACCATTCACTACAGGTCGATCTTGGGTCGTGCTGGTCAGCAATTGTGCCAACTTCACAAAGCATTTATCTACTCCGGGCTGGACTCGAATTCACATCTGAAAAAGTAACACTCAAAAAGAAACATCGGACCCCCTCATCCGGGCTCATCAAAAAAAGGGCAGCGCCTTACCACCATTTGCGATCCTCGTCTCGCATAATCCAAATTTTCTTTGACTCTCAATCACCGCGCGATCCCGCTGAGTCGATCAACGCGCGCAACCTCTCTCCGATCCGGTCAGACGCGACCGACACACGTCGTCAATTTCCATCCTAGATCACACAACTAGCCAGGATGTATTCACAACATGCCGCCGCGGGCATGGCCCCCCAAAAACCAGAGACTTTCATGCTGAGCACCGAAGCCCAGCAGGCGTTGCCCCACGACGCTCAGGTTGCTCTGCAACAGGTTGACAACCGTAAGTCGTGCCCAGACGGTACGAGAACGCCTGGAGGGCCTCTAAGCTGACGCAATTGCACAGTCAAATACTTCCTCATCTCTGCGCCTGTCGACTGGCAACCCGATCAGTACATTCGCAGATTCCTCCTCCCCACAGGCGAATATGTGTCCTGCGTTCTCTGGAACAATCTCTTCCATATCTCCGGAACCGACATCGTCAGGTGCCTTTCTTTCAGATTCCAGGCTTTCGGCCGGCCAGTCAAGAACTCCAAAAAGTTCGAGGAGGGCATCTTCTCCGACCTGAGAAACTTGAAGTCGGGAACCGACGCTTCGCTCGAGGAGCCCAAGAGCCCCTTCCTCGACTTCCTCTACAAGAACAACTGCATTCGCACACAAAAGAAGCAGAAGGTCTTTTACTGGTACAGCGTCCCCCACGACAGGCTCTTCCTCGACGCCCTTGAGCGGGATCTGAAGCGCGAGAAGATGGGTCAGGAAGCCACCACCGTCGCTGTCAGCGAGCCTGCTCTCTCGTTCCAGTACGACTCGTCTCAGTCTCTCTACGAGCAGCTCACCAAGGCCCAGCAGGCCAACTCGTCCTCCTTCAACGCTCAGCAGGTGACATTTTCCCAGTCCCAGTCTACCTCCCCCATTATGCGTCCCATGGACAACATGCCGCCTCCCCAGATGATCCCCCAGTCGGTGGCGCCCATGTCTGACGGAATGGACGCCATGGTGCCATATGGGGCGATGGGCATGCCTCCCCAGATGCCCCCGCAGCAGATGGTCAAGCGGGAGCCCGACTACAGCCGAGTTCAGTACAACCAGAACGGTGTCCCCATCACCCAGGGTCACCAGAGACACGCCTCGATGCCTGCCTACGGCCTCGAGTACTCCCCTGCCCCGTCCTTCGTCTCTTCTCAGTACGAGGACTACAGCAACCGGGGAATCTCCTTCGAACCCATCACGCCGCCCCAGCAGGCTCTGGGCATGGCCGCCGAGCCCGCCTACATCGCCAACGAGGAGACCGGTCTGTACACGGCTATCCCCGACCACATGGGCGGCAACGTCAACGGCCTCAACGGCATGATCCAGCTCCCCCCCTCCAACCTCGCCGGCCCTCAGTTTTCCAGAGCGTACGGTTCCAACAACGTCTACTCCGTGATTGAAGGATCCCCCACCTACAAGCAGAGAAGACGTCGTTCGTCCATCCCGCCTGGAATGTCGGCCATTGCCGCTGCCACCGCTCAAGCACAGGCGCAGCACAGACCCTCGGATCTCCGGCGGTCGGTCTCTGCATCAGTCGGTCCTGTTGCTGAAGGCGACGAGTCTGCGGACAACTCCCCACCCGGCCTTGCCTACAGTAGCTCCGCCATGTCCATGGTAAGCCAGCAGCACAAGGAGATGCTGGACCTGTCCCGGCACGGCACTCCGCTGTCCACTGTCGAGGGCAGCCCCGCTCTCAACCCCATGTCCCTCCAGCAGCAAGACTACCACCTCCAACACGATGACATGTCCGGTGATGGTTCTATGAACGGTGTTCCGCGTCCTGGTATGCAGGGCCCCAACGGTGTCGTTCGTAGAGCCCGCTCCGCGACTGTCATGGAACTTGGACCCTACCCCCAAAAGTCCCACTCCTGCCCCATCCCCACGTGTGGCCGCCTCTTTAAGCGTCTCGAGCACCTCAAGCGGTAAGATTCAGATCTAACATTTCATTTGTCAACAACCAAAACGACCTGCCTGAAATCTGACCAAACCTCCAGACACGTGAGAACACATACACAAGAAAGACCCTACATCTGCCCTTATTGTAGCAAGGCATTCTCCAGATCAGACAACCTAGCACAGTATGCCCCAATTTTCCTTCATCTCATTTCCTTTGTCATTTCCTTTGTCAAGAAGATTGTAATGTGGAGCGAATGAGAGACCCCGAGCGATGATCACCAACGTCCAAACCGCCGCGTCACAGCACTACCACCATCATTACGCAGCCGCTAAATTTGGGGGGAAGCAATCCTCTTCTCACAGCAACATGGACTGACTCGGATGTTTTTCTTACAGACACAAGCGTACTCATGACCGTGGCGAGAACGGCGAGGCTACTCTTAACTTCTCCGGCGAAGAGGAGGAGGAGTACTCCGGTGAGGACCAGCTTGGTTCCCTCGGAGGGGCCTCGCCTAACTCCGAGAACGCTTACGTGACCGCCTCGCTCAACGGTGTCCCCAACGGCTCGACGCCGCCGACGTCCAACGGCATGGCCCAGTCGTTCAACAGCTTGCAGACGCTCAGCATGCCGATGACCATTAGCCAACCGGCTGTGAACGCGAGCGCCATTATGTGAGACGGTATCTTATGAGCTAAAGCTCTCCTACGACTGGAGTTACGTTCCTTCGACACGGTGTTACTTAGAGGGCGGCATGGCTATGATAACGGTTTCGGAATGGGACTGGAACTTCTTTTTCTTTCTTCTTTTTTTTCTCCATTTTCATCCATTTCCAGACATGGATTTCGGCACGAGTTAGCGATTGGGCTATTGCTCCTTTGGCTCCGGACGATTTTTTTATTTATCTCATTTTCAGTTTCGTGTGTTCAGCATCGAGTCTGGCCGTTGGTTCCAGACAGAAAAAGGAAACTCGCACACATAGAGATGGCGCACGGAGAGACTGGGAAGATCTCGCCGCGCGTTTGCACCCCGCCGAAAAAGGGAGATTTCATGCATGGGCTTTTAGGGTCGAGATGCGAAGAAGAGAAACGACTCGCACATGTATATATACTTGTTTCTTTTCCTTTGCGCTGGAGGGGCATACTTTGAGAAGAGGCAAAGTTGCTTGGAAGGCCAGATGATACCAGGAAGGAGAGACTGTTCGGCTACTCTGAAGAGTGTTGGACAGAGCATGTCACAAGTAAGCAGAGTTGAATGCTGATACATGTTGTTCACATTATATTGCCCACTTGAAGTGACTGCTCACTCCCGGTGATGCAAGTATGAAGGCTGGTGTTGCTGCAACAATGCCTCTGATGATACCCAGTGGGGTTCGAATGCCATGTCTCGATTATGCCAGTCGTATTCATGCATGCTCATGCATTCATCGTTATTGGTTGGTATGCAAGGCATCCTGCGCGTCTATATATCCAGTCGGCGACACTCGGCACCCACTACCAGTTTGTCATTAAATATAGGTAAGGAAAGAGAAGATCGAGGGGAAAAAGGAGAAGAAAACTGGACTATTTCGACTTCTTGCGAGTTATATTGTGGTCCAACGGTTAGCCGGTCTACCTCCTCCCCCGTCCCCCTCTACCGCCGCCGCGGCCACCCCTCCCACCCCTGCCACTGCCGCCGCCTTCGATGCTCTGGACGTCTCTCTCGCTCAGCCTTAGCTCGGCGCCGCGCATGCGGCCCACGGCGGGGCCGTCAACGCCCCTCTCGGCGCGACCGGCCTTCTTCCCGGCCTTGTTGCCGGGGGCCGGCCCGGCCTCTTTCTCGAGCACGATGCCGTTCTCGCGGGCCTGCCGGCGGCGCTTTGCCTC
Source organism: Colletotrichum navitas (assembly GCF_030913465.1). Taxonomy (NCBI): domain Eukaryota; kingdom Fungi; phylum Ascomycota; class Sordariomycetes; order Glomerellales; family Glomerellaceae; genus Colletotrichum; species Colletotrichum navitas. Next base: position 256,456 of record NW_026850585.1, read on the forward strand.
CCTGCCGGCGGCGGCGGCGACGATGCCCTTGCGGATGGCCATGGGCATCTTGTCCTGGGTGAAGACGGAGCCGACGCCCGAGACGCCGCGGGCGAGCGCCTGCGTGCGCAGGTCGGCCTGGCGCTGGCGGAGGCGGCCCTCGGAGAAGGTCTTTGCGGCGGCCGTGGGGTTGGAGAAGGGGGTGACGGTGTGGCGGGCGAGGAGGTGTGACTCGGAGAGGAGGCGCTGGAGGGCGAGGTCGTTGGCCAGCATCGACTTGTCATTCTCGTCGTCTGGGTCCGCCGGGGACGAGACGACGGCCGAGGGGGAAGGGTCGGTTTGTGAGGGGGTTTGGAGGACTGTGAGGAGCGGGTTAGGATGTGTGTGCATGTGTATGTTTGTCGAGAGTAAAGGAGGGGGGGGGGGGGCGGGTGGCCGCATACCATGAAGGCTTTGAGCTCGCGCTTGCTCATGCTCGCGACGGGTTGGGGTTTAGACTTTGTGTGGTCGACAACCTCGATTACGGGGTTCTCTTCAATGTCGTCCTCGTAGTCTTCTTCCTCGTCAGATCCGTTGTTGTCTTCTGCCAAAATGTGGACCGTCAGCAGCACGCTCTCTTCTTCTTCTTCTTCTTCTTCTTCTCCTTTGAGCCCAGCTCCGGGCTTCCATCCCCTCAAGCAAAGAGCACGAAAAGGTGTCGGCTTACCGTCCTCGCCGGAAAGGCCGCTCCACTCCTCTCCCTCTCCCTCCTGCCCGTCGGCGCCCTCGTCCTCAAAGATGTCCTCGCCCTCCTCGTCCGACGAGGCGGCTTCATCGCCGTCTTCGCCCCGGGCCCCGGCAGCCCTGGCCTTCTTCCGCTTCGGTTCCTCGATGGGCTTGAACTGCGCCTCAAAGTGCCTCCGGAAGATCTCCTGCGCGGAGAGCAGGGACTCGTCCACCTCTTCTTCTTCTTCTTCGTCGTCGTCTTCGTCCTCTTTCTCTTCCCTCTTCTTAACCCTCTTCGCCTTCGCGGCGATCTTCTTTACGGGGCCGGCTTTCTCTGTGGCCTCGAGGCTCTTGTTCTTGTTCTTCTTCTTCTTCAGCGCCGGTGTCGCCGTGATCTTCGGCGTTCCAGTACCCTTCTTTGCGACGTTTGTAGAGATGGGCTTGCAGACCTTGACGGAGGCGGCGGAAGAGGAGGAGGGCGCCTTGCGCTTCCCGAGGACGGAGGCCATTGCTTCCCTGTCTTCGGCCTCGCGAAACGGTCTTGTCTCGGTCGCTGGGGGAGTGGGTGTAGGATGCCGGTGTCGAAACACGCAAAGGGGGGTCGTCCGGTGCAAGGCCTGCGGCGTCGGATTGGTGGCTGGCAAGGCGAGTCGGTCGCGTCGTGTCGGGGTAAAATGCAGTCGCAAAACAGAGAAGGAAAGCAAAAAAAAAAAAAAAAAAAAAACCCCTACGGTACGTGCAGCTCAGTCTGTTCACCCTCCCAGAAATTTCAGTGGGTCTCCCCCACTGCTTCTCCTCAGCCTCGTCCTGAATGTGGCTGCTAGAAAGGAGAGGTGGGGGGTAAGGGGCCGTGCAAGAGCTCTCTCTCAGCCTTGGTGGGATAATACGGAGGGGCAAGCCACAGCTTTTCCATCCCCCTCCTCCTGCTCCTCCAAAAATATCACCCACTGGATGCTTTACATCAAACCCCGAACATCAGAACAACCCCTCAAACCCTACCCTCTTTCTCTTCTCCGTTGCCCATAGTTCACTCCTGCATATCCCATTTGTGGGATGAAAGAAGCCACGCACGCCCTCAATTCCAGACATCAAAGGAGACCTCCGCAATGTGACGTGTTTCGCGACGTGCACCACTTTCGACCGACAACCCAAGAATAGCTCACATCTAATGAACTAGATGAAACTGGCAGCCATCCGGACGGCCGTCAGAGCTCAGGTTCAGGGCGAGGACCAATCACTACAAAGGGGTGACGGCCATCTCAGACCACGCAATACCTGTGTACATATGCACTAGGTACCCTCTATGCAACAAGCACTCGACAGACAGAAGAGAACAAAAATGCGGGTAACACCAAACTAACTAACTCTGCTTGTGACAAACACTGCTTGCTATCCATCCCAAAACCCCTTTTCATCACATCTTTCCAACCCCTGACGCACACTCCTCACTGACACATGCACATGCATACCCACTAACCCCCATCTCTCCCCTTCGCATATCAGTCACACCGCAAAAAATAGCATTTCAAGAGCGCGCGGCTTCGAGTTCCAGCTCCAGCTGCCTGATCCTCTCGCTCTGATCCTGAGACCCACCGGCGTTCACCTTGCGCTTCAGCCCCTCAACTTCGCCTGACAGCTGGCTAATCTTGTCGTTCTGCTTGCTGATCAGCTTCGTCTGCTGCTCCAGCATCTGTCTAATCTGGTCCAGAGACGACTCGATGTGCGTTGAGGATGCAGGTGAGTTGGCCGACGCCTTGACAGGCGACTGTTGGGCGGGAGGCGACTTGATTTGGGAGGGGGACGGCGCTTTGATGGGGGACGGGATGTTGGCGGGCTCGACACGGGCAGGAGCAGGAGCAGGGGCGGCAGCGGCAGCAGGGACAGCAGCACGCTGGGCTGGTCTCTGTACCTCTTCGAAACTGGAGTTGTCGTCATCATCTTCCGGCTCGGCAGGCTCGTCGTCCTTGAACTTGGACGCCATGTTGGACATGGAGACCTGCTGATCCCTCATTGAGGGCGGCGGTGACCGGGCAACCGGGGTGGGCTCCGGAGCAGGGGCGGGCTTCGGCGCAGGCTTAGCAGCTGGCGCAGGAGCAGAGGCAATCACAGGGGGCTTGTAGTCAGAGGCGACCTCCTTGGGAGCAGTGCCCTCGTACACGCTCTCCAGGTCAATCTTGGTGGGGATGCCATCCTTGCCGCCCAGCCACTCCTGAGCGCTGACGGCCGGCTTGAGACCAGTAGCAGGGGGGAAAATATCGGACTGGAAGGTCTCGGCTCTACGGGGGACGGTGAAGGAGATGGGCTCGATGTAAGTATCGTTGACCGTCTTGTAAGCTCTCATAACCTCGTTCTCGTGCACCTAAGCAATGTTAGACTTGACCTCCTGCTGCAACACCTGCGTATGCCAGCTTACGTTAATGCCGCGGCGCGGAACGAAGGCAATGCCTCTTTGGGGCTCGGCGGACTTGTACTCGCTCAGGTACTCGAACTTGTCGTTTTCATACTCGTAGTAGCGGATATTGCCGTCACTGCATGATCCGTCAGCAAAGCACCAACCCGATGCTGCCGGGTTACTCACCCCTTGCCAGCAAGATACAAACAGTTGGATCCCTCGTCTGTCCTAAAGTCAGCATTTGGCTGCCCCTGTCACGTAAACCACGAAGACCCACCCCAGAAGGGCATAATGACACCCGAGATCGAGTCCAGCATGGAGAAGCCTCCGATGGGCTCGTTGCGACCGGGTTCCCACAGAGCGAGCTGACGCTCGCTCATGCGCGAGAAACCGGCCGTGGCGAAGCGATTGTGCTCGCCCATCCACACGGCTCTGCTGTTCTTGGCGCCCGGGTGGCCTGGGGCCTCGTGGACGGGCTTCTCGGCGCGCACATCCCACACGCGGATCTTCTTGTCGCGGGACGTCGTCACCAGGAGCGAACCGCTGGCGTTCCATGAAAGACTCTGCACGATGTCGTTGTGCTTCAGGGTATGGGTAGATGAGCCATTGTTGATGTCCCAGAGCTTGATCGTGAAGTCGCCGGATGCGGACGCGAGGATGTTCTCGGCGGCGGGGTTGAACTGGACCTGGCCGACCTTTCTGTACGTCGCTTGTCAGTCTCGTGGTCGAATATCAGAAGGCGGACAGGGGAGTGGCCGGCGTCGACGAACCTCGAATGGCCGGCGAGCTTGCCGACAGGGGAGACGTCGGCAGGCTCCTCGGCATCGGTGTAGAGGGTGAAGTTCTCGGGAACCTGCCAGATAAAGACCTTTCCGTCCTCGGACCCAGACGCGATGACGCGGTCGTTGAAGGGGTTCCTGTCACGTGGCCGTCAGTATCTGTGTCGCGTGCGCTCGTGGTCGGTAGATGGGTAAGGAGTGTGGGGGGGGGAGCTTCGCGCGCGGGCGGTCGCTGGGATCGGCGTACCAGTCGGTATCAAGGACGGTGGCGGTATGGCCTCGGAACAGAGGGATTTGGTCAGGTACCTTGCCCGTCTCGCCAAGGGGGATGACAGCAAAGGCGCCGCCGCCGCCGGCTTCCCAATTGACCGAGAGGTAGTCGGGGTTGGCCTAGAAGTAAGGAGTTTTTGGTCAGCTCGTTCTCTCGAACCCGTGTTCCGGCATAGACCCATCAATTGTCTTAGAGCAGGAACAAACATGGGGGGAAACGAAAGCCAAAAGCAAAAGGGAGACCCATTACCTTCACCAAGTTGGTATCCCATGCATTCCGGCTAATGCGAAGGTTATCGTAGCAGAACTCCTTGCGGGTCGGCTTGCCAAAGACGTGTCCTGGACGAGAAGGATTTGGGCGTCAGCAGTCAGGCCCTCCCAGCGCAACACAGCGGCTTGCGACAAAAAAAGACCCACGATATTTCGACGCTCGCACAAAGCGGCCCGCCATTAGGGATGATGTAGTATGTTCGGGAACCTGGGTGGCGGGATGGGAAAGAGGAGGAGGGTTCGAAAGGGGGAGAAAAAGATGCAGACGACGATATGCAATGCTGTGACGACGCAACCTGCGATCCTGTGGTGATCCAAAAGGGGAGGACTCGGTGTAATAGCTGGGCTGGGAGCTGTCGATGGCGGGCCCTCCCAAATAACGAACTACCTAATGAGGTGGGTGCTTGCCGCTCGCGGGTACGGCTGCTTCTATTGCTGGTCCCGCAGTCCAATACAATTCGGGTAGCGATCAATTGCTCCCATGGGTACGTACCCACCTCACATATAGGTAATTCATACTCCGTACAGCTATACGGATACATTACTGGCTGATAGACACATTGGTGAAACTCCCCCGGCCAGCTGCGCCCCGTGGCTTCCCTCCACCCACCGGCGAGAACAACGATGGACCGGGGATCCAGCCAAGTTTATGCAATGCGTGTCACGATGCACGTGATGCATGCGTTTCCTCCAACACAGCGCAGTTGGCAAGCAAGCCAGTCTTCATCTTCACTGCGCCGTTGTGTGACGACATACCCTCACGTCATGGAGCCCAGCATATTAGCGATAAAAAGCCTCCCATTTTTGTTACAATAACACGCTACGTACAACCAACGGGCTACCCGACTCCGAGAACATTGCTCAGAAGAGTCCGAGTGCGAATCTAAACCATACAAGCTCTCACGCAGTCTCTGGGAACTTCCTCCATCGCCATCCAAATCCATGCCGGAACGCCATCTGCCTGCCAAAGTATTAAATGTCGAGGCAAGGGCGCATCCAGCAGACACAAGCCATCTTAAGGGCGGACCAAAGACACATGATCATCCGATCACGAACTCCAGGTCCAAGGGAATCATAGATCATGCCGTGCCCTCTTGTTTCTTCGTGTCGCCTAATCGTACGCGGTCATGCCAAATCATGAAGAAAAGAAGGGGTATTAGTTGAAAGTACTCTTCGTCCGCGAGTGCACCCGCCGGCCCTCCGCCCGACGTCGTAGCGCCTCCTCCCTCTTGAGGACGAGCTCGCACCACTTGCCCTGCTTGCGAGGCCCGCCGGCCTCGTCGTCGCTGTCGCCACGACCGACGAGGTCCGTCAGGGCCGCCAGCCAGCCGGCCTTGTCTTCGGCAGTATCGGCGTAGAAGTCGATGGTCTCGCCGTTGTTGAAGCGGATGCGGAAGCCCTCCTCGACGAACATGTAGCCTTCTTCCTCTTCGGCAAAGGCCGATCTCCGACGCCTGCCGCCCTTGCCCGTGGTCTCCTTCTCCGTGAGAGCGCGCCGGTCGTCGATGAGACGCTTGGCATTGGCCAGGTTGATCGTGGCACGGGGTTGACGGGTGGCCTCGTGGTAGGCAGTGAGCTTGTGGCCGACAAGTTTGAAGTAACGACGACGCCAGTACTGGAATCGAATCAGCGCATGATCAGGTTAGGCTAGGCGTCACGGGGTTACTTACCGGGCAATCGCCGCCCTGCTGGCTCAGGTGACCCTCCCAGTTCTTCGCAAGGCGCTCCTCGGCAGCCTTGAGTTCCCGGATGCAAGAATTCATGCTCTTGGGCATGTCCTCCTCGGTGGATCCCTTGGGACGGGGCACGAACAGCAACTGGAGCTCCAACTTGCCGATCTTGTACGGAGCACGGCGTACAACAGCGGTGTTGCCGCGCTTGCTCTTGACGCTGGACGCGAACGCAGCCTCCTCAGTCGCCCACTCGTTGAAGCAGGCCACGTCCACAACGTACGGACGGCCGTAGCAGCGAGATTCGTGCTCCTTGAGGCATACGTAGGAACGAGCGAAGCTGCCGTCCTCGGCAGCGAGCGGGGACAACAGATCCCAGGCGGTGGGTGCAACTTTTACCTGTCTGGCCTGGGCCGCCTTCTGCTGCTCAGCCGCTAGGCGCTCCTCCTCTTCACGCTGGCGCATCTCCATCTCCTTGCGCTTCTTGGGCGACGCAAACACCCTGCTAAAGGTGGACGTCTTGGGCTTGATAGCCTTGGTAGGAGAGTGCACGGTGACCTTCTTTGGCGGCGGTTTCTCCAGCTTGACGTTGAGGGTAAGCTGAAATTCCAACTCGTTCGGCACAACAAGCTCGAATTCCTGGCCCACGGGGGCGTTGCGCGCAAGCTCGAGCCAGGCGGTCGTGACACAATGTACACCGTTGTCAAGAGTAAGGCTGAACCAGGTGCGCTCCGCTGGAAGGGGTCAGTCATCTCAAGGGCTGGAAGGGGGGGAGAAAGGGGAGGGCATACTTCTGGGAATGGGAAGATCGAGATCCTTGACACCGAGAACCTTGACGAAGAGACGGCCGCGCTCGCCGCTCTCCTCGGTGGCCAGCTCGGGGTTCAGGTCCTCCTCGGTCAAGGGATTGAGAGCTTGCGCGTTGCTCTCCTGACCAGGCATGGGCGGAACTGGCCCGCTGGTCTGGGGACGCCGCCTAATGCTCTTCTGTCTGGGCCTGCCGTTCCAGGGCTCGACGGTCCACGACTGGGGGCGATCCGTCTTGACTGGGGAGTTGCCGGCTGATCGGCTCTTCCACATGTCGGAAGATTCCTTGTCGCTGGCCGTGACGACCTTTGTGTTTTGTCGCATGAGGTAACCGCGCTGATTCTTCTTGTTAGCATTCTGTAACTTTTCTTCTACTGAATTGAGTTTGCTCGTGGTTGCGGCTGGCCTGGACGCTTGTCTGCTAGGGCCTCCACTCGCGAAATGAGACGAATTATGGACTTGATGAGAAAAAGCAACCTTTTGTGCCTCGATAACCCGGTCGAAATCCTGATCAAGACTCAGGCCAAAGTCGAGATCCAACGTCAGACTGCGTTTGGCAAAGCTCGAGTGGCGTTTCATGACGAAGTCCTCATCAATACCGGGCTCTTCCTGCAGGTCCCTCGACAGCCTGTTGCGGTGGCGTTCCGGAATGACTGGGATGTCGGGCACCTCGCGACTAACTTGGCGCCGTGCTTCCCTCATGGCAATTATGTCAGAAGGCGTGTTGGATGGTCTGGTCTTCAGCTTCGAGCCCGAGGCCTTGATGGTTGCCTGTCGCTCGGGGATCGCAGGAGATTCCAGAGGAGGCTCATCAAAGATCTCCGACTCCTCCTCTTCCTCGTCGGAGGACATGGGACGATGGATGACGGACTCGGGCGTACCGGGCTCCTCCTCATACTCATCCTCCGGGTCACCCCATCCAGAGCCGTCGTAGTCGGGCTTGGAAAGCTGGAACTGCTTGGGGGTCGAGGGCCGCTGCGTCTGAGCCTGGAGGTCCGTCATCTTGGGCGGCGGCTGGAGGTCTTCGAGCTCCTTGGCCGAGGGCTCTGGGGGCGGCGCCAGCATGAACGACTGCAGACCCCTGGAGAACTCGTTGTCCTTGCCCTCATTCTTCATCTCTGGAAGGCTGTGCTCGCGCTCTGCTGGAGCATCGACGGGCGCGGCAGCTTGGGCTTCTGGTGATGGCTCCTTCTCTGCCTCAAGTTGGGCCCCAGCCTCAGGCTGGGTCTCGACCTCAGGCTCGAAAACCTGCGTCATCTCGGCCTCGGGCGTCGGCTCATTGGCTGAAGCCTCGGCAGCGACGTCGACCTGCTGGTCGGACATGTTGCCGGCCCTGTCAGACTTGAGCTCCAGAGGTCTTACCTCGGAGGCCATGCCGAATGACTTTGCGGCACGAGGAGTGAGGATATCATCCCCAACCTGAGTGACCTCGGGAACACGAGCTGGGCCGTCTGAGTAGTGGCTGGCAGAATCCGTGTCGTTATCATCAACGTCAGACCGGGCGTAGAAGTGTGTGATGGACTCGGTCTCGACATCCGAGGGCTCATCGCGGTGAATGATGACACTACCCTCGTCGCTCAGCTCAGATATGTCATCGAGAATCGAGTCTTCCTCCGTCGATGGGATGGGGACATCGGGATCTAGTGGCAAATCAAGACGATGCTCGGGGCTGGGCCGCTCGGGGCTTGAGCTGGGCGCTGGCGACGAGAAGTAGTCGCCACCCTGGTCGCTATTGCCGCCGTTGACGCGGCGCATGATGGACTCGCGCGAGATGCGAGAGGGCAGCTCATAGTTCTCGAGAGCAGAGATGTCGCCGATGGTGTCATCGGCCTCATCGGCCTCATCGGCATCGAGGGAGAGCATGCTGGACTCAGCTGTCTCGGTGTCCGAAGCGGGGCTCTGGATCCTATCACGCGTGGCACCCCGACGAAGGCGGCGCTCTCGTTGCTGCTCGTTGGCAGATTTGTGGTCGTCTGAGAGCATCATAAGCTTGAGTCTCTCTTCGAGGGTCATCTTGCCGTTGCCGATGCTCTGGATCTCGGACTTGCTCGCGGTCGCCGGCGGAGGCGAAGGCAGGCTGCGATGGGCACTCAGCATCCTCTCGGCGGTGGCAGACAGGCCCGGTGAGGAGCGGGAGTCGCTGCGGGCAGGCGAGCCCATGCCGGGAAGAGGGGGCAGGGGGCGGTGGTCCGAGGTGGAGGAGTCAGATCGCTTGTGCTCTGTGCGACCGAGACGCGGAAGGGTGTCGGGCATCGGGCTACCATCAAACGGGTCCTCCTCCACACGCTCGGCGGATTGCCTCCAGTCGTCGGGACCGACAACCGGCGTCTTGTCCGTGTCTTCGAGGGAGGCGTCGAAGCTGTCACCCTCGATGTCGTGGTCACCGAAGTGGTAGTGGCCATCCTCATCGTCCTCATCGTCCATCGAATCGAAGCTGCCCTCGCGCGAATTGGACCCGATGGAGGAGATGTCGGGTGTAGCCATCTCATACTCGTTGATCTGAGGGGGGGCAGCATCGAAGGTGACGCTCTTGGCGTGTCGATGCAGCGACTTGCCCGACGGAAGTTCGCGGTCGTCGAACGAGGTGTCGTCCGACCAAGTGCCGGTCTCGTGGTCGAAGCTGCTCTTGAAGTGGCTTCTCGAGAGGGAAGACTTCATCGGGGACGCTTGGTCCTTGCCTGGGCTGCGGGGCGGGTTGGACGGGCCAGCCTGCGTTGGCGTGGAGGGCTTTGTGGGGCTCGCGGCGGGGTTGTAGATGGGGATACTCGATTTGCTGTTGTTGCGCTGGTGGCCGACGCCCCTGCTGAGAGAATCGGAGGACCGGAGGCCGTTGATGATGGTCGTCGTGCCGTCAAAGGAGCTCCCCTGATGCTTAGCTAGAGGGCGCTCAACCTGAGGTAGTCTGGTAGGGTCGTATTCCTGCTTCTGCTCAAGGGCGAGGATGTTGCTGTTCTTGACGCGCGAAGCTTTCTGTAGGCGCTCGATGGAGGTGCGGCGCGTTGGCGAAGGCGAGCCGTGGCGGCCGCCGTACAAGCCGGCGTTCTCCGTGCTGATGGAGTCAAGGTTGCGCTTCTGCCAGAAGAGCCTAGGCGAGGTGGTGGTCTCCAGCGGGGAGGACTGGAATGGAGATGAGTCGGTGTTGAGAGTCATTTTCTGCAAGGCGGGTCGTTAGACGAAATGCTACACAGGCACAGCCTGAGACACTCTCGGCTCACCTTGGACGGCTGCTTCCAGCTGGGCGAGTTCCTCCTGTGGTCTGAAGGAGAAAGCTCTGACAGCGGGCGAGGGATGCCCGTATTTGCTTTGGCAGTAGGGGGAGATCCCGGATTGCTGCTGCCTTTGGAGATGCGCAGCGGGTGCACCTGAGGAGAGGGTGTGGATGTTAATCGACAGGAATCGCGCGCGCGAGGATGCCAGGCAGTGAGATGGGTAGGAAACTTACAGGTTCCTCAGAAGAAGCCATTTTGTGTGGTGTTTTGGTGAATGCGCAAGCGCATCTGGGGGGTGCAAGAAGCGTCGCAGAGGGTGGTGACAACCAGTACTCTTAAGAAGAATGCAAGGTAGAGAGCAGGCTCTGCTGCGGTGTTTCCGGGGGTAGGTAGGTAGGTAGGTAGGTAGGTAGTAGCGGCAATGTTTCCCGGGCCTGGATTCTGCAAGATACAAAGGAGAGAAGGCGTCTCGAGTGTCTACTAGAATGTATGATTTGACTTTTCTGGGATCTGTCGCCTTGTGCAGTCAGATGGCGGTTTTGGTCATAATCCGAGGAACAGACGGTCGAGATATGGTGGACTGGAATGTGACAGAAGCGAGATGGAGATGCTTGCTGCCGGAGGTGAGGAAGGCGGGGGCGGCGCAAAACGACAAGCAGTAAGCACACACGAGGATAGAAAAAAAAATCAATCAAAAAGGGCGACGCCGCGTAAAATGCAGGCAGCAATAACTGGTAGCGTTCCTGACGTCCGTCGTGGGTTAAGAAACAACAAGAGGGTGAACAAGACGACGAGCGTTCAGATGCGTCGATGTGGTCGGGTGTTGTTTAAGGGCAACGAGGCGGTATGGGTTGAGGTTGAGGTGGCGATGATTGGTGCGCGCAGAGAAGTAAACAAACAAGGAAGGCAGCTCTTTGTCGGTGGCGTTGCTCCTAGCGACCTTGTTGTTTAGTGCGACTCTAGGCTGACAGGGGGGAGACGAGAGGCTTGGGACGAGGGGGTTTGGCAGCGGACCACTGGGGAGAGTGGAAGACGACGACGGTTGAGTTGCTGCACGTGCCCACTCTTTCTGTGACGCTTCTCTCCTCAGCGGTTTTCATGGTGCAACAATCCATAATCCATGCCTTCCTTTAGCGAGTTACCACAGTGCCTACCTACCTACCTACGTACCTAGGTACCTTATACTACTACCTACCTAGGCAGCCTAAGCGTCGCGACAACAGATTGACATTGACACATTTCTCTCCCTCGAGTATCAGTTCACTCAGCGCCTGCAGGGAGAAGGAGAAGGAGAGAGAGAGAGAGATGGAAGAAAGCAGGCCAAAAGCAAGTATCCGAGGCAGCGGCAGGGGATACGACGGGAAAAGAAAAAAGAAAAGTGGCATTTTGCATCAGCATCAACTTGATTCAACAACGCGAGAGGCGGGTCCAGTCTTTTCCGTAACCATCTAAGCATCACGCTTAACCCCCGTTGTTGTTGTGGTCGAAGCATGATAATTCGCCGGGCCAACAGGAGCTAGGATACATGGGTTATTGCCGTCTCATGCAGTCAAGGCCAAGTCATCGTGATCAATCAATCACTCTGCCGGCCTAGACCCGCCAGCCTTGTCCTGGATCTGAACCTGGACCTGGACACTTTTGGCTCCCGCATGTCGTGCTTGTCTCCGTCGCATCGTCGTACACGTATTGCGCACATCGCTTCCGATGGGGCCTGGTTGGTGGGTTCCTGACGTCCTTTTTACATAGTGTTGTACCTTTTTAGCCCGAGTGCTGGGATGCTTGGTGATGGTGACGGGAGACGATGGAGCTCATTGTTGCTTTACATGTCATGCCCCCGTTCCTCTCGCTCGCTCTCTTCACTCTGCCCGTGCTTTACCAGGGTATGTGTTGTTGTTATCGCCATGTCGCTCGCTCTCTCTCCGTGCGATCGAGGGGAGCCTCACCCTCTCGGCGTTGGGGTTTCTTCGTATTATCTTGTCTGTGTGGCTCGAAAAAACACGACTCTTCGTTGTCAGTGGCTGGCTGGCTGCTCGCTGTCCTATGCACCCATCCATCCCATCTCCCCAGCACATGCTCGCGGTTTCTTGTTGACTGCATTAGCCTGGCTCCTCCCCCTTTCCCCTCTCGCTTCGACTGCTAACCCTCGTTGTTGTTTTTGTTTGTTTCCTGAATCCCATGCATGCCGAGTCGACTTCCCCGTGTATAAAGCAACCCCGTCGCAGGACTAGTCGCCGCGCGGACTTTGCTCCTAGCGCCTGCGCTATCTCTCGTCCTCGACCCCCCCCCCCCCCCGGCGGCGCAAACTCATTTTCCAGACAAGAGAAAATCGGCCACCGCCACGATGGATTAACCGACCCGGTGGGTGCTTCTGTCAAGGATTGCAGCCTTCTCCTCCCCCGACCCGACCCTCCCTTGTCTCCGCGAAGCCAGGAGCACCAGATGGCCCAAACAGACCTGATAGAGCGCCCCTCGCCCCTCTTCAGCCCCGAGAGAGAGAGGGGTAAATACAACAACTGCCCTGGCGGATTCCCGATCCGACGCACACCATCGTGCAAGGCATGTCTCCCAAATACGGTCAATGGATGTACGTACATGTGTACGTAAGTGGTAAGTATCTCGCAGAAAGCCCGGCCGCCCATCGTAGCGCCACGCCCAACATAAGAAAGTTAAACGGGACGCTAAAGGAGCTAGGAACCTGCGCCGACAGTGTATTTTGCAGCCAGCTTCGTATTAGCATGTCTATTTCTTTCATCTACGCATCTTCTAGCGCGGCACCCCGTTACTACTTCGTCGCACCGCGCCGGAACGGCATCAGCATCCTTCTACCAAGCCTGGGTCGCACGGCTATCGTCAGATGTGACGCCTGTCATGCCAACCCAACACGAGTCCAGTCCATCACGAAAGCTTTTTCTTCTTGTGTGTGTGTGTGTGTGTGTGTGTGTGTGTGTGACTTGTTCACCGATGCGATCCGTCTAGTCTACTATGTACAGATCCCACCGTCCCGCTTTGAAATCTTCCCCTTTACTGCTGAGCCCGGTTCCACGCGACGCACTCCTCGAGCTTCACGCCTTTGCCACCGAAACAGTCCAGCGCGCTCCCGATCGTCAGGTCCACCTTGCCCTTGCTGAGCTTCTTCACTGTGTCCAGGTCCTCCAAGTTCCGGCCGCCGCCCGCATACGTGACCGGCAGGTTGCACCACTCGGCCAGCCTCTCGACGAGCTTCTCGTCGATGCCCTTCTGAAGGCCCTCGTTGTCCGCTGCGTGAATGAGAAACTCTGAGCAATAGGGTTCCAGCAGCTTGATCGACTCTGCCCGCGACAAAATAATCAGACTCTCGTCAGCCACCCATTGACATGCACTCACTCCCATGCCTCCCTTGAACAACCCCGTGTATCCACGTGGCATCAGTAGAACGAACCTTGATTGACCTCCATGTCCGTGATGGTCTGCCACTTGTTCATGGCCACGAACCACCTGTCGTCCCCGCGCCGCCGGCAGCTGAGGTCGATGACGAGCTTGTTCCGGTCGCCGCCCAGCGCCTGGAGCACCGCGTCCAGCCGCTCCTGGCTGAACCGCCCGTCCGGGAACAGGTACGACGTGATGATGACCTTCTCGGCCCCGGCCTCGATCCACTCCCTCGCGTTCTCGTCGTTGATGCCTCCCCCGACCTGCAGCCCGCCCGGCCACGCCTTGAGCGATTCCCCGGCCGCCTCCGTGTTTCCGGGACCCAGCATGATGACATGGGCCCCGGCGAGGCCGTTGTCCCTGTAGAGCCGCGCAAAGTGCGCCGGTGGGTGTGTCGAGACAAAGTTGGTCTTGAGCTCCGCCGTCGTGCTGTCGAGCGTGCCGCCGACGATCTGCTTCACCTGCCCGGCGTGCAGGTCTATACAAGGGCGAAATCGTGTCATATTCGGTGTGCGAGTGTGCTGGTCTGTTCCTGTTGGGTGAAGAAGTTCCCTCAAAATGAGATAGATCCAGGTGCGTCACTGCTGATGAACCCCTCCTGTACAATTTTGTGTGGATGGTGGGGTTGCGATTTCGGTACCTGCTTAACTATGGTGGGCTGCCACGCCGGCTTCGTGAGCTCCTAATGCGGCTTTTGCAACTCTGTTTCAGTCTTTTTGAACAAAATTCGATAGGCCTCAAGGTATTTGGCTTCGTATTTGAGTGGCTTTGAGGGCCTGAAACCTCCACGATATGTTTTCTGGTGTGTCATCGCCGGGCCATATTTGGGGTTGGTGTTAGGTGTTGACTTCGACCAAGCCAAAACTCACATTGACCCAACCCAGCCAAATCCAAACCCCAAGGAACCAGAGCTTCTAATCTTCCCAATTGAAATTGATCATTGAGTTTTCAGGAAAACGAAGGAGGTGACAGTGTGTTTCTGCAGCTGTCGTCGGTTTGTCCGTCTCATAGACAGCATTTTGATTGCTCTTTCAGACTTCTGTACAGATCCCAGTTGCTCAAACTAGTCCAAGCCACAGCTAGATGCGTGTCGTGGAATCGGCAACAAGGGTGTGGGGTCTCTGACAGCTCACGCGATAGAGGTCCTTATTGTCAAATACAAATCAAGTTTTTCACAATCCGGCTGTGTGTTCTAGTGGATTATGATTTCTCGTTCACAAGTATGTGCACTTGATCCCGAGAAGGTCGCAGGTTCGAGCCCTGCCACGGTCATAGCAATTTTCTTTTTTGTCGGTGTCGATTATTGATAATTCTTTCGACTACCACACACAGATGCATTTTTTTACTTTTATTCCTTTGGGTGAGTAAGCGAGCCCTCTCTTCCTAGTCGATCGAAATGCCAAATGAAAAGTTAGGCAGCAACTTAAATAGCATCGAGTAGGTAAAGCAGTAGTAGGGACCGACAGTCAGCAAGCCGGTTGTTTGGCATTGAGCTTGATTGGCGAGTACATCGATCACCAAGATGTCACTTTGCACAACCTAAAACAACATGGAAACCCGACAGCAGTTTTAGGAGCTGACCGATGAAGCAACGGGGCGGGGACCCAACGGGTTGAAGCACGAAAGAGAATTCTCGAATGCACACCATGGAGCCGGTACACCAGCAGTTCCGTTGCCAGCAACCCCAGCAGTAGCAAACACTGCACTGAGTGAGGCACAATGAAGCTCGTCCGAGGGCATGGTATATGTCCAACGGTTTGGTTGATACAAGTGCCATCTGCATGAGTAGATCGGTTCGTTCTTGAGATGAGAAGGACCTCCAGAAGGATTGCACTAAAGATCCGATGAAGCCAGCCAAGAAAGGCAGAAGCCATATTTGAACCACATCAACCAGATCCACCCATCAAACCATGCGGTTCCGCAACCTTGTGTATTTGCTTCGACGATACCCGGGCCACGCAATGAGACGGGTCAGCTGCCTTGTTGATTCCTACTTGTTAACCAGTTGCGGCGAAGGGGTGACCAAGACCTGAGTTGGACATGGATCAAGTGATTCGCGTACAGAGGGTCGACAACGGACCAGCACAACCTTTACGCATCCATTTCTCCGAGTCATCGCGTCTAGCCCTAAGGAGAGCCTCTCTCCAATTACCCGTGAATTGCACCGGGCTACCACACATCCATCAAACAGAAAACAAAGACAGGGTCGCCATGCGAGACATGTATAAACTTTACGACAGCTTCTTACGGCGGGAGTGCTCGGGTACTACTAGGTAATCCCAAGGATCGCGGGGTTACGCGAGGAACCCTCCTTCCTTGATACTGGGTCTGTGGCTTGACTGACATGGTATCACGTACCGAGGAATTCGACGCCCTATAGCGCACATCGCTTGGTGGGATGAAGCACTGGGCGACTCCGTACCTGCTCCACCTCGACCGTCTCAGTAGTTTTAAGACCTACAGCTCTGTAAACGAGCACAAGGCGCGGCGCTTCGTTCTTGACGTTATTCAAGGCAGTGAAGCAGGAGGCAGTGGCGAGAACCTTTCCCGATGTTGCGGGAGCGGACCAGGACGGTATCAGGTTGCTCATCCAGCCTTCCGACGCGTTGCATCGTAATACCCTCGGCGATATCGAATATGAGCGCCAACTGCCGCTGAAATCCACGACCCCACAACCTCTAGGCCATCGACGAGTTCCCTTGCAGCACGTCTATAGGAGACGCTGCATGTGAGAAAGGCGAGCCGTGCCAGACGACGTGTTGATTTCTCTGCTCCCAGGTTTATCTTCGAGACAATCGTACCGGGTCCATCAGATTCGCCAATTGCCTTTCGCGAGTTCCCCTGTCGCAACGCTTCAAGAATACCGAGGTCCAATAAGCCATGGCGGACGGGTGAGGCAGGAAGGAGACAGCATCCACAGCGGCCGAGTAGAGAGGTTAGCAGAGCTCGAAGATATGGACTGGACCTACGAAAGTAATTGGATCTTTTTGGGCATGGTTTGTATGAACTGCGGTAGCGTTGCATTCATCGTCTCCATAAAAGTCTGGAGTCTATAAGCATGGTTCCGTGATCTATCTTGTTCAGCATTGTCAAATATGGACTGAGAATAAGCGATGAAGGCCTTACGACGGTCTATATCGAAACACTGGAGCGGTTTTCCTGAAGATATCTGTAGACCGCGCGATGCTGGACAACAGCAAAGCCTTCCCTAGGCCACGTGGCTGGCCGGTGTGAGCAGGTCGACAGTCCTGCATTGAAGAATCTCGATTTATGCGCGATGCTGCAAACCTCCAGTTGACCGAATGGCTACGCCATCACAATTTGCGACACGAAAGACAACCGAGGGCGGCATTATGCCAACCGAGAGCCACTGACCACCCCAACCTCATCTTCAGAACAGGCGGACGAACGGAGGAACCACGACGGCCGACGTGTCCCACTTCCGCATCGTCCAAACCAGCGGCGGGACGGCTTCTGTCGCGCAGTCACCTCACTCTTTTACACACACACACACACACACACACACACACACACAGGCCCGCTCCGATATAGCTCTTGCAGACGGAGCGGTGACGGACCGCTGCTCGAGGGTGGATCCATGCCTCACCGCGCCTATGGTCCCTTCCCTCGTCCCCCTTCCCCGCCAGAGAAGGGCGATATCCACCTCGCTGACCGGCCTCGGCCCTCTTAGCTCGAGCCATTCCGAGGCGACCCAAGTCAAAAAAAGCCGACGGAAAGCGAAGTGTGGCTCCGAGGCAATTGTTACTGTTTATTTCTCGACGCCTAGTAGCGAGCGTCAGGACCC
Organism: Colletotrichum navitas; assembly: GCF_030913465.1. Taxonomy (NCBI): domain Eukaryota; kingdom Fungi; phylum Ascomycota; class Sordariomycetes; order Glomerellales; family Glomerellaceae; genus Colletotrichum; species Colletotrichum navitas. The sequence continues at coordinate 273,747 of NW_026850585.1, forward strand.
CACATCCCCACCTGCCCGGCTCCGGTCCGGTGGCCCGGAGGAAGGGTCTACCCAGACAGGGACGGCCTGGCGGTGGACCTTCTAAGATGGTGTTAATCATTGAGGGTTATAGGAAGCATGAATTGATATGCGGACGAAGGGCCGGGCTCGAATGGTCGGCCAAAGACGAGAGAGAGACTCAATGGCCGTGAACGGGTTCCGTGGACGGGACGGAAATGTATTCATTCTGTCACTTTGGCATTTGTAGATCGTCAAGCAACAAGGCAAAACCATCCTCGCCCGCCGCAACTGCCGATGAGCAAGCTCCGCGGAAGAACACATTGTGAGATCCCATCGATCCGGCGCGGGTCAAGGAGCAGAGCCAAACGGCGTCGTCTATAAGCCATTATTGCCTCTTGGTTTTCCCACTCCATACAGGGAGCATTTCCACACGACGCATCGCACAATATCGAGCCCTCGCCGCCTTGTCTTTCATTCTCTTCTTTGATCCTTCGATCTAGGGTCTTTCGTCACCAACGAAAGCGGGAACCCCCAAGAGTCGTGCCTCAAATGCAAGGAAAATGGGGGGAGGCACTATTTCTCCTTGTACCCTTGAGAGTGTCTCACGCGCCTCATCCGCCAAGTGAGGACCATCAATCTCCTATTTTGTGCGGGTGGCTCACAGCCCAACGTAGTGTCTCATAGCACCAAGGGTGAGGGGGGGAAAAAGAACAAGAAAAAGAAAAGAGGAAGAAAAAAAAAACGGCAGTAGAGTGGGAAAGACATGTCTCGTCACTTTGCTTCCATTCCCCTCCACACTATATTCCTTTCCTTTCACGTCCACCACGCCGACGGGCGGCCGAGATGCCCTGACAGCGCTGCTTTCGGTGGCCACACGGATGCGGCTGAAGGGTTTCTTTTCCGACCGGGGCGCGAGGGGACCCGTCCATCGCGATCCCGGCCGAGAAGCGCAGTGGGCACAGGGACGTCCCCCTCTGTGGCTACGTTTACCCTTCTAGCCTAGCAGTCCGTGCCGCCTAGTGCCGCCCTCGCTGGCCCGCCCCGAGTGCATGGCAGCCCGCTAGCACCCAAGAGGGCCAAGAGACACGGTCCGGCTGTCGCTTGTTTGTGTGAGCCAAAGTCCCAGGGCTGCGGTCGGCCTAGGCCTGGCAGAGGCTGCTGGTGGCTATGGGTGAGCACGGGGTCCTGAAGACCACGTCCGCCAACAGAGCTCGGCGAGATGGGCGAGCCCAGATGCCCTTCACCCATATGACATCACAAAGGCGCCCAGAAGGGCGCTTCCTCTGGGCCAAGATCCCCTATTCGGCGGCGGTCGAGGGAATCTGGTTGGTCCGGTTGAATCTAGGAGAAGCCGTTGGACTCGAGCAAAAGTCCACCCTGCCCACCCATGTTCGTTCTCGGACGTCGAGTCAATAGAGCCTAGGGGAAAAGGCGCTCTACCATCCGTGTCGTTCCCCGCGCTCTCCCTCATGCAGCCCGGTCGATGGGAAGACGCACGGAGAGGCGCTGCCTCGATCGTGCCCATGCCTTGCCCCTTTCCGGCGGGCCACGACCTAGAAGTCCGCCCATCAACCACGACGACGACTACCGTGGGATGCTTCCGGGGATCTGGGCGCCACAGAGTGAGCGCAGGAGGCGAGCTTTTGTAAGCCTTTGAAAGACTGCTCGGTAGTTCCCAGACGTCGAGAGAAACCGTGCCGTGCAAGTAGACGCATATGGGGTGACGTCCGTCACGCGTAGATAGAGGAAACTGTAACGTTGTTATAAGAGAACCAACTACCCGGGTTCAGGACAGACTTATTGGATAGTAACACATTCACACGTACCGAAATTCCTCAACATCCCCACCATTCCTCTCCCTTCCAGAAGCAAGACCCGGCTGCCACCTTCCACGCTACGAGGTCTCACAAGCCCCCCCCCCCCCCCATTCCTCTCTCCGGTCTCATCTTCACCATGGGCCGCCTCTCCCTCTTCGTCACGGCCTTCCTAGCCGCTTGCGCCTCGGCGAATCCCGCGCGGAAGACGGGTGTCACGGGCGTCTTCGACATCCCCGGCGCCATGACGTTCTCCAACCATCAGACCTGGGACTTCAGCACACTGTCCGACGGCGCCAAGCTCCCCAGGGGCCTGTGGGCGAGCGAGTACCCTGTCGAGGACACGCACGAGTACTTGAAGAAAAACGTCTTCATCCAGGGAGGCTACCTCAACCTACGGGTCGACGGTGGCCAGACGGCGATGCCATACAGCTGCGGCGAGGTCACCACCAAGGTGTCGAACATCAGGTACGCTTCCGTCCGGACCGTCGCCGTCTTCTCCGAGACCCCCGGCGTCTGCAATGGTAAGGAGACCCTCCTTCTTTTTCGGATCCTGTCTCGAGATTCACGACTAACATACGCCCCGAACAGGCATGTTCTTCTATGCGGACAACAACCAGGAGACGGACATTGAGTGGCTGTCTGACCCGCAGTCCCAAAGCAATAACGGCGATCTCAAGCTCTGGTTCGAGAACCAGGCTACGGACAGCAGCATCGCCAAGACTGTCTTCAACGTGACGGCGCCCGCAAGCCCGACCACCACCGGGCACGAGTACCGCCTCGACTGGCTGAGCGACCGTGTCAACTTCTACGTCGACGGCGTGTTCATCCAGGAGATAGATCAGAACGTGCCCAGCGCCCCCGGCTCTTGGGTCTTCAACAACTGGGCCAACGGGGACCCGGGCTGGACCGCCGGTCCCCCGGCCGAGGATGCCTTGTTCAAAATCAAGAAGATTGACATGTACTACAACACCGCGTAGAGCGGAGTGTGTGAAGGGGTGTAATGCAATTTGTTGTATTTCTGGGCGATGGCCCTCATCACGCCAGGCGTGTGCGGAACTTCTGGGGGTGACTGATATAACACAACGGGAAAGGCGCAAAAAAGTACGAATTGGGGGTATTAGTGCTGGTTTGGGATGATCTTATGACACTTTAATGAACGAATTCGATTGATAAGTTGGATAATTGTGCCATGACGGGAATTCATTCACAAACGGCATCTGGACTACCATGTGCCAAGTGGTCACACAAAGTCTCGAGATGGCAAAAGTGTGCCACCGGGATCAGATAGTCATGTGTATTACGGCATTCACGTCTGTCATCACCAACCATGGCCGGTGTGCCATTATAACCAGCATTCGACGACAAAAGCGTCGCTTTCGGAGAACGGAAATAGAGCCGGCACGCTTGACATAGCCGCCCCCAAGATGGGGAAGAAAAAAAAAATCTTTTTTGAAGCATTCAGGGTCCCCCAATTCCACGGTACGGATGGGCCCCGGATGCTTGGCAAAGGTTAGCGGGTTGAAGGCCACCCCACGCGATGACAGGGGAGTGTGAACCAGCCCCTTCTGGTTGGGTTCGTCTGCTCCGCAAAGCCTCCGCTTCCGCGCAACCGCGCGCTCCATAGATAAGCAGAAAGCCATCCTTTCCTGCGAACCAGAGATCGTCTTCGCTAACGTACACCCCAAGGAGGCTGCGGTCGTTGCCCGAAGAGCCCTTCCCGGGGCGCCTCGTGGGTTCCCAGTGTCTATGGGACGGAACAGGCTGTCGAGCCTCGTGGGGGAAAGGTTTGGGCGGGATAGGGCAATCCAAAATAGCCCCGAGTCTGGACTTCTGACACTTGGAGCGTTGGTACGGGGGGATGTCGGACGACCGTTAGTCGTGTGTATAGCGGCTACTGCCTGTATTTTCGTTGGACTCGCATATCCAACATCACCCCTCTCCGCCAATGTTTAATTAGACGAAACCATTCATCCAAACTCGGGGAGTTCGGCGAGCGCACCAACTGGTGGGCAGGCAGATATTTGCGGCGGCTCAAGAAGCGGCGAGAGGTTCATGTGTCGTTATCTCGCATGAGCTTACCCCTGGTCTTGTCTGGTCTGGATGGCGCCCAAAGGGTCTGGGTGCCTGCCGAGGAGGGGTGAACCCCACTTGATACGTGGGTAAGCAATCCCGATAGTATCCGACTCTCGATGTTCGGTTCGTGAGTGTGATGCAGCATACGACGTGCGTGGTTTGGGAAGTCCAAGCGATTGGGTCTAGCCGAGAGGTTGCTGGTTTTTCGATGCAGAGTCTTCCATCGACATTTGCCTCAGCTTCGGGTTGCAAGCGAGCAGGTAAGCCCGTCAGCCACCTCCCCTCCCCTGTCCTGGTTAATGGGGAGCTCCCATCCAGCTGCATTTGAACCGGGGCGTGGCTTGGAACGGGCTGACCTTTCATCCCAGCATCTAGGCGTCGAGGTAAGCTGCCGAGGCGAAGGATGCCTCGGCCAGGCTGGCCCTCGCTCACCTTGATGGTGTGCTTGTGACGCAAAGTGGCATACGCTGATGCGTCGGTATTCGTGCCGGGATTGCTCCGAGTATGAATTGGAATTGAGCGTCGTTTGTGACGGCGCAAGAGAGGGGCGTAGTCGCGAGCATGGGGTGATAGCGTATGCCGTGCATGCTCTAGCCGTGCCGTCGTTGGAGAACAGGCATACCAGACTGGTTTCTCTCTGGCCGTGCTGCTGTGCCGTTATCAATCTCGTTCTCCCGGCTGGCACCCAATGTCTGCAACCCTGGCATGCTCATTTCGGGAGCGTGGAAGCCTGGGTGCATGGACGTAACCCTCCCATGCCAGGCGAGTGGGAAAAGAGAGGTCGAAGTCGCCAAACCTATCATGCGAGACCCCCCACGCATGGCAAAGGCTGGCTGAGGGAGGAGTGCATCTCGGCTAGACGCAGCTCGAGCTAGGAACCGTGATTCGGGAGTTGTTCATATCAGTCCCTTTTAACTGTGTCAATCACGGGTCGACACGCAGTAAGGCCCTCGACCGTGTTGGCTGGCACGCCTGGAGTACGACGAAAGAGGGCCAATGGCGGGGATGTGACAGCCTCAGTGGACCAGGGGTCGATGGTTCGACGCAGCTACTATGGTAAAATGCCACGGCAATATGCGTTAACTCCCCAGAGCGGTAAGTGGCTGCGAGGTCTTGATTGCACGGCAGCATTGTGTATGCGAGTTGAGTTGTAGGCGACTCGAAGGCGTTTCGTGTTTGACGAAGCTGCGGTCGACGGGGAATCACCCAACAGCTGCCGGCCACGCCAGTCGAGACCGACGAGGAGTCGTCCGCAAGGGGTCGTATATTTCGTCCGGACCAATGCCCTGATGGTAAATGAGCGACGAAGGGGTGCACGTTGTAGTCAACGGAGGGCTTTGGGGGCAAGTGGCAGTTGTGGTCGACGGCTTCGCATTGCCCGTACCCCGCATTCTACGGGTACCCGACGTGATTGTAACCTAAGATAGGTAACGACCATAGGATGATAGGCAGAGTAGGTAGTGTTGATCAACACGGAGGGCCGTCTGTGTCGCAACCCGACTCGACGGACCATTCATCGATGGCCGTTTCGCGTGACACAGAACCGTCGGTCCCTATCCATCGGGTCTAGCACCAGACGGGGGTCGCCGTGTCTATGGAGACGGACGTGGCGTGCATGGAGCATGATGATGTTTTGTTGCATCAACAGAGTGGGCGTACGGATCTCGACTGTTTGCTTGTATCAATGCAGTAGGGGACGGCTTTGACGGCTCGGCTTTGACGGCTGTTGTTTCTGGCGGAGACGAGTCGGCTGGACGTGGGCTTTCGTGGCAACCCGTCCATGTTGCAGAGGGACGGGCAGGAAGACTTGTGCGGTGGAGTCCGTGTCAGGATACTACGCTCCGTCGTAAGATATGTACGTACGCGTATGTGTATCCGTACCAGCAGTTTATGATGTGGTATCTGGACGATGGATGGGTAAGGACCAGGTATCCGTCCATGCATAGCATACCTAGGTGTTGCCTTAGGTAAACAAGGCGCATAGATAGCTAATTACATGGATACGTACCGTATCTGGGAACAATGCAAAGAGGTACCCAAGGTACCTAAGTACACTGAGGTGCAGTGCACTGGAGAGCTCCCGCCCAGCATGTCCAGCAACACAGCAGTACCTAGTGTAAGTACCTGGCGGTAAGTTGCAAGCCTGTAACAAGCGCTAGCTACACTATTTCATGCCCTCTTACCCACGTGCCTCCCACATAACCTTACCAGGGAGTGAGAGAGGTAGAGACGGCAACTCCTGTCAACCAGCGACTTGGCACTTGGGGAATGGGAAGACAGGTCGCAGGCAGAGACAGAGACGGAGACAGAGAGAGAGAGAGAGAGAGAAAGGGAGTTTCCCGCCGGCTGCCTCTCTCTGGTTGGATCGCCCCCGCTCGCCAGGGCAAGGGGGAAACAGTGGAATGCGTCTGCGGTGTTTGGCTTGAATAATGGAAATGGAACCGAACGTCGTCTCGCCAAACGTGATGGAAACACGTGCTCTGCGATGGATGGTGTCGACTCACGTTGTTCCGTCTCAACGTGGGATGAAGCAACAGCTTTGGTAGGTGATGCACACATGCCCCGCCCAAACACCGACTGAATCGACTGATGGGGGGCCGGGAGAACCCTTCCCCTTGCAGAAACGGAACCAGGAGAGTTGAAAAAAAGCGGATACCGTTTCTTCCATAGGGCTCCGCGGGGCTATGCCAATTCTTGACATCATGAGAGATGCGAGAATTAGGTTTTTCCTTCGTTCGGTCCCATGAACCGTTATGTGTGTCTTTTCAGGGGGTTTGAGAGGTCTGGAATCTTGGAAATTCTGCCCTTTTCCACAAAACTGTCCAGTTTTTTTTTTTCCATTGGTTTCCCCCCTTTCACGTTTTGCTTTTCCTTTCGCTTATTCCCTCGCTCCCCTTATCTACTCTGCGTACCCATTGTTTCATTTCCATTTTGTTTTATTTGCATAGCGCCGAGGTTGCGTCGTTTGTGGCTGTGTGTTGTGTTGTTCCTTGGGAAAATGGCGCTGCACTGCTTCTTTGCTGCGGCGGTCGGCGTGCGGCTTACGGGCCGGTGCGGCTGGGCCGGAGAGGTCCGCGGATCCACGGCCTTCTCCATGGTAGCAGACCGTTCAAGGGAGAGGGGGAGGGTTGGAGACCAAACACTAATTAGATTACAATAACCTACCTGAGTTACCACACATCCAACTCGGGCAACCTGCGCTACCTCGGAACCTAGTGTAAAAATAACAGCAAATGGCGTGGCACGACAACTCCATGGGAACAAGGCTTCGGTCCGGCTAAGCTCGCGACGCCGTTCGGGAGCATGACGCCTCACACGGGGGCTCGGGGCGCCTCTCGCCTCTCAGCTTTCACTCCCTTTTTGACCTTAGGGTGTGCTTTGGGTTTTCTTCCTCTCTCTCCTCCCTTCCTCTCTCTCTCTCTCTCTCTCTCTCTCTCTCTCTCTCTCTCTCTCTCTGTGCGTCCCTCCCTCGAGTGGAGGGCCGCGAGGTGGAGGTGAGGTCTAACCACTACCAACCTAGGTGGGCTAGGTGGGCTACGTAGGCAATTTAGGTGTATATGGTCTACTTCAGTCTTTAGTTGTACCTATTCCAAGTCCCCGGGTGGAGTTTGTTTCGAACTGCCCTGTCTTCTGGGATGGATGCAGAATAGTGTACGGTACTCTGCATACGGAGTATGGGGTCCCATTCGTGCGCAAACGTGCTCAGGGCAGTGGATGAGGTGATGTCTGAGTAAATTACCAAGCAATTAGACTCTTTTTGCTCCGTCGCGCACGCTGCACTGATCGGCACTGCCAGGCATCGAGTGCGCGCCTTTTACACATGTCCCACTTATGACAGGCGATGTAGGTATAGTTTAGTCTGCGGTCCTGGGGTTACCGCTGCGGCGGACGGCGGCCCTCGTGCGCGTGCCATCAGACCCGACTCGACAACAAGACGGTTGAGACAGGGGAAGGTGGACGGGAATTGTAACAAGTCAAGTCGAGCCGCGGTGGGGTTTCGCTGACACGCACCTTGAGGGAGTGTTTGGCGACCGTCCCGTTGCTCCCAGATTGTCGAGCCGGTTAAGCACTGAGGCAACATCCGGTGATCCCAGGGATGCGCCGAAAGTATAATTTTTTCTTAAACCCCCCCCTCCCCACCCCCAAGAAAAAAACCGGAGTTTGCGTCACCAGCCACAAAAGAAAGAAAAGAAAAAAAAACCCCTCCTCGCCCAGGCCTCATTGCATTACGGCCGTCTCGTTCTGAACGCAACATAGGGGTTATAAAATAACATATAGAATAAAGTAGGATAAAAGGTTTGACATGACATGTGGAGTCAATTACCCCTCCATCTATGTAGCGTCTCAGCCTGGGGGAAATGGAGGTTCAATCAAGGAAACTGGAGAAATATCAGCGTTGTGCGGTTGTGAACATAGACTCCATAGTGTACATACATACTGGACGAAAGGCGAGAGACGGGATTGACTCAGTGGCCAGTCCCGTTCTACACGTAGCAGCCGATGACAGAGGGAAAAGCGTACGTAAAACACCCATCCGTAGTGTACATGGTATTAGAAGCTTCCTTGGCCAAGCCCCTGCAAGTGGAATACAGAACACATACAGTACACGGCGTGCACACTAACAGGACGGGCTAATCAGGCGTTGAGGTTGCTGAGAGTTGCAGCTGTAAGTTTCACGATGATGCAAGGTCCCTAGAAACCTCTCCCATATGCCCGTGGGCAGTTTTCTTTGCTGGTCATGCAGGCGGCTGTTCCTCTTTCCATAAGACGGCATATAATGTATGCAGCCAGGCACATGGCGTTGCAGCGCCGCGAGCCGGCAGGGCAGGGCGTCCCAGAGGCTCCGGCGGGGGAATTGTCAGGTTGCAGTGTTCATGCGGACGGAGCAGGCTAGATACCTACCTGGTAGTTACATACTTACCTACCTACCTAGGTACCTTAGCAGCACCTACCTACTCTAGTACGATGTACTTTGTGTACCTACCTAGGTCGTCATGCCAAAAAAAAAAAAAAACCCCTGGCCAGGTCGTCGTCCTGCTTCGCTGCATCCTTCTCCCGCCCCACCGCATTTCGATTGCTTGTTTCTTCATCCAAGGACTTTGGACGGTCCGGCGTGTGATATACCTCTTGGCCCCGTTGCTTGTGGACCGATACATTTGCACGTCTGAGGGAATTGGCGTCGAGGCCGTAGAGGCTTTGAGCACGTCGTCGCATGAGACGAGGCATGCCCTTGGTTGCCTTTTGTGCGCTCCCTGCCGTCTTATGTAAGTCGGCCGGGGTGGGGGGGGGGGTAGGTGTATGATTGGCTCGGAGTTTATACCGCGTCCTGCGCGCCTGTTAGCTAATGGGGTACCCTGATGGCGTGCAAGCACAGCTCTAGGCGCCGCCGCCCCCGATGGACTGAGCTGACGCCAGAATTGCAAAGATGATGCATTGCAAGACCGGTCACCTGGTCGCGCTCGTTACCTCATCTACACCAACAGAAACAGTTCCCAAGTGCGGTACGGTATGGCGCTGCACCGCACCGCACCGCATCGCACCCCGCTGCATCTCCGTGCCTGGCATTCGAGTTTTGATCGTGTAATGGCGGGGGGTGGCTGGCGACTAGCATTCGTGATCGCAGCCACGGATTCACCATTCCACTACCGTTGACCGCTACTGAGGAGCTGCTGCCATATCGTGGTTCTGGTTTTCGCTGGATCCCCTAGGAAGGTATGTTAGGCGATGTATCTGGTGCTAATGAGGTACTTGTACGTACTGCGGCTTGCGTGATGTGCACGCTATTCGTACACTCGGAAAGCTCAGTAGCTGCTGGAAGGGGGCATAATCTCGGACGAGGGAGCACACTAGGTAGGTGGTAGGTAGGTAGGTAAGTACCCACTACGCGACACTACACCTGACCGCCGAACCAACTAAGGCACCGAAAGCATGCATTTCCATTACTTCACAGCTTCCTCCCCAGACCGGCTCCCAGACCTGCGGCAAGCATCAATATCCATCGTGCATCGCATCATCGTCTGGTTTCCCTTCTGGACCATCCCCATATTTTACACCACCAGAAGCCCTGCTTGGCATTTGCCCTGGTCTGCACATCCCCCTCGTCTCGCTAACCGCTAGTGCACTAGTCTCGACCATGTCCACCAGCACGACATCCCCACAGAAGGGAAGGAGGAAGGGGAAGATCCGCCTGTCTTGTCTTGTCTTACACATAGGTACCTACTACTATGAATTGCGAGGAGGTATGTACACACACACGCAAGGAGCAGCTAAAAGATACCTTTGCCTGGGCAAGCAGCTCCATCGACCCACCCGCCGAGTCACAGACAAGGGTCACGGGTTGCCCAATACAGCATCCATCTGGCAAAAACGAGAGAGGAAAAAAAAAAGAAAAGAAAAAAAGGACAGAAGGGACAACAAGACTGGCAGGCCTTCCCTGTCCAGTGCGAGCTCGCCATTCACTACAACCAATCATATAGTATGGAGGTAGGCACGGATACACTGGGGGCCAGTCATGATATAAACCTCAAGTCACGATCTTGAATCTCGATCCGACTAGAAGTTCATTTCGTTGGCCGCTGCGTTCCTCGAGTACGTCAATAAGTCGGTGTGGAGAGAAAGAGAGAGAGAGAGAGAGAGAGAGACAACAAGAGCAAGCATTCAAGCAAGGAAAGGGGGGGATTTTAGAGCGAGAGAGAAAATTTCACACAGAAGCCGCATTGTTCCAGAAATCCATTCCTAGCCAAATTAGCTCGCTACGGGGGGAAAAAAAAAGACACGCCAGCATGACACACAGACGAGACAAAGAGTACCTACCATTATTATCATTTTTCTTCGTTTCTCCCTTTTCTTCAATTGCGGTAATTAATCTGTTTATCCTCCAGGTCTCACCCAACCTGAAAGAAGTCAAACCTCCCCGATCCACCTCACAGACAGAGACAAACAGCTAGCTACCACCTAGTAGGGGAACAAGGCCATTCCTACCCGCCTTGCTTCCTTCCTACTTCGTACCCGGTGTCAGGATCGGAACCAGCAAACAGAAAAAAATCGGACACGTCTTGCCCGACTCCGAACCCACAAGAAGAGAAAGGTTCATCAGGGTGCCTGCAACTCGCACCGGTTACTGTCGCTGCTACTTGGCACTGCGGGCTACATCCACCACGCCCACAGCAACGACAACGGCAACAACAACCAACACGGATGCCACCACACAGCCTGTGCCCTGTGCACCCTTGTCCTGGTATACTCGCTGGCTTTTGGCTGTCTGGCTGTCATCGGCAACGTTGAGACGACGGACGAATCGGCGGCGCATTTCTCACCTCGTAGGCGCAAGGTCCGTTCGTACCCTCGTACCCCCGACATCTCCGCTTTCGGCGAACCCACGGCCCTGCCTGTCCTTGCGTCAATCCGAGGTACCTTGCGTCTTCGGCTGGGTCCCTGGCTTACGAGAGGGAAGGGGGGAATAAAATCAAACAAGAGCTGTCCGTCTTTCACAAGGGAGTGAGGCAGAGTATACGGCAACCGGAAAGAGTCATGCTCGACCGATCCATCCGTCCACCCAGTAAACTGAGGCATTGATACAGGCACTTCCAAGGTCATGATCCATTCCGCCCGCGGGACTTCAAATGTTACCCAGGCCCATCTTGCTCGACTGGTTCCAGGAGAGAAAGAGAAAGAGAGAGAGAGAGAGAGAGAGAGAGAGCCTCAAATAATCTCGTTCCTCATCTCGCAGCGCACAAACACACATACACACATACACACACACACACACGAGTACAAGACAACGTCAGTCACTACGTCAGCATCTTCTCCTGTCGTCTTCGTCTCGTCTCTTCTCTTCTCTTCACCCCTCAGTCCTGTTGATACACGAATTGCATCTCGTTGCATAAACTCGGAGAGTCGGAGAGACGGACGCACAACTGCTCGAACTAGCCAGCCCCCGATCCCCGCACTCGCCCTCTTGCTCTATCGTCATCGTGCTTCCTGCGAGAGCGCCTATTCGTTTCTGCACGCCGCCGGGCTGTTGATTAACCACCTCGAGACGGTAGCAAATATTGCTTTCCCACGCAGAGGCAGCATAGCATCAGACCATCACTTCTTGGACCGAGACCAAGCACGCGCTACTCTGGACCTAGTGTACCCATACTACTGCTTAGGTACACTACCGTCACCCACCCCGGCTCATGACTTAGACACCGAGTCCGCAACCTCTCACACCACCCCTTCTCGTGCTTGGCCAGCAACTCGCGATTGGTACGGTAGCAGTGATAACCGTAAGCGCGAGTTTCACAGTCTCCATATCTCTCTCTTCCTCTCTCTCTCTCTCTTTTAGCCGAGTTGGGCCACGTCGAAAATAAAAAAAGATAAAAAGGCATAGGCGGCCAATCCTCCTTTGCAAGCTTGCAGCAACACGTCGGGATCTGCTTGGACTGGCGGCACGCCCTTTTTTTTAATTTCTTATCACGCCTGGACCTCGACTTGGGTTCCGTCAGCAGTCAAAAACCTCCGACTGGACTGGTTGGGGATCAAGCACCTCCCCTCAAGGAATCGCATCAGGTCAGAAGTCGCAGTTACAGTCACAGCCCGCCCACCACCCACGCACACTCTCGCACACTCTGGCATACCACACGCACGCACACACACACACACACACAACCTAACGTGCTAACCCAAGGTACCTATCTACAGGTGGCCTACTTCACGCCCACCACACCACGCCGCACACACATCCTTTCCCATCACTTATCAGCTTCTCGACCAAATATACATTACACATATCCACACCCACCCCCCCCAAGACGCAAACCCGCCGCTATCTCTCCGATCCATCACCAAGCCGCCTTAGCGATTGGAAATAAGGCACCCCTCCAAACCACACATCAAGCGTCCCCTGCACTTGCGATAGCTCGAGACCCTTCTTAATCCTCCCAGCACCCGCTCTGACCCGCGGGGGAAAAAAATCTCTTCAGCAGCGGGCAACGTACCTAAGGGAGCACTGCCAAAAACCCCCAACCACAACCACCAACAACCCTTACCTAGGCCCGGGTACTAAAGACCAAGGGCCCCCGACTTTGCCACTCGACTCGGAACCGCGTGAGACACAGCGACCGTTTTACTGCATTTCCCATTCCAAGGCCACCGACAGTCCAGATCTCGCCGATTCCTGCGAGAAAAATTTTCACAGAATCGGATACCTTCTTCCTTTTCTGGATCTCCTCTTTTTTTCTCTCTCTATCTCTCTCTCTCTCTCTTCTTCACTGCATCCTGCGTCTCAGTGGTCTCTCTGCCAAACCCGACGGCCGAGACAAGGACGGACAAGCATCGCACAGAGCTCCAGTGTCAATCATCGCTGCTTAGGAGAATAGAACAGCGCTACCCCTCCACCAAACAAAACCATTCCCCGCTTTTCTCCTCCCACCGTTCATCCACCGATACAGGCACCGACACTGACTGAAAGAAACACACCACCTACCTTTACACGAGAGAGACGGAGCGAGAGAGTACAAGACCCCTGCCAACCTCGCACCGGTCCCTACACCACAAGAACTCGAACCCTCTCCTTCTCAGTCATCCTCAGCCATACCGCAACACCACATCTCACAATGCATCACACCCGCAGAAAGTCGGGCAACACGTCCATGTCGGAAAAGACAGTCACTGCCTCCGACCCTTCTCGGTACGGCAAGCGCCCTTCGACCCTCACCCGCCGCCAGACACCTCAGAAGCTGGGCAAGAGCCCCAGGGATCGGGAACGAGAGCTGCAAGACTCGTGGGATGATCAACGGGAGAGCTTCCCTCAGTTCTGGTATGTTTACACACGCCAACACAGCAGCAATCCCTTTCGTCTCGTCCCCCGACCCCTTTCTCCATCTCTTTTTCTTTGTTTCTCCTCGGGGCTTGGGGTGCAAGCGGCTGCTGGGCTGGCGCCATGTTCTGCACCGGCAACCCCGCAACACGTCGTCTGACGACACCGGCCGCCGTCGTCCAATGCAGTTGCAAATTGTATTCCCCTTTTGGGTGCCTTGCAGCGTCACGATGGACGTCCAGTTCGTCGTGTTGCTTATCCGCCGAAGCCTGCTCGATGACGGTTGACGCCCACGACTGGCATTATTGCTCCTCGAACGACTGAAGAAGCCTCGCTGACTGGTCTGTGGTCTAGCATGACTTGCGAAAAACAATTTGTGCCCCAGGACGCCAACTTCCTTTACTGCTCAGAAGCGTAAGTTACCCTCCGGGACCAGGACCTGCGTGCCCCCAAGGACTCGTCACTGACACTCGCTCCTCAGCTGCCGCAAACATGACCAGCAAAGCGCATCAACTGGCAGGAGTCACAGCCACGCGCACATGGGCAACTATCCCTTCTACGCCATTGGTAACCCAGAGCCGAGGGACATCGTACCTCGTGCGTCACCCTCGAGGCCGAACTCGATGCACTTCTCTCCGCCCACGACGCCGGGTACCGCCACCAGCGCCGGCGGCCAGTACTCATCCGCCGTCTCCGCGCTGAGGTCGCTCAGCATCCGCCCCCCGAGCCCGCCATCTCCCTCTACGTCTCACCCCAGCCTGTGGCCCTTCACCAAGAGTACCACCAACAGCCCCGGCACCTCGTACAACCGTGGCACCAACAGCTTTTTCCCGGCCACCTACGACGGAGGTTACGCCGCGAACGCGCACGCCTACAACTACAGCTCCAGCGGCATGGACCGGCCGCTGCCGACGCGGAGACCAACCGGGCCGGGCTACTCGAGGCCGAAAAGCATCGAGTTGGTGACCCCCATGGTGGGTCGCTAACCCTCACCTGATGGCGTGTGAGGGGAGGGGGCTCGTAGGAAGCTGCAGCACCACCAGACACGGACGGTTCAATCTGCCCATCCCATGACAGCAGCATCGGGGAAGGCGACGGACGGCCTTTTGCAGCGCGTCACGCCCTCGGTGTGCTGCGTGCGCGGCGGGCGGGGAACATGAGATCATCCTCGTACTCGCGTGTGTCTTACCCCAGCCCCAGACCGTGGGGGTTTAGCGTCGCATTCGAAAACGCGGGGGCAATCACAGAAACGAAGGCCAGCAAGGGAGATTGGACCAGTCTTCATCTCCCCCTTCCACGGGTGTGCCGGATCGTTACCTTCCAGGATCACCCGCATGCCCTTCACCGTCCGCGCGCGACCTCACCTACAAGGGGGAAAGCCACCGGCAAGGAGAGCCAGCATTGCAGGCTGCGGGGTTCCATTTGCGTATTTACAAAGTCTTTTCCTGCACTGCGGAGCGCCGTGGTTTCGGTCATGTGAGAAAAAGAGGGGAACGGCGAAGGAATCAAAATCAAAATTGGGGTTGCATTGGCACAGGCATTGATTGGCGGCATTGGCACAGCGAGTCGGGGGGGGGATTGTCTCGTCCTCCTTTCCTTCTTTTTCTTCTCTTCTCCCACCCCGTCTTTGAAGACTCGGACCGGCCAGCTGGTACGCCATTCCCAACACAAACACGGAGGTTCCACCTAAACCTCGGTGCGTGTGGGGCGTGGGAAGAGGATTCATTGACAGGAGCTTGTTGCATCTTTTCTTTTTTTACGGTTTGTGCCGGGCATTGTTATGTCTCACTCATACGACGTTGTCTACGCCATCCAGCCACCGTCACCACCTTGGCATGTAGAAAGGTGGATGGGCATCCACGGGCGCCGAATATCTTTTTTGCATGGAAGGGCACAACGGGTCGCAGTATCTAGGGCGCATTTTGTTATTATTTTCTTCTCACACTTGGGGCCGCAGAGGAGGCATATGGCGGATACAGTACTCCCCCTTCTCTGGACGGAATCACATTATTTATGTCACCAAAAACAAATTATATAGCATATCTCGGATCAGCAGGAAGCATGGAAGCATTCTCAACAATGTACGGATTCGCGGTTCAGAATCACAGTCTCGCATGCATGCGCAAAGGGCGCGTGAGCACATATCCGTTTGATCGGCGGCTCGACGGCGGTGGACAACGGGGAGGAGCTTGGCTTTCTTGGAACATAGCAATGAAGCAGAATTCCACCACCTGAACCACACACATACACATGTACATACAACGACCCGCAAGATCTCCCCCCAATGTGAAGATAGTTCCCCCAGACGCACGGCGTCGATCTCCTCCTGGCGGGTTCTTCCCCAGATGGTAAGTCGCCGGCCTAGTGGGGGAGGGGGGGGGGGGACCCGCAGAGGGTCTGATGAAGCGAGACTGACTCGGGAGATGGACAGAAGTCCAGCATGATACCAGCAGAAATAAAGAGAGGTGGGGGGCAGGCCGGGGAGAAGCCCCAGAAGCCCCCCCTCGGAAGCGGGAATACGGACTTGCAGCTTTAGGGATGCCGTGATAAGAACGCCCGGTTTTGTTTTGTGTGATTGGGGACATTTCTTGGTTTGTTTTTTAGGGGGGGGAGGGGGGTCGATATTGTATGGCACACACACACACACACACACACACACACACACACACACATAGACTGTTCTAGGTATTGAGGTCACGACATCCTTTGCTTGTCGTTGGTGGAGAGGAGGGGGGATACTTAATTTACAGACGCAGGATCCGGTGCTCGCTTAGTCTATGCCGCCCGCTCGGCCGAGGCCTGGGCCCTCTTGGGTCATCGAGACAGGCTCTGATGGGTGAGAAATAAGGAAGACTAAAACTAAATAAAAATAAAAATAAAGACCGTTTCTTAGGGAACCTGACAATCGAGGTTTTGCTTTTCCTTAAATGTTTCTGCTTACGGGAGGCAGCCGGCCAGCGGTTCTCGCGGGCGAGACTCCTTCGCCCTCCCTCCGTGGGAATGGTGGTGCAACGCCGGCCGGTTAGGATCCCATCGCGGCCGTTGGTTGCCCTCGGTCGGCAGCCTTGTTTGTTCCATGCCCCCCTTCCCCACGAGTCGAGATGGGGGATGAAGTGCCGTCCGAGACGTAGTTTCGTGTCTCGCGTCAGGAAGAATGATAACCGATTGAGAGGCCACCGCACAGGGGTTTCTTTCTTTCTTTCTTTCTTAGGCCTTTAGAGGGCGAGAGGGAGGGCACGGGGTCCGGGGTCCTGCATCTTCACTACGGCGTCGGCAATCGGCTGGTTTGTGGTTGTGACTTACTCTTACTTGGGGTTTGAGTCGGGTGGGGACAATATCGGGCGGGTGACTTTGGTGATATCTGTTGATAGTTCAGGAGCTCGCCGCGAGCCGAGCGGCGTGTCGGGGGGCGTTCATGATGTGGTCGATGACGATGGATCTCGAGGTATGAGGTGATGGGGGAACGAGGCGCTTCGAGTCAGGTGCTTGGGCCCGTGACGACGCTTTGTCAAGTGATGGAGACTAGGCGAGGAAGAGGAGGGTGGTGATGGCGAGGGTGATGGTGAGATAGAAAGGGATTGTCCCGGGTCGAGCCAAACGGACCGGTGTCATGACGGAATGTGGCCTGGTGTGGTGAGAGCATCTCGTGATGGGACGCCGTGGCGATTCTGCCGTGTGTGTGTGTGTGTGTGTGTGTGTGTGTGTGTGACGACGGTGACAAGGGAGCGGTTGACGGGGCTCGGCTGGCGCGGTGAAGCTGGACACAGATCAGGTTTCCGCGAGAGACGACTGGGATTGGGGGCGGCGGCGGTGATGGTAATGTGATTGTGGTGGTGGTGGTGGTGGTGGTGGATGCCGGGTCCCGAGGCTAGTGACCACGCAAGTCAGGCACGTAGATGTAGGTACGGCGGAGGGGTCGCTTCTGTCAAGGCCAAGGTGTGGTGGTACAAACAAGGTGAGAGGAAAGGTGTGGGAAAGGTGTGGGTGGCGTGGCTGAGTGTGTCCTGTCCGTATACGGTACGAGTCCAAATGTGTGGTGCGCGGGACTCTGCCCGCTGAAGCGCACTTGACGCCGGTGTGCGCACCTTGTGATGCGGCCGGGTGTGGTGCGGATGACGTGAGGCGCTGGGCCCTTGTTTGCCCTACCCTTCTCCCTTTGGCGATGGGATTAGTTGATTAGTCGGAGAGTGGTCATCTTCTCTGGTTGGATCAGCGACGACTACGACGACGACGACGACGACGACGATTGCGCTGCTAGTTGTCGAAGCTAGTTTGATAGTGCTGCTTGGGATGGACTGTTACTATCTTGGGGGCGGGCCTGATTACTTAGTATGTTGCCGCGAGAGGTGATGGCGAGATAGGGTAGCTTCGGCTGTGCGGCGGGACTAGCTGGACTAGAGGCCCATTATCGACAGCGAAACGACGCCGCCATCAGACCCTTCCCCCCCTCCTCCCCTTCCCGCCCGCGCCATGTCGCGAGGTTGCATGGGGCACTGCATGTAACCGGTTTTTGGGATGTGATAAGTCGCTGAGGTGGGATTGCGAGTGTCATAATGATGATGCTGCCTGTCTTTGCTGTTTCCTCGGCCGGCTTCCCATTCGAGCAGAGAAGGGGGACCCTATAGGACGAACGCTGCAGCCGCAGAATCGGCCGGTTGCGGTCCGGAGGAAAGAATGGAGAGGAGGGGGAGAAAGAAAGAAAGAAGACAAATGTCGGCGATGCCGATGTTGTTCGGAGCGGGATCCGGAGACCCGGTTGCACGGGAGTCAGCCGGGGGAAGGGGGGTGGGGGTACGACATCTCCGGTGCCACCCCAAGAGGGGAACGACTGACTCTCATCCCTGCCCTCTTGTCTCCGCCGCAACGGAATCTCGGAAGGCTATGTCGACGACGGTGTTTTCTTCGGCCTTATTGTTCATCAGGACGGATAGAACTTGTTTTTCCTGCATGTGGACTCTTGCAGCAGAGCCCCAAGCAATTGATAATCTACACAGCGGCTCCCCTTTCATGACTCTTACAGATTAGAGCGTCTTACAAAATTTTAGAAATTCTTACAGAGGGGGGATCCGTACTCGGGGTTGGGCGTCACGGAGCCCACTGTGGTCACGGACGAGTGCGACTCATGGTGGCGTCTTTTTGATGCCCATTGTCATGCCGGACCCTGATGAACTCAGAACCCTGATGGGCTGAGTGCTGCGCCATGTTCAAAGGTGCGTAATATTCTTTTAACTCGATCACCATCTGGCCTGCAACTCCGAACATCCCGTCATCGCACGCAAACGCCAAAGTGGGAATCGTTGAGAAAAGGAAGAAGTGGGAAAAAAAGACATCGCAACCTGCTCCCGTCCAAGGAGATGTAATCAAGCACACCTCCATGCTCCGCTGTTCCCTCGCCCCCCCTGCTATCTCGTACCTTGGGACTCTGATTGTTTGACGAAACTGTGCGTCCGACTGCCCAAGCGCGTGTTGCCCTAAGGGTTGTAATACGTCTGGTGCTGGGCGCTCTTCTCTGCGCGGTCGCCCGCCTCCGCGCTCAACTCCTGCGGCTCGTGGGCCGGCGAAGGCTGCACTTCGGCCTCCACCGGCAGCGACGTCGTCTTCCGATCGCCCATCGGCCGCGTGTACTCCGGCAGCGGCGGGCTCGAACCCGTGGCGACCTGCACCATGCTCACCTGCGGCACCCACATGTTGCCGTGGGCGTCGTACTGCGCCTGTCCCAGCAGCGTCATCGCGTCGCCAAAGTACGCTTGCTGCGGCGGGTACGATGCCGCCGACGACACGTGCGTCAGCCCTGGCGTGTCCCCCGTCGGGATCCCCGGCGTCGGCAACGACGACTGCGTGGGCAGCTCGACCGGCGGGCTCGCGCGCGGGGATTGCGGGTGTGGGGACAGCGGAGGCAATGGGGCGCGTGCGAGGTGGCCGAATGACGGTGAGTAGGGCGACGGCATAGGACTGAGCCGGGACGAAGGGGGCGACCACGGTTCCGACATACTCTGAGCGTGATAGAGGTGGCTCTGCCCCGGCGACGACGTCCCGTTGCGATGCGTTTGCCGGCGGCGCTTGCGGACGAGGCAGCATCCCATCGCGAGCGCGGTGAGCAAGACTGTGCCGCCGATGGCAATGCCGACGATGGCACCTGTGGAGAGCTTCGTGCTCGGTGCCGGCGTGCCGGACGCGGCGACGACCCTTGTCGGCGTCCGGACGCCGACATCGGCCTTGATGGTGATCAGCAGGCCCACATCGGTATGATCGAACCCGTTGGCGGGTGCCGTCTTGGTCGCGCCGCCGTTGCCGTTCCCGCCCACGACAGCGAGGATCTCGTCCGGCACGACGTAGGCCGTCTTGTTGGGCCTGTACAGCTCCCAGAGGCTCTTGCTCGGGTTCTGCTCCCCCAGGTCGACGTTGTGGGTGCCCCACTGGCCCGGGGAGTCGCAGACCGACGTGGTCGGGAACTGGCCCCCGGATATGATCATCTGCCCCCGGCCCGGGATCATGTTGCAGGAGAGCGAGTGGTGCGGGTAGTCGCCGGTGCTGTTGCGGCCGGCAGGGTACATTTTTACCCAGGTGAAGGTCGGGATCGAGAGCACGTAAAGGTCGTCGTAGCCTCCGCCGAGCACGCCTGGGGCGGTTGCGCCGCCGTACATGTAACTTGACGGGGGTATCAGTTGCTTGTGCAGTGGACAAGGATGCGAAGGGCACACTCACATATTGTAGGACGACTGATCTGCCACCCATGTCACGCCCGCGCAGAACCGCCGCCGCATCTCCGGGACCTCGCCCGACGCCTTCTGGGTGTACCACTTACTGCTGAGAACGTCGTAGATGAAGATCTGGTCCATGGGTTGGCCCGCGACCGTGCCGTTGGCAGATAGGTCTTGGATGCCTCCAAAGTAGATCAACATTCCGCCGTCGCTGGCGGGGATATAATGCAAGCTGCCCTCGGCGCGCCGGATGTTGTCGGGACTACAGAGATTGTTAGCTCCCATCCGAACCCGCCCGAGCGCACGAGTGACTTTCTACCCACCCGGTGTTGTTGGCAAAACTGTTTGTGTCCATGGTATATTTTACCAACCCCGTCGTAGCCACCCGCGGGCCGGTGCCCCAACCAGGGACGGAGTTGTTGCTCAGCCATCCGCCAAAGTAATACGCCTCGCCGCGGCTGTCGACCGACACCCCTGCGCCGTAGCTCACTTTGGAAATGGAAGCCCCAGTGCGGGACGGGCCGAAGGAATCCCATTGGTTGTTTATGATGTCGTAGCCGTAGAGGTTGAAAGGCAACGGGGGCTCACCCAGATTGTGCTCGCCACCGAAGAGATAGAGACGCTTGTTCACCGAGTCGGACCAGAGGACGCCACCAGCAACACTGGGGATGGAACCGTTCTTGGAGAGGTTCGCGTACAGAGGGGGCATGCCTGTGGCCGACGTTGTAGAAAGGTCTTGGTAGGAGAGCCATGTATCTGAGCGCGGCGTTAGCAAAGGTATGGCTGCGTCAATGGGGACTCTGAACCGGTCGCAAGGTTACGGCATACTCGTGTAATTGGCAGGGAAGGAAGAGAGAGGGTTCCAGTTGACGATACCACCGTCGATGAACAGCTTGTTGTCAACAACAGCTGTCTGATGTCCAAAGCGCCGGCAGAAATCAGACACTGGGTCTTGTTGCGCTGCCGTCGGTACCGAGAGTAGTGATAGACCTAGGAGGGCGACTACGGGAATAGAGAGCGATATTTTGTGCTGCATTCTGGGCGATATTCCGACACGTTGACGCGATGTCGATCCCAGCCGGTCGGTCGACTGGCTCATGGTAATACTCAGCCGTCAGTCGGAGTGCGTTGCGGGCATGCGGTATGTGACCCGAGAAGGGGTCTTGTTTCCCGACGAGGGTTTCGAGTAATTCGAAAAGGGATCGATGAAGGATTCTTCCCTCTAGGGTCTGTGTCTCAGGAAGTATGTGGATTTTTCTGCAGACAGGAAAGGAAAGATTTTCTGGCATGGAACAAGCGGTGGAACGTTGAGAGAGATTACGCCGAATTCCAGCAAGGGCCTAGAGAAAGTCGGGAGTCAAGAGCACACAAATGAAAGGGAGTTCTTGACGGCGGGTAGATGATGGCAGGCAAAGCTGCTTCGCTTGAAAAAGATCGAGGGGAGACGCTGTCCCGATCAACAAAGAGGAGGTCCGGCGAAGTCCTCGAGAAAGGGTATATGGGAAAAGAGAGTTCAGGCTTGTCAAGTCACTACTGGCTGTCAAGCAAGCCACGGTACCGTCAGAAACCCCTCGACCGGAGCCCGTCGAAACCAGGCCGGAACCAGATTCGCGCACAGCGGTGCGGCTCCAGCGCCGAGGCTGGCCCGGTTGGCGGAGCTGGACTCCTAGTCTGTGGGCTGGGACGCCACGCATCGAGATGTCTTGTTCTGCCACTCCCCGTTGCTCTGGTTGCCTACTTGGGCCGGAAGCGCCAAAGCATGCATGGGAAAACCCCCGGGGGCGATCTGAAGCACGGAAACTCAGTAGAGGGATGAATGTGGTGGCATAAGGCATTCGCATTGTCTCAGCATGATGAAAACCCAGTAAGCGACCTTGGCTGAGGCATCCTTCGAGTATATCTATCAATATCAGTGAATTTCGGAGAGAGAAGGGCAGACTGGTGGAGATGCGGTGGACCAGCG
This sequence comes from Colletotrichum navitas, assembly GCF_030913465.1. NCBI lineage: Eukaryota > Fungi > Ascomycota > Sordariomycetes > Glomerellales > Glomerellaceae > Colletotrichum > Colletotrichum navitas. The sequence goes on from NW_026850585.1 coordinate 296,103, forward strand.
TTTTGGCAGGGTGGCAGACCACGAATGAGGTTTCAGGCTTCATATTGACTTTCAACAAAAGCATACCATCATTGAACAGGAATCCCAGTATCCAGGCGAGGTGGCACAAGACAAGACACAATGGAGAGGACCAGCGCCGGCGCGGAACGAACACGGCGATTAATGCTCATGGAGGAACGGGCAAAGGAGGGGCCAGGCTAGTTAAGCTTGACATGTCTTGATCTTCGGACCCGATGGGATGGCAGGCTTGGCGCGGCGCGGTTCAGGCTGCGCGCAATATGTCTCCGACGTGTTGGAGCTTAGGGCAAGCCACATGGCACTCAGGCCCGCATTCGGCAATATGGGCGTGACAGGGCTGAGGGGTGACGGACGCTGTCGAAGCAAGGCCACGACTTCGCTGACGAGAGTCCAGAGATGTACCACTTGGATTCAGACACGCGTGTGCGATGCAGGTGCGTAGGATGAAGATACAAGGCAGATTTCAGAATTGAGACCGGATGCTCCGTAAAAGAGGATGACATGTGATGTATTATGTTGCATATGCATGACCCAAAACGTGGGACATAACCGTCTGGTCCGCCAGACCTCTTGGTTAGCTCGAGCTTGAATCGACCGTTCGGGTTATTTATCGAGCTTCCGTGGCCTTGGCCGAGAGATACTCTCCTCAAGAGTGGTTTTTCGCGACAGAGGCGCAGTGTTGGTACGCTTCACCCTTTTCCCCGATTCACTCTAGTCGTGGTGAGGTGATCTGACAGAGGGCCGAGTCGAGCAACCAGCCGCGAGAACTGCTCATTCAGCCCCTCATTGCTGGGATTGCTCTCCACAACGGCCTTGAAAGACGCTTTGCCGTCGTTTCCAACACCCCCTGCCAAGAGGCTGGCCAGGTTTTCTTTGTGATTGTCTGGACGGTTTCCAGGCGCATGGTGAGCCTCAACATCCTGAGAGGAAGCATCGTCTCGCGCCTCTTTATCCCATCGTCGGTGCAATAGCCCTAGCGCAGATTGAACATCTGAGATCCCTGGCTTCCCGTCAACCCAATAGCCCTGCTTTAAGCCATGCTCGAGAAATCTCCCTACTGCCCGCAACTGGAAGGCGTGGGCCGACAGAACTAGGCAGGCACCACACAGTTCAGGACCAAGTGACCATCCGTTTTGCTGGTGGATGGTGAAAAGATTGTTGAAAAACGGCAAGAAGCTGCGGAGGGTGGATGAGTTCTTTTCGGGTTCGGAAAGAACACGAAACAAGACTCGGGCGATGTGTTCATTACACTGGTGAACGCGCCAGGGTCCACCGTCGCCCTGCTGGAGAAGGAACAAGATGTAGCGTCGAAGGTCCTTGAGGCTCTCTTGTTTGCTTATGAGGTCTTGTGAGATAGCAAGGGGCGTTTGGGGGATGGGCCATGTGCTGGTCTTCCTGTGTAGCAGCCAGCTCAGAAGCGACTTGTCGTCCCGAAAGGTGGACATGGGGATGGCGTTCTCGAAAGCCACCGAGCTCAAGACGCCGTCAGCGTCGGATCCATAGGGTCGCTTTTTATCCGGACGTCTTTTGTGCTTGGGGGCGCCTCTCAGAGCGGTGGCCATAACGTCAAGGTCCGTGACGGCCCAGCGTTGTCGCCAGGGGTCGTGGCCGGCGACTTTGGCAAAGTTGTCGCTCACGCGCTGGCGGTCGAACTCAAAGTTCTTGATGCGCTTCCAGGTGGCGTCAATGTGAGGAATCTCTCCCCATTTCTCCCGCTGAGCGGACCTTTCCGCATCGTCGTACGGTCGTGAGTATCCGCTGTCCCAGCCGTCGAGATCTAAGACCACCTCTGGCACCTCAAAGGGCTGCCACGAGGGTGGTATTTGTGGTTCTGCTGGCCTCTTCTTGGTGTGAACCCATGGCCGTGAGACCCGAGACTGCGTTGAAGTGTGAAAACAGGCACTCGAGGCGGTCCTGCTGACGACGCCTACGGTTACCGGCTGCCGCATAATTGAGAAGTGGTGTGAATTGATACCCATATAACCTTCGGTCGCTTTGCAGAGGCTATATCCACGGGCACGCGACGTGGTCAAAAATCGCCTGATTGTTGCCGCCTATTGAGGGGGCGCGTCGAGGCAACGGGATGCAAGACGAGGGCGCAGGGGTATTGGGGCAACGACATGGGGTGACCTGGTCGCACAGCCACGGGTGTTTCTTGCATGGCCCCGTCACCCGTATGGGTCCCGCGGGGGAGCGGCAGTGGGTCGATCTATTGTTCCGTCCTTCAGCCATTGATCCTCGAGTTACTAGCCACTTAACCATTCCTGAAGATTCTTGTCAGGGTTCAGTACGTAAACTAGGTATACGTTCAATAGAAACCTGGTATACAGCACTAGGTCAAAAGTCTGGCAACGGCAATAAGGATGGCCCAACAGTGACAGTAGGGTGATAAGATACACGTCCTTTGGTGGTGAGACTAGCCCCAAGCTGATAGGTCCCTTCTGTGACTCCTAATTGGGTTGTTCTTACTGCTGTTGCCAGACTTTTGACCTAGGTAGTGCTGTAGTGGCCTTATGGACAAGCACACCGAGGGACGTTCGCATGCGAGGCCCTTGACCATGGACTGGAAATGGGTAAAAAAAAGATTATCTCAATCATCAATTACGCTTGAAATTTCAAGGTGATTACTCTAGGGCACGTGTCTCTTGGATTGCCGGATGAACCTTGCCTTTCCCTGTCGATAAACATCTGATGCAGTGAGGCGTATTTTTGAGGCAAGCAGGAGCGAAAATAGAGCATGATCAGGTCTAGGTACGAATCACGATGTGGGGTTTGTCAAGCACATTCGACTCCATGTATGAATGAAGACTACAGGGAGAAGATATGAGAAGAAATATCGAGAACAGTGCATCGTATGCCTCAAGGGCTTGGAAGTGGAGTGAGCGGGGTAGAATGAACTCAAGCTCTGGCGGGGCGAGTACGCAATCCGCATCTCGACGATGAGAGATGGGCCCATGTACTCTTTGCTGGAGTACAAGTATGTCCCAATCGGTGCCCAGGTAATCAATCAAGGCGAGATGCCGCTTTACCAAGAAAGTACATCAGCAGTCATGATGAGGAATTTAAACAATAGACATTTCATTACCCTCATCAATCCAAGTCCATCCCATCTAACAACCGAAAAGCGAAGCCATAGTTATGGCAAAAGAAAATCAACATTCCGTTTTCACCGTCCTCTGTTTCTCTGTTCCTTAGGTGGTTCATGTCGAACCTCTGCTTATCCTTGTAAAGGGAAAAGTTGCCTCCAATCATAACACTAGAATCAGACCCTTGGATGGATCCGCGGGTTGTGCGCTAGTCGGCCTTCCGGAGAAACATCGGTCGAGTTCCCAGCCTGACACCCAAGAAAGTCCCACTCTCTCGTCACTTTGCATCACATCACAAGACCTCCGAAACCATACATCGCGACTCTTGCACAACATACATACGCTCAAACGACCGCCCCTTCCCAGCACAACACAATTTCAAAAATGCCTCCATCAAAGAAGAGAAAAACCAACACCGGTTCCGCTGCGGCGGAAGACACCAAACAGACCGCGGAACCTAAATCCGTCGCCCCAGAAGAAACCGAGACGATAGAGTCCACCGTCCCCACCACAACAACAGATGCCGTTCCTGCGCCTGCAGAACCGATAGAAGAATCCTCATCATCACAGCCCACAGCAGAAGATGCCGCAGCAAAGGCAAAGGAACGCATGGCCCGCTTCAAGGCCCTCAAGGCCCGCGCCAAGACCTCATCCGACCAAAATTTCAAAGAGGCGACACTCGAGTCGCAGCGCCTCGCGTCCGACCCGAGCCAGCTGACGGCCCTCCACCGTAAGCAGGCCATTGCGTCGCAGAAGCTTCTGAAGGCCGATGTTGAGGACGCCGGCGGCGACTTTGAGCGCAAACGCGCGTGGGACTGGACGATCGACGAGAGCGAGAAGTGGGACAAGCACGTCAGGAAGAAAGAGGCGCACCGCGACAACAACGCCTTCCAGGACTACACCGCCGAGAGCAACAAGGTCTACAAGCGCCAGCTCAAGAATATCGCCCCCGATATGGACAAATACGAAAAGGACAAGATGGCCGCCATTGAGCGCGCAGCCGCCTCGGGCGGCCTCGACATCGTCGAGACGGAGGACGGAGAACTCATTGCGGTGGACAAGGATGGCTCCTTCTACTCGACGGCCGACTCCACCACGTTTGCCCAAAACAAGCCGGACAAGGCCGCTGTCGACCGGCTCGTGGAAGACCTGAGGAGGGCCGAGGAGAACAGGCTGAAGAAGAGGAAGGACCGCATGGCGCAGAACGGCGACGACGGTGACGTCACGTACATCAACGAGAAGAACAAGCAGTTCAACCAGAAGCTGGCGCGCTTCTACAACAAGTACACTGCAGAGATTCGGGACAGTTTCGAGAGAGGAACCATGATTTAAGCGCGGGCGTATGGGGGCGGGGGAGGGATACTATGAGACTGGTAAAGCCGGGAGGATATCAAGCCTGTGAGGGGCCTTTTTTTCTTCTTCCCCGCTTGTTTGCACTGGGCAATCATACAATCTATGACACAATTACAACTACAAATACACTATCATGCATCACAGCATGGTTTTCCTCCAACCCTTGTTCGCCAGCTCCTCGAGCTCGGGCACCTCAACCGGGCCCTGAACCTTCTCGTCGTCGAGCGCTTCCACTACTGCTTCCGCGACGGTCTCGACCGGCAGGGGTTTCACCCCGCTCGCGCCCATGAACCCGCTCAGCACGCCCCCGGTCAGCCTGTTGAAGAGGGCGCCGGCGCCGGTCATGGCCGCCAGCGGCAGCGTGAACTTTCTTGAACTGTCGTACAGGAAGGGCGGCCGCGGGAAGATGCCCCGCATGCGCGGGAACTCGCTGGCGATGGTGCTCTCGGCCTCGCGCTTCGTGGTGATGTACCGCGCGGGGAGGACGGGGGCGCCGGCGGCGGCCGAGATGTAGACGAAGGCCTTTACGTCCTCGGCGTTGGCTTGCTTGGCCAGGGCGATGGCGCTGTCGCGGTTCATAACTTCGTAGGAGAACTGGTCATTGGGGTTGGGTGTCTTGAGATCGCCGCCCTCGGACGAGGTTTTGAGGGGGTCGACGCCGCGGTCCTTGACGGGGGCGAAGGCCTTTTGCAGGCCCGAGATGGGGGACTCCTGGCCGGAGATGACGCCCTTGTAATCAGCCTCGAGAAGGATCCCCATGCTGTGGACGACAAAGTCGGCGCCCTTGAGAAGCGGGGCGTAGGTCCCGGGGCTGAGCATGTCGGCGCGCTCCCAGGAGACTTGGTGTGCCCATTGGGGAGGGGCCGGCGATGAGGTCACGGCGGACCATTTGGGCTCCCCCGAGCGGCTGTCGGGGCATGTTAGACGAGGCGGGGAGAGCATTAGGGAGAGGCGCGAGAGGGCCTCGTTATGGCGTACCTGATGGAAGTGACATTCCAGCCTCTTGCGACGGCATACTTGCAGATTCTTGACCCGAGGAAGCCGTTTCCTCCGCACACGACCAGCTTCTTGGTGACGGCCGAGGTTGACATGGTGGGTGAAGTGAGATGAGTGGCCGTGCGACCGATTGAGTGAAAACGAGAAGCCTTGCTGTAGGAACCAATGTGAATGAAGTGAATGAGAAGCCGGGTCGACGTTAGTAGGGAGACGGCGTCCGGGCTCGGCGTTGGTTAGTCTAGGTAGTTACCAGTGTCTTCCCGATGGTGGTTCGATGCCGGTTCCGGGCGCGGGTGCAAAGCTGCTGAAAAGTCATGAAATCATCACCCGGCCGAGAGCTCCCCAGCTCCCCAGTGGAAAACCTGCCAGGGGTACTGATGCTGCAGCTACTTAGTGTGTAGAGGTTACAGCTACAGGGGTTGGAGCAACTGGCATTGAAGCTTCCCATTGGTGAGATCTGGTGGGCCCCCCTTCTATCGTCCTGTGCCTGAACCTCCCAGCGTATCCGTACGGCTTCTGTCATCGACACCATCCGCCTGCATTCTTGCTGATCCCTTATCGTCGAAGTACGATGCATTTCACGATTTGAAATCAGGGGCAGTACATAAGTAAAAGTTCGCTTGCCCCGTCGCCTGCTGACTACGTATCTACTAGCATGCTGGGTACATACCTAGGTAGATCTTAACGAATCGAAGCTACCGCTTAGTGCTGATGGTGAAGCAATCGCGCATGTGGTGCTTCTTGCTGTGTCCTGCCTACCTACTGGTAGTCTGTACTTTGATGCCAAGTTACACGACGGCCATGGGCCAGGCTCAGAAAAAGGCTGGTTCTCAGGCTCGAGCTGGGCCCCACTATAAATCCGCCGTAAGGCTGACAACGTCGGCTGCAGGAACCATTTAATTCTTGCCATCAGTGCTGGCAAACCATTTTCTCCTCACTACATCTTCAACAACGCACTTACACTGTGCATGGCTTCTTTGGAACAGACTACACCACATCACCCAGACTCACTGTTCTATCCGCATCGACATGGCGCCGCCCAGCAGCCTCGGCAAGCGCGTGAAGGGCACCCAAATCAGGCGCCCGTTTATCTACGGCACGACCGCTCGCCCCTTCGATCCCGAAACCAACCCTAAGCCAGAGGGCGTTCCCGACGACCACACCCACTCGTGGGAGGTGTTTGTAAAGGCCATCGATGACACCGACATCACGTACTGGCTGCGGAGGGTTCAGTTCAAGCTCCACGAGTCTATTCCTAACCACGTGCGCAGTATGTCATCCTTCGTGCTAGCAATCGCCATGATGATGTCCATGCTAACCCCTATTAGTGATTGATGGCGAGCCTGGAAAGCCCTTCCTAGTCCAAGAAACTGGATGGGGAGAGTTTGAAATCACCATCAAGTTGTACTATGCCTCCGAGTCTGGAGAGAAGCCCCAGACTTTATACCACAACCTTCGCCTACACCCGTACGGTAGGACCGATGCCGAGAAGGAGCAGATGCTACGCCAGAACGACGGCGAGATACGTGCTTGGGCATTCGACGAACAGCTTTTCAACGAACCGTACGAAGCCTTTTACGAAATCCTCACATCTGGCGCCCACCCCAAAGGCCACCCTCTCGGCAAAGGTGGCAAGGGTAAAAACAAGCCGATCCCGTCCCTGCCAGAGAAGACGTCGAATGTGCAGGTGGCCTGGGAGCGAAGCGCCTTGCTACCCGCAGTGAACAAGCCGGGCCAGCCCTTCAGTCTAGAAACAGAGCAGATCGAAGTCAAGAAGCTCAAGGAGGCCGAAGCTAAAGTGAAAGAGATGGCCAAGCAGCAGCTGGAGACGTTGAAGGAGAAGGAGGCTCAGCTTGCCGCCCTGAAAGCCGAGAACGCTGCTGCTGCAACGGCCGGTTAGAAGCCGCCGAACCCAGCATGTAGACGACCATCTCGCAAGGCGGTGACCACTGCTAGTCAGCCAGTCACACTGACAAAAAACGAAGCGAAACGGCAGCGTGTTAAAGCAGAACTGGAGACTATCTGCCGGAGAAGCTAGTGGCCAGAGCATAAGTGCTCCGTATTCTGAGACGCTGTTGCTGCTGGCGATGAAGGCTCACTCGTCATCGCCCGCATTCCGTCAAATGGTATGCCATCGTCACTATTAGCTTGACCTTCAATGTGAAGGCGGCGACGATCTCATAGCGAATACTAATAACGAAAACGCTAGACTCCTAGGCTGCGAAAGCCCACGCGGCGGAACCTCGACAAACGGAGCTCCTGGCTGACCTACTCGTGAGCCCGAGCACGACATGGACACTGACATGACAGATGCAAGTCCTTTGATAGAACAGCAGGAGGCCTTGGACGCCGGTCTGCTGAATTGTTTTTCTAGGTGCTTGATGGACGGCGCCTGTTATCGAGTCCCAGCAAAAGAAAGGAGGAATCAAGATGGTGTGTGGGTAGATGGACGGTTTCATGAGCTAGTTGAGGAGGTCACCTGCGACACGGCGGTCGAGCCAGAACTTGCGGTTGCCATGTTTGCTGTAGGTTCGGTGTCCGCAAGTCGAGGAAACCAGCACGGCCGCCAAGGACCATGAGTCCGCCAAGACCGACGGCTCCGGGGGCAGCGAGGCAGTAACTTCTTGACTACCTTCTTTATAACTAGTAAAAGGCTTTAAATAAAGTAAGTAATGCATGCCCCGTCTGTTTCTCGCCCCTTAGAGCGTCACAGAGGTTTCCGGAACGTGCTCGTTACGCGCGACGGAGCCAAGCTCCCTGACTTAAATATGTGGACGAAACGGAAACTCACACCCAGGATAGGGAGACAGGCGAAACAAATAGGTGGGCTGCTTCGGGGTATAGGTAGTATAGTTGGTTGCGATCAATGCAGTGGCGGGGATTTGTAGCTCTTGCATCATTCTTTTTCTGCAGCTCAAACACCACAAAGTGCTAACCTGTCACCTCCCTTGGTCGTCGCGAAGTTTGGAGCGGGGCCGTCGTATAGTTGTGAGCCACAGCCATGGCTGGGGGAGGTGGTCTTTTTCCGCTCATCTCCATACCTAGCCAGACCAGGGACCATTGTTCACGTGCGCGTTCATGTGGTCTCTATGTGTATAGTCAACCTCCTCAACGACTTCGTCCTCAGAAAAGGTCATTACAGACCAGCCACAGTTGCCCAGACCTGTCCTCACCTATCGTTGTTTGTGATTATTGCTTGTTCCTTTGTTTGGCCGTTTCGTTACGTCGCGTTGCTTGCCTTCCTTCACTCTATCACTGCGCCTCTTTGCATCGCTGCTGTGCTTTTTCTTTTTTCTTCTTTGCTCAGTAGCTCCCACCGCCCATTTGCCTTGTAAGACTTGGAACAATTGCTAGGAGGACTGTGTGACCAATACTCGACTAGAAGGGTTTCCAGATAGAAACACAGGACGATGATATCTCGTAATCAAACCTCTGGCGCGTCGCCGTTCTGGTGGCCGCGGTAAAACAACCCATCCGCGCACACAACCCTGCCCCATCCATGGTGCTGATGGCGTTTTTGGGGAAATCCCCTCCATCACCGTGACGGACGGGGCAGGTGTGACGACTGCATGGACGCGGCCGCTGGTGTCAGCTTACTATCGTCCCGAACCCCCAAGGGTTATACACGAAGCACAGGTGGATAGATAGTATGAATAGAAGATGGGAGTGTTTGTATTTTTCCAACAGGGTTTACTGCCATGGACCTCGGTCTCCGAGTCAGGCCTGATACGCAAAAAACGAAGAATGAAACGTAGTGATGGTATCCACGATATTTCCATCTTCCACCACCGTCTTCCTCCTCTTGTAGAAATCCATCCAGTGTCAAAAGACGAAACCCCTTCCTTTTCCATTGTACTGTACACACCAGCTATACCCTTCCGGAATCCCACCCATCTGGGGCTTTCATCCGGTGAGGATGTTTCTGCAGTGGACGATCTAGAAAAAGAAAATCAAGGACAAAAGAAATAAGTGGCTTGGTTGTGTTCAAGGACGTGTGCGCGTGCGCTTCGGCAGGCGGGCCCTTGATGTTAAAAAAAAAGAAGAAAAAGCAGCGCTGATAACTTTTGTATGGTTGTGTTGCGGAAACGACCCGTTCTCAACGTGTCATGAGCTGAGGCCGTTTCTCTCCAAATCATCAGTCGCATGACCAGTTTGCTTGGTTGGTAGGCCTCCCGTTCTTGGTGATCCCAACCCGAAGAATCCAAAAAGTTCAGAGAAGAGGCCGTGATTCTCCGATTCGATCCCATTCTTTTTTATGATGCCGATGACCCCTCAACCCTAATCACCCTCTCTGGGTTTCCTGTTCGAACGCCATGCGGTATCTAAACATTAACAATAACAAAAGAAGGCGGGAAACAAAGTGTATGGTCTCTTCGACCGACCCATTCCCCACACTAAAAACATTCAAACGATGAAAAGAGGTTCTCCATAACGCCATGCGAGGAGGAAGTGATGGAACAGAAGGAAAGGAGATGTAGTCCAGCAAAGTGGATATGTGATGTTTTTGTACACTTTGTACGGCAAAACATCTGCCCGAATGAGCAAATATTTTATGCGGATGCCTCATAGGCCGGAGGCGGGATGTCTTCCCGCTCGTCCCAAAGGTCTGGATGGCGGCTCTTCTCGTCGTAGACGCGACGGGCAATCTCGCCAGCCATCTTCATGATCCAAGCCTGTTCGTAAACAGTCGAGGTCTCGGAAGAGTCACCGTTAGGCCGCTTCTCCGCGTTGGCTTTCTCACTAGGAAAAGCTCCCGCCTTCTCGGCTGTCTGAGATTGAGGCTGAGCGGCGGCCTCGGCTTCCCGGGCGCTGTCCAGCTTGATGCGCATGCTCGGGACATCCTTGGGCGGGGTATAGAAGTTCGGCTGCAAGGGGGGTCTGGAAGGGAAACGGGTCTTCTCCATGGGGCCGAAGCGGACCTTACTAGGGGTTGACTCGGCCAAGTTCGCAAGGGCCTCTTCCTCCTCGGGGTCCTCGGCAATAGAGCTAGCCATGAGGGGCTCGGTGGAAGGGCCGGCGACAGAAGCAGTTTCGGACGCCATCTCTGACTGAGTCTCGCTGCCTTCCGGAGTCTCGCCGACCTCGCTCTTAGACCGTCGGAGGTTGACCACTCTCGTCTTCTTCTTCCGACCAGCATACGACTTGGACCTGATACCGGCACCCAGTGACAATCCGGTGGTGGCCGAGTTGAGACTCACCATCGAAGGTCGAGACGGGAGGTGGCCATGAGAGGCGCTGCCAGTGTCGGAGAAGGTGTATGTGGTGGAAGTTCCTTGGAAGGAGTTGGTCTTGGACAAGCTGGGCGTCGCAGTCGGCGGCGTGCTAGTAGGCTCGGACACTGCAGGTCCGGTCCAGGCTCGGAACACGACATCGCGGATGCCTGGGGTGAAGAGGGAGAAGGTCCGGTGGGAGTCGTTCAGAGCAGCAAGTCTTAGCAGGTTCTTCTGGGAGAAGAGCGACTGAACCTCCGGCCCACCCTCAAGCGACAGCGACGAAACTTCGTTGGCGTCGAGAAGGTTGCCGTTGGCATCAACGGGATCCAACGGTGGGCTCGCCAAGGGGTCGACCTCGGTTTCCTCGGCGTCCTCCTTAGGCGCCTCATCCTCCTTCGGCAGCGAATCGGGACACCACAAGCGCAGCGACAGGCGGTGGATAATGGCGGGGAGTTCATCCATCATCAGATTCCTCAGCTGGGCCTCAATAGTGCGCTGGAGATAATCGCGCACGAACTGGATCGAATCAAAGGTCGAGGAGACCTTGAGCGATTCGAGTGGGTCATTCCGGAAGACCAGGGTCAGCCCCTTTTGCCTGGAGAAGACTAGGATGATAAAGGCCGAAAGCTTGATCTCGGAGAGTGTTATTGACAGCGGAATGGTGAGACCTGATGCCGCCGCCAATGGTTGGGGTGATGTGAACCCCGGCTTAGAAGACAGGTAGGTGTTCAGAGGATTTGCCTGTTTGTTGATATATTAGCACTGCTATGACGCACGTCCTTTCCGCGAAGGCCGGAGGTAACCAGGAACGCGAATCCCGGCCAGGCAATTTCATCTTCAATGCGGAGGTGCATGTAGGGGGGGGGGGGGGGGGGGGGGGATGTTTGCCGAGGGAAAAACAAAGGCCGGGATATATGGCCTAAAATTTGTGGAAGGCATCTGCGAGGTGGAAATGATGTTTGGGATTGGCGAATTGACGATGTCTTTGCGGAAGCATCACTTGGTGCTGTCTCGGCTTCGGGGATGGAGGGGATCCGGACATTCCAGGCACTGGCATGGAGCTGGGATTACGGAACAGGAAGACTTTCCCACTGGAACGAGAGCAAGGACGCGGTCGTGTATGGGGACGGGGTGTGAGAGATGGTAAGCTCAATGCCACGGCTGCGAAACCGAGCTTTGCCTCCGAGAGCCTGCGTGGCAGAGGGACGGTTGCTTGGGGAAGGGAAAAAAACCACCGGGCATACCTGAACTCTGGTTTTCAGCGTCAAGAAGGCGTCACCGGAGTAGCACATCTTGAAGATGCCACGAAAGCGGTCCTCGGCAATGTCGCCAATCTCTAGGATCTCCAGCTCCGGGGGCACGGAGCCCAAGTTGAACTCGGTAACGAGGATGTCATCGACAATAATCGGGGGCTTCGGCGACTTGTTCAGGGCGGTTGTGAGCATCTCTCGGGCGCGCTGGTAGAACTCAGCATCGGCTGTGAGCGGTGACCAATTGAAGTTGAAGGCCATGTTGAAATGGCTTTAACTGCGGCCAACCATCGAAGGGTGAGGTGTTGGAGGCCGGAGGGGCCGAGTCGACTGTAGGGAGAGGTTCGATTGGGATATCTTTTCTTGGCTTCGCAGTCGATGACGGAAGATCAGCGATGGTATCTGGTTCGGAGGGATGGGGTAGTAGCAGGACGGACTCGTTGGGGAGCAGAAGCAATTAGATGATAGGAAGTCCGGGGAAGGAGCTGTAGATGATCTGGGTGAGGAGAAGGAGTGAAAGGTTCAAGGCGGGTTGATGTTGTAAAGGTAGATGGATGCAGCGGGTGTGTGGTAGCAAGCTGGGCTGGAGGGCGTGTGTGCGTTTTCGGGCGGATGACGCTGGTCGGGTGCTATTACGACGGCGCTATGGGCTGTGGCTCGCTCTTCGGGAAGCAAAGGGAATATTCGGAGTTTAGGATGGTACGGTGCTGTGCGGCCTTGGCGCGAAATTTTTCCTTGCTGCAAAATTTCTGACACTATAAGGATATTTCTGGGTGACTCCTTGCTGGGGGGTGGGGCTTCACTCCCGAGTGTCGCGTGCAGTAGGAGCTGAGAGGGCGACCGAGTGAAGTGATAAGGAAGGAGCGCGTCCCAGCTTTGGGCGGTTGGCATGCTTTCAGTGGCACACCAGCGCTGTAACGGCTTGCAGCGTGACAGGCGCCCCCCTAAGCCACGGTTCAACGAAAAGGAGCGAGGGAAAGGGAGGGACCGGATGGGGCGGTCCCACTATTTCCAAAGGAGGCTGCAACCTCACCCTGCTTTTCACACCGTTTCTTGACAGTCGGTCACACAACCCGACACAATAATAACAACAGCCCTCCAACGAGTTCATGAGCTATGCGCCGGAAGCCCCTAGCGCCGCTGCTGGGCCGGGTTGATCCATTCCATGACCGGAGAGGGGGGGGGGGGGGGGGGGGGGTGTTTTGCTTGTGAAAGTTACAGGTGAAGGCAGATTGGCCTTCAATGCGAATCACCCGAGGTCTGCCATCGGCCATTCAAGGCAAGGCACCATCTGCCATCTGAAGCCCCAAGGTATCACCAGATCATCCTCACGCAGATGCCCGACGATGAGCCGAAAGATGCGCCTGCCAAATCTCACAACCCCGAAAAGACGGTGGCCGATTTAAAGTTGGCACCTGTCGTGTCCACAACCGCGCGAACCATCCGGCAGGGGATCGAGGGTGGTTGCAAACAACCTCTAGCGAGATCTGGGCCGTTCACTTTCAGCCCTTTGGAGTGCTGCCATTTGGCCCGCGCTCCGCCAGTGAGGTACCATCGCATCACACGGGATCGTTGATTGCTGTTGGCGGCCGATCACGAGGGACTGGTGGACTGTCAGCGAAAGATGGGACGACGTCGACAGACATGTGGTCCGACATCAGAACATAATTAAGCAAGTGACCATTAGCCAATCTGGGATTTGACGAAATACCAAGGCTTCGCGAATGCATGGAGAACAATCCCCATCTACTTGGGGCGGGTACGTTTGCATGAAGGCTCAATCTGGCAACCAAACTGGCACGGCCTTGTCCGATGCTCTTGGAGCGAGCCATCCGTCATATCATCATCCACTGCGGTCCATCTTCGTTGTAGGGCAGGGGGAGGGGATCTATGGCCATCAAATCACGGCGCTGCAACGGCTATCGGATTCAGCAGCATGTCCGCTTTCCCGGCCGCTGCCCCCGTCCAAGCCTGATCCGTTGCCATGTCCGATACTGACTGTCAGATGTGATCTGCCCAGAGCCGCCGTCAATGCCGGTTCTTTCCCTTTTGCTGCCCGTCTCGCGTCCAATACCTTCATCCCCTCCCCTTCTCCCCACATAATTTTCCTGCTCCAGTCCCTTGGCCCTCTTCTCTCCGCAATGCCCCGCGCAATGGAGGAAGGGGGCCAACGAGCGACCAAAGTCAGGAGAAGACAACGAAATGCGCTAATGTGTAGGCTCTTTGACAAGCGTTGGGGCAGCCACAGCGAAGAAATCCCATCCACTCGCGTGCTGCACATGTCGATGTGTTCGGCCCTCCTCCGGCTCAATCCGGCCGACGAACCGCCCGTCGTCCGCAATGCAACAATCCCAAGAGCCCGCCCTCTTTTTTCCTTCTTTTTTCTTTTCTTTGCATGGTATTTCATGATTCACGCCGAGCCTGTGGGGCCTCGACGCGTGCCGTAGCAAATCATCGGATGAGATTCCTGACCAAAGTCTGGGTCGCCCTGAGGATCCCTGAGTCCCCTCTGCAGACTGCAACCGAACATTGGGAGACAAAACCAACCTCTCGCGAGACTGTGGGGTAAGACCTGGGTAACACGGCTCGAGGCGTTGCCGCAACCTCGTCCTGTCCAACGGCTCGTAAAAGCCCAAAGACGTGACAAAGGAGCCGTGACAGAAGCGTCTTGTTGCGGGTGCGGGAAGACACAAGAGTCATTGGCCACCTCATCAGTGCCCTCTGCTGAACCAAGGAACTTGCCTGTCTGCCGCCGTCACCTTTCCTCAGGGTACCAATGGTGTTGACGGAAGCGTCTCCCAGCTTACCCAGCGCGCCAACACCAACTTTTTCGCTCCACACCCGAAGGGGAAAGTCTGTCGTCATCCCGGGATACCGCTGACTTCGAAAAGAACAACAAAAACTTAAAAAAGCGAGAGAGAGGGGGGATAGGGCAGAGAGTGAGGACCGCTCCGTTGCAACAGCGCAACAGCCATCAAATGGAGTCTTGGTACCATCGCTCAAATCCTGCATACCCCCGAAACCCACAGGGCAAGGCAACCAACGCTGCGCTACGCACCTTTTGACACGCAGTGCTCGACTTTGCTATATGCAGGTGGAAGCCACGGATTACCTTGGCTACGTACTTGTCTACGTTTCTGTGAGGCGCACAACCCTTCTTGCTTTCTTGGCTCCGCAGACAGAGTCCAATTCCCGATCCGGCAGGGCAGGAAGCAGCTGGGATAGGAGAAGGTGCTCACGAGACACCAGCCTGGGGGGAAGAAAGTGCGCGTGCGGCATCTCTTGGTGCCCTCGGTTGGATTGGAGTAAGCCATCATTTCAGCTGAGAAGGGTCCCTGAGCTACATCTCGTCGGCCGCTCTTCCAACTAAGCTTGCTACTCACCATGGGCATATATCCCGCCTTTGTCAAACCATCATCTATCACCACGGTCACCTCTCCAACCAAAGTCATAACGGTTGCCCTATCCTCTTCGTTCCATCGAGGAACATTCGACTTATATTTGCCTAGCCTACACATTTTTGGGCGGAACCCTTCGATCGGCACGACATCGCCATCGCATATGGGGGGGTTCATCGCTCGTTCCTCGACATGGCCAACCTTTTGACTATTCCTACTGACCTGACTGCCCGCCTGTCCTCGGCAGAGCTGCCGACTGCCAAAGATGTACCCCTGGTACACAGCCCTTCGGGCAAGGTGTTCTCGATACAGGTGATGGTAACCGATCAGGTCCACATTAGGCCTTGGACGCACGCTATATATGTCGGCGAGGGTGCCGCCAACGTCTTGTTCATCGCGTTCCTCTACACAAAGTCTGAACGACAGCATGAGAGCGACAGAACCGAGGCCGACCTGTTAACCAGTTAGTTCATGTTTCCCCGCCCAGAAATGGCGACCCAGCTTTGCTAACAAAGCATGTCTCAGAGTTTCTACTGAGGGTGCCAAAGGCAAATAAAGACCCCGCCAAGCCCTTCTACTACCCAGGAGAGCAGTACCAATATTTTTGGGAAACAATCGCTCCTCTATTTAGCTACCGTGCGGATATGTTGGCGGAAGTGACGTGGGCTAAGATACACTCTGAAGCCATCTGGCACTTGCACAGAGTGCTGAAAACCTTGGAAACGGGACCACCCGGGTCGAGATTGCGGCCAGCCAAATTTCAAGGCGACAAGATTGCTGGGTGGGATTTGGTCCTCATGATCGAGAGCATGCGCGCGAGAAGCGATGACGAGCGCGTCGTCGAGTTCAAGCCAAAGTGGCTGGCCCAGTCGCCGTCGGCCCCGAAAGACGCCAACACGTGCAGATGCTGCGCACTTGCGGCCAAAAAGTTTTCCGGCGGCAAAGACCGAGGCCTGAACCCGCGGGATTACCCCTGCCCCCTGTGGCTGGATCCCGAGCG
This sequence comes from Colletotrichum navitas, assembly GCF_030913465.1. Taxonomy (NCBI): domain Eukaryota; kingdom Fungi; phylum Ascomycota; class Sordariomycetes; order Glomerellales; family Glomerellaceae; genus Colletotrichum; species Colletotrichum navitas. The sequence goes on from NW_026850585.1 coordinate 312,417, forward strand.
AGAGACGCCCGGTGGGAAAGAAGGAGTACGGCAGAAGGCCCTCCGACGCTTGTTCCAGAACGGCAGCCTCGGAGACAACAAGCACGCCTCCACCCTCTACGAGCTCCTGAAAAAGAACTCTATTCTCACGCTCTTGAAGAAACACCAGTTGGAGAAGGATTCTCGCGGGCCACTGCTGGCAAGCAAGAACGATAACGAGTTCTGCACGGCAATGACGCTGCGCGACTGCTCCCTCTTCATGCGATACAGGGTCAAGGACGTCAGCGGCCAGGAGACCGTCGTGGCGGAGTCCTTCGAGGCAAAACTTGCCGATCTCGACAAAAAGAATGCGGATTGGAAGATTAATGAATGGCGGGATAAGGAGCAGGCCTTGATCGACGAAGGGTGGTACACGGGTCGCGGTGGCATGAAGAACTGCGCCCTCCAGGCATGAGCGCGATAGAAGCCGTCGCATCTGTACAACAGTGTATACCGATTGTGTATTAAAGCGTAATATAATTCGACAGCGACTAATCATGAAAAGCGCCAAAGTATCGGTGACAGGTCATGAGCGCGTAGGTCTGCCCAGGGCTGTGAGTGTCGTCATCCCATTCTACTCTCCCTTGCCCGTCGTCCCACCGTATTTCCCTCCCTCTGGTACTTGAAGGGCCGGCAGAGATAGCAAAGAGGCCAACGAGGCCAGCAAGGACGAAAGAAGGAAGGAATCATAGAGCGGATGGATAATAACCTCCAAGCCGCGGCGTCTGTATCGGCAGCGTGCCAAGCAAAACTTGGCAAGATTGTACGTGATAAAGCGGTCTATTCCAACTTTCATGACTATCATCAGGGTTATCGCCATGCTCCGTGCCTCGAAACCCCGCCCAAGCCAATGCAATGTGGGCGGCCTATTCATATACGCCCGTAACGCCGTTTCCAATGCGTGAATCTATCTAAATGCCGCCGACCGTGAAGCTCAAAAGACTCCCCGTCGTCAGCCCGGCGACGAGGCATAGGCCCATGAACCCGCCCGTCACCTCGCGTTCGCCCTCCTCGACCCACTCGCCGGCCGCCATCATGCAGCTCGAGCCCAGCCAGCCATTGGTCAGGCCGAAGAGAAACTGGACGACAACGAGGTAGAAGAAGTCGCTGTTGACGGCGGCGCCGCGGCCACCGATGTTGCAGAGCAGGTACATGGGCAGGAAGCCCATGCGCGCAAGACTGACGGCGAAGAGTGCCGCGGGCCGGTGGCGTAGGGAGAAGGGTAGGATGGTGGCCATGCGACCCGAAAGGTCTCCCAGGTTCCAGACGAAGAAGGCGAGCGGGATGAAGGCCGCGGGGCGGAAGAGGGACCCGGCGGGGGCCTTCTCGTCACCGGGGTAGTGCACCGAGAGGATCTTGGTGGTGAAGACAGGGAAGAACATGGCGACGGCGAAGCACAGGAAGATGGCGCCCGCGAGCCAGTGCAGCTTCTTTAGGAGGCGGAGCGGGGAGACGACCTTGCGGGCGGCGCGCTCGGCCTCTTCGACCGAGGTCAGAGACTCGGCCATGTGCTCGACCATGCGATTCTCGACGATGCAGTTGTGGCGTCGAACGAGCGGGACAAAGGCCACGAGGGCCGAGACGGACACAGCGACAGCGGCGAGGAAGTAGACAAACGCCGAGGAGCTCAGTGACCTGGCGTCGTCCTCCGCGCCGGCGGCTTTCTCCGGGACGGTGAGGACGGTGACAACCTGCGCGATCGGTGGCAGCACCCCCGCAACGCCCTGGCCGGCCATGAGGGCCTGCATGTACTCTGGGCGGCCGAATGAGGCGGCGAAGGCGAAGGCGCCGTTCTGGATGAGACCGGTGGCCCAGGAGCTCGAAGCGACCATGAGGAGGATGAATGCGAGGTAGGTAGACGGGGAGGCGTCGAGGGCGAGGGAGGTGGAGGCCGTCAAGAGGGAGAAGATGATACAGTTGAGCAGGAGGGCGAGGTTAATGCGGAAAGGGTACGAGGCCGCGTACTGTATGTTTGTGAGGACCAGCATGGCCGTGAGGTTGGTCAGCGTCGAGACGGTAAGGATGGCCGACTGGAAGTTTTGCGAGATCCAGGCGTCGGACTGGAAGCGGACGTGGAAATAGGGGGCTGCGGCTAGGAACATGTTCCTGGAGACATAGACTGTTAGTCGCACGCGCACCTAGAAAGAAGGCGGGGACCAAGCGACGAGAGAAAACATGCCAACGTACCACGCCCATAGCATCGCCATTCCTAGCCAGGCGAACATGATGTACTCGGACCAGGAGAAGGGCACCTCCTCCTGGCCTTCCATCGGGGTGGAGCCGTCGAGCTCGCGGCCCTCCTCCGCCAGGGGCTCATATTCCTGGCGGTCCGGCTTGTGGTGCTTCCCCAGCAATTCCCTGATGCGCTCCATCTCGGGCTATGTCGTTTCCCTTTCGAGACGTCGGTATAAGTGTGGAGATAGTGGTGCAGCTCAACAGAAGAGAGAGAACCGCCGTCGTGCAGTTATTCGGGAGTCCGGGTGGTGCTTCGGTGATGGTGTTGCACTCGATCGCGGCGAGACTCGCTATAGAAGGAAAGCACTGATGTGCCGTCGAATAAAGCTAGTCCTCGCCACCGGCCGCCCGAGGTTTGGAGTGCCCACTGCGTCGTCGGTGAACCTTGTCGATGTCTTCCCCTCCCCGATTCACTGCTCGCGCATGCGGCGGCTCCGTGGACCAGTTAAAGCAGCTACAGCAAAGGTCGAAACGCTCCACTCCCCGATGTTACAAGGGTATCCGTCTCGCGAGGAACCACGTATACGATGAGAGCCGGGTGCGTTGATCGAAGAATGGAAACGAGAGAGACAAGCAATCATGTGCGCCGTTCACCAGATTGCTGTCATCCAGTGAGATGGGGGGGGACAAGTCGATGACCACGCGCCGCGCGTATATCAGATCCGGGGCTGGTTTGGGGCGGACGACGGGGGTGGGCGCGGGGCGTGGGGGGCCGTGCACCGATCGATTACCTCAGCTGGTCACACTGCGCTGCCATTGACCGTGCGCTAAGAACCTGTCACGCTGCGCCTGTGGTGGGAAATCGAACAAGCTTATTCCTGAGCGACTGACATCCGCCTATCCTAACCACGAATGCTGCCTGAACGCCATGCATTTAAGCCACCTTACAACCGGAGGCTTGTGCATCTCGCTATCATTCGGGATGAATTTTTAATCTAGGATTCAGGAATGCTCTGTTCTAAACCCCAACTGAAGGTTCGCATAAGTCTTGAATGCTTGAACGCCACCATCAGGACCCTCGACAAGTGGCACGGCAGACGAATACATGTTATTCGTGTTGTTCCGAGGCTAACTTGAGAGGTGATTCGGAGCCGGCTTGGACAACCTTATCTCGGTGCCTGGTCGTCGCTCTGAACTGCCCCCCCTGTTCTGTGACATACAAAGTCATTTCTTGTGAGAGCTGATACGGATGTGGTACAAGTGGTAGGTCTGATTGACCGCAAAGCTTGCTGCCAAGTTCATTTTTCAACATGAAATTCATAATCGCTGCCATCTCTAAGGCTATCTTGGAGATGGTTTATCGTGCCTGAAGCCTGACTGCTGATAAGAGGGATGTCCTACCTCATCCCATTTCGATTGTAACGTGGGATTTCACCTTAAAGACGAGGTTTCAATGGGCTTGATATCATATTGCACAAGAGTGCGACTCTCAACTTGACTAAAACCATCAAGAATAACACGATATGGCAGGCTCCCTTTTGTCGCATCATGCGACGGTTTTCACCTTGGCTGTACGACAGATATGGCAGAACTTCACACCATTATACAGACGCCTGCTTTTTATCTCCAGAAACGGCTCGAGTAGCCTCTTACTCCTAATCAGGACTGCCTAAGGAAGAGTATGTGGATGGTAATCTCTGGGTTTTCACCCAACCCAAGCCTTTGCTGAAGCCTTCGCGGATGATTCGTCTTGGGCCTCACCTTACTACCCGAAACGGTAAGAGGTTCCCGGCCCGTTCTGCGGCCACGTCCCACGTGATGTTATAACGCTGCGATGCAAATATGTCGTGCATATTTGCGATATCTCGAGACATTTTTGGCTCCGTTCCGTGCCCGCTTGTGGTCTCGGCCGTAGCCGTGAGGCCCTCCACGTGAGGGTTCGTTGATGCAATGCAGCTGTGTCATGCATTCTTTTTTATTTCTGGTTTTTGTGCCTTTCTCGAAATTGCTGGTTATCAAGACCCAAATTATTGGCCAGCCAAGATTGAAATCTTAGACTTGAGCATATATGTACTTCGGGGGTTTTTTTTTTTTTTTTTTTTTGGCGGTGGGTATTTGTTCGTCGACCAAGACACGACTAGTTGCCAGAGATGAGGTCAGAGCTCCCCGTTCGCCTACACCCACCGGCTCGCGGGCCGAGCGACCCCGCTAGGAATTCATGTTTGCTTCTCACTGTCAAAGCTGCAGCCTTCCCGCCCGACACTCTCATAAATGACATCGATGTACTGCTTATCTGCACTCATTTGAAACAGAATGACTTACGTAATGTAGACAGACATTAGATATGGCACCGCGTGCGAGTTCAGTTTGTAAAGGGAAGTGAGCACGTCTACTAGCGAATATTCGATGAGATGTCATCTTCAATTTACCAATGTGCAGGGCCGAAGTACAGTTGTCACGTAGTTATCAATGGCTTTGAATTACGGAAGCCTACATCTCCTTGGATGCCCTCATCATCCATCGACGAGTTCAAGAACTGAGCGAGAATCATAGAGGCTTCTCTGCTGGCACTTCAGACCTCCAAATGAATGCACTTTTATTCTTCCACAAACGGATGCAGCTCTGGGGAGCAAGATCTACCCAACTAAGTCTTTGCTCCACTCTAGTCGTTGAACTTTTAGGTCGACTGGTACATGCGCTAGTCGCTGGGCGAAGCTACCGAAAAGTTGGATTATCAGCATGTAAGTGAGAGACCATTTAAAACCGACCTTGGCTTCCCACGCCTACAACTGTGACCTACGCCACAGTCCGTACCTGCATCAATGGGGAAAGACCTCAATAGAAAAACGCTGATAACTGTCGGTGCCTTTCCCACCAGAACGTAACCTCTTAAGAGTGCGAATACCAAACTCCTCCTGCTCGGGAATGTCCAATTATAACCCCTGTCAACCTGGCGCGACCCAGTTGACGTGTTACAGCTTCCTAGTTTAGGTACCAAGTAACAGCTCCGGCTTCCTTGTTCTAGGCGATTTTAGGGGCACATTCGTTGGACACCTACCTACCTCACTTCGGCCGCCGTGCATTAGCGTCCGCCCAGCCTAGGCTTAAAGCCTGGCACTCGGAAAGCACATGTTACGGTCGCTACAACAACTTGTATAACGAGGGCTGCAGCGTTTCGCGGGTGCTCCAAGCTTCCCATTGCAATGAGGCGCTGATTTCACTCTCCTCTCTTTTTGAACCCATTGACGCCTAAGGACGACGAGGCACACAACTGGCTTCCACCTTCGGAAGCTCTCGACGACACACCCCGATAACGACGCAGGCGGCGATACCATCACCATGCGCCGTCGCCAGTGGACGGTGGTGGGCCTCATCGCCTTCCTGGCGATCTGTGCATACACGATATTCAGACTGCCGCCCGAAAAGCGACCGATGGCCGTCATTCCAGGCTCCGTGAAGCCGCCTCCACCCCCGCAAGACCCCCCGAAACCGGCCGGCGACGATGCTGCCAACGGCAGCGGCCCTGCTCCCGACAGACGACCGAAACCCGCCTCCGGCACCGGCTCGCACCCCATGTGGCACCTCATGACGGGCGCCGAGAAGGAGTTCCAAGATACACTGAAGCGCCAGTCCAAGACGCTCGAGGACGCCGTCAAGGAGTATAGGAGGCGCTATGGCATCCCGCCCCCGCCGCACTTCGACAAATGGTTCGAGTTCGCAAAGGCGAACGGCGTGCAGCTCGTCGACGAGTTCGACATGATAAACGAGATGCTCACGCCCTTCTGGGGCCTGAAGCCGGCGACGATACGGGAGCGCGCCAGAGAGGCGCTGGGCTTCGACAACAACCTGATCGGTCTCCTGATCCGGGACCAAAAGATATCTCACATCCAGGGCGGACAGGACTGGCAGCGCGACGCCACTTCGGGCATGATTGAGAAGTTCATCAAGTACCTGCCCAGCATGGACCTCGCCTTCAACATCCATGACGAGCCGCGCGTCGTTGTCCCCCACGAGGACCTCGCCCGCCTCGTCAGCCGCGCCAAGAACGTCAACATGCCCAAGGCAAACGCGGCCGTGAACCCCGAGAACGCCTTTACGAAGCGCGCGGGCGATCTGAGCGAGGGAAACATCATCGTTGAGTATAAACAGACCCGCTTCAACGTCTTCGCCCATCAGGCGACCTGGACGCACTCCCGCATGTCCTGCCCACCCGATACCCCCGCCCGCGGCATCGACGAGGACGAGCTCTCGGACGACCAGAGCAAGTACGGCATCAGCGAGCTGGGGTTCGTCTATAACATCACAGCCATGTCCGACATCTGCCTCTCGCCCTCTCTCAGTTCGACCTACGGCTTCTTCGACCGCCCCAACGCATACAACATCGTCCACGATCTCTTCCCCATCTTCTCGCAGTCCAAGATCTCGTCATACAACGACATCCTCTACCCCTCACCCTGGTACTGGTACAAGAAGGTCGCCTACGACGAGTCCAAGGACATGTCCTGGGAGCAGAAGCAGGACCGCCTCTACTGGCGCGGCTCCACGACGGGCGGCTTCTCGCGCAACGGTGGCTGGCGCCGTCAGCACCGCCAGCACTTTGTGCAAAAGATCAACGCTGCCGACCAGGCCAAGATATACACCAATCGCGGCGACGAGAAGAACCCCAAGTGGGAAGTGAAGGAGGTGCCCCGCGGCGACTACCGCGATATCATCGACGTCTACTTCTCGCACATCGGGCAGTGTGACCCGGGCGACTGCGACGCGCAGAAGGAGTTTTTCAAGGTCCAGGGCCATGCCGAGCAGCAGGACGCCTGGAAGTACAAGTACCTCCTCGACATGGACGGTAACGCCTTCTCGGGCCGCTTCTACGCCTTCCTACAGTCGCGCTCTCTCGTCTTCAAGTTCGCCATCTTCCGCGAGTGGCACTTTGAGTGGCTACGCCCCTGGGCGCATTACGTGCCCCTGAGCCTGCAGGGCGACGACTGGCTCGAGGCCGTGCGCTTCTTCGGCGACGGCGCGCTGGGCCGCAACGAGGCGGAGCGCATGGCTATCAGCAGCCGCGAGTGGGCGAACAAGGTGCTCCGTAAGGAGGACATGGAGGTGTGGTTCTTCCGCCTCCTCTTGGAGTGAGTAGCCTCCGCTAGCTATCTTTGTCAACATCGGATCGCAGTACTGACCCTACCCCCGCAGATACGGCCGCGTTATCGACGACAAGAGAGACACCATTGGCTTCTCCGTCGGAGCCGCGCCGCAACCGCCGGCGTGAAACCCCCCCAAGGGGGGTCGGGGGCGACTCCACGTCAGACGAGTCTCCCCAATCTCCGCGGTGGTTTCGAATGTGATAATGAGACATTTGTATATCTGTATATCTGTTCCAAAAATGAACAAGAAAAAAAGAGGAAGAGAGTGAGAGAAAAAAGGGAGTCATCCTTTCTGTTACACTGTATGAAGCGGGACCGGGCGGGCTCAAGGTATGCAGGGACCGCGTCGTCTGTTTCTTTGGAGGGGGGAAAAAAGTATTTCGTACATCTCGCGGAAGGGATGAAATCTGGGCAACCATTCTCAGGGTATGTCTGTTACGAGAGGGGGAATTGTATGATGCGGGCGGAGAAGACTCGATGGGTTGGTTGGTGGAAAAAGGAACCGCCACTGGGTCTCTTTGGGCTGACTATATAGAAGCTGTATACACCTAATTGATATCATGAACTGATCTACCGACTCCCGGAGAGGTTGTCGTGAATCCTTAATCCAAATGTACGTCTAAACCCTTCGACGGGGCTCGTACCCCCCCCCCCCCCTCCCTTCAGCATCACATCTTCTTTCGCGCGGATGAGAAGCACGCGATCCTCAGTCATTCGACTGCAAAGGTGTCTCGCACTCTTCACGCTGCGTGTCACGTCGGTCCTCGTCGAATCGTGTTACGGCACAAACCAAGCAGCATGTTTCGTCCGTGTGATTTCTGTCTAGTTGTTCACCACCAAAGGCCGTTTCTCTATCACACCCAAACGCCAGATGGTTTACAGGGGGCGGCTGATTGTGCAAAACCCCATTGATACGTGTTGAAATTGCTTTCGATGCTGTCATGACCTTCCGCCTTTCTCCAGCAACGTGCTATGTCATGTGATGGACTTCACATCTCCTTGCTTCCTTTCCACCCTCCTAGTCCTCATCCTCATCTCCATCGGCATCGCCATCGGCATCGCGGTCCGAGGGCGTTCCAGGAGCAGCGCCCTCGCCAGCGCCCTCGGCAGAAGGGAAGGGGTCCTGAGCCTCCTCTACATAGCCGATCGGCTTCTCCTTGTACCGCCTCATGTTTTCGCGAGGCGCTCCCTTGGGGTCAGTGACGGTCACTTCAACCTCGTTGACAACCTGCGTTTCATCATCCATATGGCTTAGCGTGCGGGCAATGTTCTTGGCACGCTGGGGACGAATGGTGGTACGCTGGATGACCGGGTAGTAGTAGGCGGCCTTCTGCTTGCTGCCTGAGGGCTCGTCATTGAACGCGAGGATGACTTCCTCGCTGTATTTGGAGTTGTGGTCCAGCTCCGTCTCCTTGGTCGTTTCATACGCACGGAGACGGGAGAACTGGAAGCAGGCGTTGGAGCCACTCTGGTATGTGTAGAGCGAATCGTCGTCGTGATTGGGGTTCTCCGGGTCGAACTTTGCCCGGAAGTTGTCACCCGTGGTCTGGGTCTTGGGGAGGAAGAAGCTGTAGTCCATCAGATTGGCAGGCTTGGGATTGCGAGCAGGGTCGCGCTCGTGAGCCTCGAGGGCAGCTTGGAAAGCCTCATTCTCCTCCGGGCTCCGGTCTAGAGGACGCAGCAGACCGCTGAGCAGGCGGCGGTCGTACTTGTTGGCGCTGGCCACGGGGTTCGTGAGGAGCTTGACGGTGACGTACGCGCCCGAGTCGGGGAACGCGTCGTGATCGGGCAGCAGAGGGTACGAGGAGGTGAGATGGACGTGGGGCTTGCTGGGATGGCGGTGGCGGCTTGGGTTGCTGAGGAAGCGCTCGGCGCTCTCGAAACTCTTCTCGATCTTGCGCCTGATGGCTGCCGGAGAGTCTTTGTCCGGCTCGGGAGAGCGGCGCTTCTCCGCGCGCTTGATCTTGGGGTTGATGAAAGCCCCCGTAGCGACCGCTTTCCTGGGGGCCACAGAAGAGATGTATTCGGTTCTTCGCAAGAACGAGACTGATGCGTCGGCGTTGCTCTTGGCTCGGCCCAGAGTAGAAAGCGGCCTGAGAAGGGCTCTGTCGTGGGGATGAACGGCAGGTGGATGCGAAGATGCCTGGATAGCTGGCAGGAGGTTAGTCCCTGGCTCTTGAACAGGATGCGGCCGCGCTTACAGCTCTCGTCCCCATCAAAGATGCCTGGCATGCCCACCAGGTCCAAGGGCATGCCGAGTTCCGCATCAACCTCAATATTCAGCGGCTGCTCTCTCGCCAGACGCGACGCAAACCCGGGTGTTGTGTACTGGCCGCTAGCCAGGCCAGTGTTCGGGATGTCGAGCAGCTTGGGCGGGTTGGGAGGAGGCGGGAGGGCGTTGGAGTAGCGGATCCTGGCAATGAAATCCTGATGGATCATGCGCTCGCCGCCGCGAGGCGCCGAGGATGACATCGTGTATGTTTAATTTGATGGCAGGGCGCCGCAATCGCACGATTCGTGAGTCGGCTAGGAGGAGGACGGGGTGGTTTCGTCAATTGAGGGCGGAGAGTCGTGGTCGCGGTCGCGTTGGCAAGGAGGGTGCAACTGCCCAGAAAAGTTCCACGAGGCTGACCTTCGGGGGTGGTTGCGCCCGCGCCCGGACTGTTACATAAGCAGCCCACTGGCTGCTAGCTACATAAAGCAGCGACACCACACAAGATATAGATAGACAGACAATCAACTACATACACACCACACTATACTATAACAGTTAGTAGCACAACTGGAAAAAAGATCTAGGCCTACTAGAGTTTTTTAACTTACTAATTAAAGGCAAGTAAAAAAACTAAAATCTAGGTAAATAACCTACTATATACCCCTTTTCCCTACCTTGCTAGCTTAATTAACTTAACGTTATTAACCTAATACCTCTGCCTAATGACCCCTTTAACTACTACCCTTTAACCTCTATTACCCTAACTACTGCCTATACCCCTATTAAACTTTATTAAACACTTTTAGCTAATTAAACCCCTGTTATCTATATTAATTAATAACTTATAGTATTAAATAGCTAAGTTTCTCTATTTTATAGAAACTATAAACCTATCTATTATTATAGAAGATAATAAGGCTATAGCTTAGTAGCTACTAAAAGTAATTCTAAAAAACCTTAATTAACCTACTTACTTTAATACTAACTATTTAGTTAAGTAGTTAAGTATAGTAAAAGCCTTCTTATACTTCCTATAGTAGTAGTAATAAGCTTTAACTACCTACCTTTAAAGTAATAGTAGTAATAACGCTAGTACTCCTCTAGCTTTTACTAAGCTAGTAGTAAAACTACTATTAACTAACTAACTATCTATAGTTACTATAGGCATTAGTAAACTTAACTTCTCTAGGTTACTAACGCTATATACCTTAGAAGACCTAACTACTATAGATAGTAAAGTATATATAGGTTTTATTAACTTTAATAAAAAGTATTAGAAGGCTATTTTTACTTTATTTTAGTTATTTATTATATTAACTATTAACACTTAATAATATACCCCTAAAGTTAAGTAACTCTAAGCTACCTAAGCCTTTTTTTTATAAGTAGTAAAAAAGACACTAGAGTTATTTACTATAGTAGACTAACTACTTTTAGTAAAAGTAGTAGTTACTATACTAAATATAGCTATAGCTAATACTTATAGAGATATTAATAAAGATCTTATAAACTAAAGATAGTCTATTACTACTAATATAGTAGTACTAATTACTAACGCCTTTAAATAGTTATTTACTATATTACTAAGAGTAGCTATATTATCTTACTTAGCTCTTAACTATATTAGATTTTTTAATCTAGAAGCTAAAGACCTTGCTTAACTAAGAATAGTTACTAATAGTAAGCTAACTATATACACTAATATATATACCTTTATAGATAGACTAAAGGACCTAGCTACTACTAGGATAAATAACTAAGTTTATAATATATAGACTATATACTTATAAAGTATAGCTTTAGTTTAGTATACCTAGATTATTATAGATATAGACTAAAAGCTACTATATACTACTATAATAAACACTATTTATACTAAGTTAATTAAACGCTTTTAACCTTATTATAGTAAAGCTATAAAATAATAAAAGATAGCCTTATATAGTATATATAATGTCTAATAATATAAGGATATTCTATTATATACTTAAATAATAATATATAATACTAAGGCTTATAGTATTATAAATATATATAGTTAACTAAGAGCTATCTATAAGTTATTTAATAAAGCTATTAAAACTATTATTTTACTACTAAATAAGATAACTACACTAGATAGCTTTTTATAAGAAGTTAAAGACTATAAATCTACTATAACTATGCTAGCTAATAAATATATAGTATATTAGAACTAGATAACTTTAGGTAAAACATAAGTAGCCCTTATAAGATATTTTTTATAGCTATTTACGTTATCCTAGAATCTAAGACTAACTAACTAATATAATTAGTATACTACCTCTAGTAACTATAATAGTAATTACTATAATAGTAATAAATATAATAATTAAAAGTAACCTCCTAACTATAGCCTATAACTATTATAACTACTAATAAAATTCTAACTATAATAAAGTTAGCCTAATTAATTTACTAAGTTTTTTAACTTATACTAATTTAATAAAGGATAACTATAAAGGTAAAATTAAAATTAGAATTAAAATTAGGGATATTATAATAGTAGTTACTATAATAACTAATAGTAGCCTAACTTAGTGCCTTTAGTACTTAATAACTAAAGGCTAAAATAAAATAAATAATAGTAACTACCTACTAATATACCTAGATAGCTATATATAATAGCTTACTATAAAGATAAAGTATAAGCTAAAGAACCTAGACTATAATATAAATTACCCTCTGTTATAAATAAGGAGGATAAACCTAATGCTATAGCCTATAAAGGCTATAATTAAAAAGTCTATAATAAAGTAAATAATAACTAGGTTAAACTAAGTAACCTCTACACTTTTACTAATACTACTAAAGGTAGTAACACCTAGTTTATAGCTATATTTACCCCTTATTAAGTATATTTATTAACAAAATAAATATATTATAAGTGCTATAAAAGCTTTCTAAGTAATAATTAACTTTATAAGTATATATATTAATAGTATTTACCTTAATAAAGTAAAGAAGACTTTTATACTTTTTATAGTAACTTAAGTTCTATATTAGTATAGCTATTAACTTTAACTATAACTATTTTACCTCTAGTAATAGTTAAGTCTAGTGTAAATATATTTATATAGATTAGTATAAGCTTTAAATTCTACTTATAGTCTTACCTATACTACTAGATTATACTTAACCTATAATAATATAATATTTAACTAGACATTTATACTAATATAAGATATTTAACCTTATTAGTTAATAGAAAATTTCTCTTTACTTACTACTTTATACTATAAATATATATACACTTAGTTCCTTTTAATATCTAAGGCATAGGTAATAATATATATACTACTTAAGACTATATAGTTATAGACCTTTACTTCTAAGGCTACTAACTAACTAATAGCTAGCTAGTAATAGTAATATTTACTAAAGAGATAGCTATAGTAGACAGTCTAGTAGTAAATATACTTATTAGTATAGACTACTTAGGCCTTAAATAATTTAATATTTATAATAGTAGAGGGTACACTATTATTACCTTATATAATATAAAGATACCTATAGTAGTATAGTATAATAATATAAGATATTAAGCTAAAGTTATAGCTTAATAGTAGGTAACTATACTACCTTACTTTATAACTAATATCTAAGTCTAGTACACTATATAGAATATACACTAAGACTTACTCTTTAAACTTACTAATCTTCTAGTAGCTATATATACGCTATTAGCTAACACTAGTCTATAGTATATTACTATATTTAACTATATAAATAAACTATAGACTATTTAATAACGCTAACTTCTTAGTTACTTAGTCTTTATTAACTTATTAGCATAAGTATAGCTAGTTAATAGCTAGTAACACCTAGACACTATAAAGCTTACTTTAAAGAAACTATTATAACTAGAAGGTTAACTTATCTAGGCTATACTAATTAATAACTAAAAATAGGTCTTAACTATTACCTATACTACTAGCGTTAAGATCTATAATTACTAACCTAACATAGATAGATTATTATAGCTATTAGATTACTATACTTATATTTTTTATAGTAATAGTTTTACTAATATTCTATAAGACTAATAAATATAAGTACACTTTAAACCTAACTAGCATAAGCTACTACCCTAATAATATAAGATTTACCTTATTAGTCTAAAAAAAAAAGAAGTTATTAAATATACTCTTAATAAACTTAGTAATAAACTTTATTATACTAAATATTAAGTGCTAGCTATATACTTAGTTTTTATAGTCTAGAGATAGCTAATAGATATATAGTATAAGAAGAAGTCTTAATAAATAAAAAAACTATAGTAAATAACTATAATAGTAAAAAAAAATAACTAAGATAATAATAATAAAAAGAAAAAACAAATAGTTATTAATATTTAACTACTAAATATAGCTATTATTACTAATATATACCTTATAAAGACCTAGAAAGACATTATTAGTAAGTATACTAATATAATATATATCTCTACCTTTAATATAATAGTATTTTACTACTAATAGTAAGTATACTTTAGCTTATAATAGGCTTTTATTATTATTATCTACAAGAGATAATTTACTTTTTAATATCTAGTTATAGGATTTAAGAACTATAATTCCTATATTTAATAATAAATAAATATTATACTTAAGGATACTATAGTAGACTTATACTATAATAATATAGTTATAGCTATAAAAAAAGGTATTAACTAATATATTATAGACCTTAAGGAAGTATTTAAGGCACTATTAAAGGCTAATATTATACTAAGGCCTAATAAGTCTAATATTAGATTCCTTACTATAGTTATCTTTAGTAAATTAGTTAACTTCTTTAGACTTACTACACTAAATAATAAGCTAAAAGCTATTAAGGCTATTAAGTTCTTAAAGACTTTAAAGGTATTAGAACACTTCCTTAGTCTTAGTAGCTTATTATACTACTATATCCTATAATATACTACTATTACCTAACTACTAGAAGAGTATAAAGTACTCCTAATTTATACTTATTAGAAGTAGAATAAAGATAATAAGCCTACACCTAGTAAAATACCTAAGGGAGCCTATAATATATAAGTAAAATTAGTAAACGTACTACTACTAATAGTAAAGGAAATTAATGCCTTTAAGTAGCTAAAGATAGTAATAACTACTTCTATAATACTTATTTTCTTTAACACTAAATAATAACTTTTCCTTAAATTTAATATATTAGTAAATAGTATTAGTATATAGGTCTTTTATATTAAGGACACTGTCCTTACTAAATAGGACTAAAAGTAATACCTACTATATAACACTATTTAGCCTATTACCTTTCTATTATATACCCTTAGTAATACTAAAAAATACTACTAGTTAATAAAGCTTAAAGTTATAGGCTATATTTAAATAATCTTAAAGTGTTATTACTAGATTTAGAGTACCTAAGTTTAACCTATAGTTATTTTTACTAACTATAAAGCTATTATAGATATTTAGTTATAATAAGTTAATAATATTACTAACTCTATAGTATATATTATAGTAAATAAAAAGCTTATAAGGGTAATAGAGTACATTAGTTAGTTTAAGCTAAGGATACTATATAAGCTAAGAAAAGACTACCTTATCCCTAATACTCTTAGTAGACTATAAGCTAATAATAAGACTAACCTAACTACACTAGGTATACTTAATAAGTTACTAGATAACTAACTAATAGATATTACCTTATATTTAAAGACTATACCTTAACTACCTTAAGTGCTTATAATAGTAGATATACTATTAGATAATAATAAACTAGTAGGCAGTATAGTATATATATACTTTAACTTTTAAGCTAAGATTTAATAAGGCTACTAAAAAGACCTTATATAGTAATATATTATTAATATATTATAGTAAAACACTAAACTAGACTATATTAATAAAGTAGACTTACTATTTTACTTAGCTAAAAGGCTAATTTAAAAAAAACAAGATAGTAACGTTAATAAGTTTTATATCCTCTAGCTATACTTTATAAATATTTTCTTAGCTATTTATAATAGTAACTATCTTAGCTATAGTAAGCTCTTAGAATATTTATAGCCTTTCTATATATATAATAGTCTAAAGGCCTTATACTACTACTTATTATACTACCTTATATATTATATATACTAAATATAATAATATAAAGCCTATAGTAATCTCTAGCCTATACTTCTTCCCCTATATTTATACTATATAATTTCTATTAACTTTATAATAGCCTTTCTAAGGTCCTTACTTAATAACTATAACTATATAATAATTATAGTTAATAAGCTATTAAAAGAAATAATATTTCTTCTAGGTAAAACTATATACTTAGTAATATAATAAGGAAATATCTTAGCTAACACCTTAATAACTACTAACTAGGGATTTCTAAAAATTATACTATTAGACAAAGACCTAAAGTTCCTATTATAAATATAGATATCTATTTAGAAGACTACTAGTACCTCTTTACTTTATATAATAGCCTATTACCTATAGATAAATAAATAGACTAAATAAACTATTTAGACTATTAAATTAGCCTTTTATTATTATTTATATAGTCTTAATAGCCTAAAGTATTAGATATATATTATCTTATAATTATAGTTTAAATTTAACTACACTAAGAATATATTAACTAGAATATTACTAAATAAGGTTAATAAAGGATTTACACTAAATAATATCCTACTACTATTAACAAGAAGGACAGTAGCTAACTTTATTAAGCCTCTAACTACTTAACTAGTAGCTTATAATACACTAGCTATTATAGCTATAATAATAAAGTAGTATTATAACTAATAATATATAATAAAGTTTCTTAACGTTAGTAACTAAGTCCTTCTTTAACTATATAAAGGCTATAATATACTATAAGCTATAATCCTTAGGCCTAAATATAAGTAATACTACACTAGGCTATTTAAGATTATAAAATAAATTAGTTAATTAGTATATAGACTTTAGTTTCCTTTAACTTAGTAAATTTATAATATTATCTTTATTAACTACCTTAAACCTACACTAGTAGACCTATATTATAGAACTTTATAGACTAACCTTTACTAACTAGTTATAAATTAACTACTTATCTTATATTAAATTATAGCTAAGTAACTAGGTAAAATAGGACCTTAATTTTTAATTACCTATAAACACTAAGGTTTACACTATAATAGATAAATAGTAGTATATAATATTAATAAACTTCCTAATATAACTTATATAAAAAAATAATAAGAATAGAATAACTAGACTAAGAAAAAGAAGAAGGAATTAACTAGAAGGCAGCTACTACCTTCTTATTAGCTTATAACTTTAACTTCTTTTTCCTTACTAGTAACTTCTTTATAGTTTATCTTCTTTTAACTATATCCTTCTTTACTTCTTTACCTACTAGGCAATAATATACTAAGTTATTAATAACTATTACCTAAACCTTTTTTACTATAAACTACTTTATAACTACTATAAGTTATTTATCCTATAGACAGTAGAAATAGAATTCTATATATAAGTATATCCCCTATACACCTGCCTAATTTACAGCTGCCTTTGCCTCTATAAGAGACACTCCTTTCTCTATAACCTCTTTTTATTTATACTTCTTTAACTTTGTTTTTTTACCTATACCCTATTAACTTCTAAACCTTATTAACCTTTTTTTTTTTACCTATATCCTCTATTATAACTATAATATATAGTAGTCTACTAACTTTAGACTATATATTAACCTTTTATAGATTAATAATATAGAAATAGATATATTTCTTTAATAAGAAGAGCCCTTTATTAAGCTAAAGTCTACTAGCACTAATATATAAATAGTAACTACTTTAGGAAGTAGCTATTAATAGGTAATAGACCTATAGCCTATAGATAATAAAGTATAGTTAGTAACTACTAAAGAAAGCAAGGACCTACGCTCTAATAAACTATACACTATAATTATTATTAATAGTAACTATAAAACACTAGGTTAAACTAGAAAGATCCTAAAGGAGCTAAATAGACTAACTAATAACTAGATACTATATAGCTTTATAAGAAAAGACCTATTTAAAGACTATAAGGATAATAACTACCTATATAGACACTTATTTAAGCTATAGTAATATCTACTTATTCTATAGTTGTTAGTTTTTACTAGCTAATTAATAGGATCCTATATCTTATAATATTATAAAGGTTAAGAAAAGGTAGTTAAATTTATAGTTATTAATAGTTAACTAGTTAATAAAGTAAAGTAGGAGCATAAGTGTAGTAGTACCCTTGCGTATAGGCAAGAGTAGGAATTCTACTAGTAGGTAGTATATTATATAACCTACTGCCTTTAGCTATATTACCTATATGCTAACACTAGTAACTTTCTTGTGTAGTAAAAGTCACTAGTGCTCCTATTCCTCCTAAAAAACCTAAAAATATAATAAAAACAAGAAGAGCAAAAGTATTACACTTTTTATAGTTATATACTACTGTAAATTTATTTATCTATTTATTTAGCAGAGGTAGGCTTACACTATCTTATTTAGGTGTATTTCTCTTTAGCTATAGCTATTAGAGGTATATACCTATATTAAATAAATTTAACTACTATTAATCTATATAGTTTATATAACCTATTTTCTTCTCTAAGTGTCTATTATCTTATATCTTATTATTCTTATTATTTTTTATTATATTTATATAACTTATCTCTTTATTTATATCTTTGCCTTATTATAAGAGATAAGACTCTTAAGTGCTTAGTTTAGTAAGGACTTTATAAACCTATTAGTAAGGTTATTATTACTATAGATCTATTATACCTTAAAGAGCTTATATTGCTTATATAATTATTATAGTACTATAATATTAATTATTAAGTGCTTTTTATAGGTAGTACTTAACTTTACTAGGCACTTATATAGTAAGTATAAGTTAGTATAGGTAATAGTAGAAATTAATAGGTTACTAAGCTTGTTTACTACTATTATAATAGTTATAGAGAGAGTATATACTATATTAATGCTTATAACTATACTATAGACTTTTAACATAAGAACACTTTATATTACTTATTTAGATTTAGTTAATAAGAAATAGAGGATATTACTATATAAGGTAAACTTACCTTACTAGTTATTAGTGTATTAAGGAAAAATACAAAATACAATACAAATACAAAATACAAATACAAAATACAAATACAAATACAAATACATGTATTTGTATTTTGCTAAGAAATACAAAAATACAAATACATGTATTTGTATTTTAAATACAAATATATGTATTTGTATTTATATTTTATTACAAAAATACATTTTTTTTACTAATTATATAAAATATAGAAAAATTATACTTAAGTAAGTTAGTATTTACTATATATAGAACTAGTGTATTTTCTTAAGAAATATAACTAGTTAACTAGTATATAAGGGAAATACTTTTTTATTTCCTAAAAAAATAGTTTAAAATAAATATAGTATTATTAATTATAAAAAAGTCCTAAAATTAGGAATAAATACTATAAATATAATAGTAGTAGTTTCTAAATACTATAGTTTATTATATTAAGTATATAGTATATATTACTAACTAAAGCTTAAGATAAAATATAAAATATTAATATAAACTAATAATAAATAGTATAATAACCCTAGATAAAAAGACTAACCTTAAAAATAAAGTCTTAACCTTAGCCTTAACCCTAACTATAGTATAACGTTTAGAAATATAAAATTATATATATATTAAATAGTATATTAATAAAAAATAAAATATTTAATATAAATATAAAATATAAATATAAATATAAATCTATATATTTATATTTTAATATAAGTAATATAAATTAAAAACTAATCTTAATATTTTAGAAATATAAAGTTAACTATACTATAACTTTAGAAGTATAACCCTAAGACATTTAGAGATATATTTAAAGTACTAACACTAAATCTACTATATTAAAGTATATTTTATTAAATAGTTTCTTTTACTAAGTAAAATACTTAAAGCTTTCTAGAAGTCTATAGACTTTAAGTTATATATATAA